>NC_138379.1:41890176-41959368 GCF_054177405.1 Leptonychotes weddellii
TGGTTTCACTTATTTGTGGAACATAAGGAATAGCATGGAGGACATTAAGAGAAGGAAGGGAAAAATGAAGAGCGGGAAATAGGAGGGAGAGATGAACCATGAGAGACTATGGACTCTGAGAAACAAACTGAGGGTTTTAGAGGGGAGATGGGTTAGCCCAGTGCAGTGATGGGTATTAAGGAGGACACGTACTGCATGGAGCACTGGGTGTTACCCCCTGATTTTTCTATGTGTAAGCTGAGGTCATTGATTTGAAACCATTGTTCTTTCCTAACACAGGCATTTAGTGCTGTAAATCTCCCCCAAAGAAATGGGTTAGTGGCATCCCACAAATTCTAATATGTTTTCACTTTTGTTTAGTGCAAAGTACTTTCTAATTTCCCCTTTTATTTCTTCTTTGATCCATGAGTTAATTAGCTTCTAAATTTGGAGATTTTCCAGATAACTTTCTGTTATTGATTTCTAATTTAATTCCATTCTAGTCAGGTAATACTTTTGTATGGTTTGAGTCCCTTTAAAATATATTAAGACTGGGGCGCCTGGGTGGCTCAGTTGGTTAAGCGTCTGCCTTTGGCACAGATCATGATCCCAGTGTCATGGGATTGAGCCCCATGTCAGGATCCCTGCTCAGCGGGGAGTCTGCTTCTCCCTCTTTCTCTGCCCCTCCCCCCACTTGTGCACTCTTGCGCTCTCTCTCTCTCAAATAAATAAAAATAAAATCTTAAAAAAAAATGTTAAGACTTATTTTATCACCCACAATTCAGGTTTTCTTGGTAAATGTTTTGTATGTAATAGAAAAGCATGGATATTTTGCCGTTATGCTATTAAAATTAAAGTCAAGCAGGGTACTTTCTGCCTCTATGGATTTGCCTGTTCTGGACATTTCATTCACATGAATGAAATTTTACAACATGTGAACTTTCACGACCAACTTCTTCCACTTAGCATAAGTAATGTTTTCAGTGTTCATCCATGGTTAGCCTGTATCAGTACTTCATATCTTTTTATTGCCACATAATATTATATTGCATGTATGTGCCACATTTTATTCATCAGCTGATGAACATTTGAGTTGTTTCCATTTTTTTACTGAGATATCATTCATGTACCATAAAATTCACTTTTTTAAAGTGTGTAAAGGGCTTTTCCTTCTCTAAGTAGTATGGAGTTTCCTCTTTATCTGATCTTCAAAATTTGCTACTGCTTATAAGTCCACTTTATGACTTCTAAAATTGTATTAACATCACTGATGTTGTTGTCTTTTTTCTCATCCTCTTTACTCTTGTATGTTTTACCATTTTTCTCTTTTGCTGTCATTTCAATGGAGTTTGGGGGCAAAAGAACTTTCATTCTGCCACATTTAATAAAAAGATCCCTTAAAATTATTTTGGAAGAAGGAAAACAAATTGTCAAAATTCTGTTACTTTTATTTCATTTTCATTTTGCCTTTTTCTCCTAGTCTTTGTGTATTTATGGGCATAATCATAGCATATTTGGCCGATTTTCTTTTTCTTTTTCTTTTTTTTTAAGATTTTATTTATTTATTTGACAGAGAGAGACACAGCGAGAGAGGGAACACAAGCAGGGGGAGTGGGAGAGGGAGAAGCAGGCTTCCCATGGAGCAGGGAGCCCGATGTGGGGCTCCATCCCAGGACCCTGGGATCATGACCCAAGCCAAAGGCAGACACTCAACGACTGAGCCAACCAGGCACCCGCGGCCAAGTTTCTGAAATGTAGCATAATTACTTCATTCATAACACATCATCATATTAACCACTTCTAATGGCAGCATAATATTCTTTTGTGTTAATAAGGTTCCGTCATTTGCCTAACCTTTCTCTCTATGGTTAGACATTAAAATTGCTAACTTTGGAGGGGGTATAGCTATTAAAGATAATGCAATAATAAGCATTTTTGTAGAGTTTTGGGCCATTTGTAGGTACACACAGTGAGAGCTATGACTCACCAAATTCCTCCATTTCCTGTGCCGGGACCCACTGATGTCTTTTCTCCTTTGGTTCCTTTTGTAGTTACATCTCAGAGAAAACACCTTGTTATGTATCTACTAGTATCTACTACTACTTTGCTGATGATGTTCTCCCAATCAGGCCCTCAGTCTTACCAGTTTACAGTGCTGTTATATATGACATTATTAGGCTCATCAGTTATCACATGTGGAGTTCTTGTCTCTCCATATAGATTATAAGTACTTTGTAGACAGAGGTCCCATAGTACTTGGTATTGAGTTAATGAAAAGTGCAAGTTTCCAGTAAACATTTATGGATAGATATTTTTTTTGTTTCATCCTAAACAGGTTTAAGAATAGTTAAATATGTTTTAAAATCCATGAGCTCATAAAAATATGAATAAAAAAAGAAAAATTGGTCATCTCTGATGAATGCTAGAAAGCAATGCATTGTTTTTAAAACTGATCAATGAAGGGATAATCTCATGTATTTATCCAGTACAGGTTACATGTTTGGGTTACCAAACAGTTGATGAGGGGAAGTTTCTCTTTATAGAAATATTCTAACTAGTAAGTAAGGAAATAATGCTAGAATGAGAATATCACTATTTTATTATTCCTAATAATGAATCTAAGAATTAATGGTCAATAACCTTTAACATCACAAAAAGAGCGACAACCGTATATAGTAGTACCATCTATAAAGTATTCTTGCCAAACAATCAAGCCTGAAAATGATCAAGCTTCTAGATCCAACTGTCAATTTGCAGGAAATACAAAGGACAAAAGACTATGTCACGTGGTGCCACTGGGATGCAGTCAGCAACCACCAGACTAATGGAAACTATTGGATAAATGATCCAGTTTCTTCAACAAATAGATCACAGGTGGGAGGGAAAATAAGAGAGAGAGAGAGACAGACAGACAGACAGATGGTAGAGGAACCTATTGATTAAAACTGACCTCAGAGATATATAAACTGCTGGTAATATACGGATCATATTTGGGTCCTTCCTGAATCAAACAAACTGTATAACAAAACAAAAACAAAAAAACAAAGAAAAACATTTAACATTCGTAAGATAATTAAAAACTCAAACACTGACTAGATATTTGATATTACAGAATTATTAATTTTTTAAATAGTAAATTTGCAAAAAATCTGCATGAAATAATTTCTTATTGGCAATATAGCCAGTGTATCAATAACCCAAAAATGTTTATTGGTACAGGAAATAATGGGAATTATCTTTTTCTTAGGCCCCTCTCAAGCATTTCCAGGCACTATTAAATGGTGCTGAAACCAGTAATCAGAGCTGACAGTTGACATGTGTTGATAATGTTCATACACCATTGTTTATAATAGCAAGAAGTTGAAAACAATACAAATGTCCATGAGCAGGAACAAGGAAATGCTATATATTCATGTAATGGAATTCCATACAGTAGTTAAGTTATGCAGCAATTAAGAAACTAGATTCTGTAGCTAAACCACCTGAGTTTGACTCCAACTCTAGTTCCACCACTTCCTGGCAGTTTTCTCTAGGACAAGGTACTTAACTTCTCTGTGCCTCAGTTCCTTTACCTTTAAAACAGGAGTAAATAATAGTACTTACCTCAGTGGATCACAAGGTTGCATAAGGACTAAGTACGTTGATAAATATACATAGTGAAAGCTCAGTTAGGTTAGTTTTAATAATTATTATTATTTATTATTATTACCTGAATAAGTCTAGCATCATAATATGTGAAAAACCATGTTCCAGAAGAAAACACAATGTGGTATCATTTATATAAAGTTTAAAAACCTGCAGAAAGGAGGGGAGAAAGGAAATTTGGGTCCTATCTTGTATTTTTAAGAATGCCAAACCCAGGGGGTGGCTCAGGTCATGGTCTCAGGGACCGTGTCAGGGTTCTGGGCTCCGCACTCAGTGGGGAATCTGCTTTCCCTCTCCCTCTCCCCCACTCACTCACTCTCTCATTCTCTCTTTCTAAAATAAATAAAATCTTTTAAAATAAATAAGTAAATAAAATCTTTAAAAAAAGGAAAACAGGCAAAGGACTTGACGACAAGCTTGTATTTAATTCCTGCTAATTTTTGGACCACAAAGGAAAAAAATCGATTTGTCATCTGATCTCTTAATATTTACTAAACAACTTAATACAAAGAATCATACATAATTGTATGTATGTATCCATAATACAAAGGGTAAGTGGTTTAAGAACTTCAATCCTGTCCTTCCAGCTACTGAAATTGGCACATCAAATGAATACTGGGCTGTGCTGGTGAATGATATACTTCTTGTGCAGGAATTGTGTGCCTGGATTTTCTAAGTAACCCAGGAGAGGTTTAGACCATTACGAATTTGAGGTTACTTTCATTGTTCAATCTTACTATCAGTAGAACAGAAAAAACTATAGTAGATTCTCGCAGTCACCTTTTTTTTTTTTTTAACTATTTGGATTATTTGCCATTCTGTAAATTCCACTGACCAATGCACACAGTCTCCTATATACTCCTTGCTTGTAAGCCACTCTCTGCTCCTTTTGAGTTGTATGTTTATGAAGAGTTCGTTGTGTTTTGTTTCAATTAATTACATAGTTTGATTAAATATTATATAATTCAGTGAAATATAAGTTGTATACTTTGAGAAGCATCACCAATAAGGGATAAAATCAAACCTGCAATATAATCCTGTATATTCTTTGTGGACATATACAGATATAAAAGCCATATAAATGGGAATGAAAAATACCTAATTCAGGATCATTGTTACCTCTGGATTCGGAGGCAAATGGGATCAAGAGAAGTACACAGTGGGCTTCAATCAAATCTATAATGTTGAATGTCCTTTGTTTAAAAAAATGCATGAAGCAAATATGTTTAAGGTTTGATTAAGATTTGATAAATACAGGTTTTTGATTCACATTTTTCCTATTCCTATCTTCCTTTTGTTTGTCTCTCAAGACTAAGCATTGGGGGGGGTTGGGAAGAGAAGGCAAACCATAAGACAGATTCTTAACTATAGAGAACAAACAGGGTTGCTGGAGGAAGGGCGGGGCTGGGTGGGTTAAATGGGTGATGGGTATTAAGGAGGGCATTTGTGGCGAGCACTGGGTGTTATATGTAAGTGATAAATCACTAAATTCTATTTCTGAAACTAATATGACACTATATGTTAACTAACTGGAATTTAAATAAAAACTTGATATAAAAAATATTCAAATTCTTCAAGTGACTTAATATCTGGACTTGGTCAGGCCAGTGTAGAATCATGAAAGGACTGGCTGGCACTGTCCCCAAACTGTGCAAAGAGGTATAATTGTATTCTAGTATCCAGAGCTAGATAGGAAATACCCAGCAACTTAAACAGTGAATCTTTGTATTCTGCATTATTCTTTAAGACAATTACATATTTATGGTCCTACCAGCTAACTTTATTTCCTGAAATCTGGTTTCCCTCTGAGCTCCCTAATGGCCTTGGGCCTGGAGAACAAACATGTCTAGCCAGACAGACCTTAGACAGGCCCCTCATACTGATATCTTAACCTTTCCCTTGACCAACTCATCTCTGAGATGATTTGTGTCCATTTATTTGGTTTTGAATCTGGCCTGCCGATTGGTGAGCCTCATGAGGTTATTCTCCATATCCTGTCTCATGCTGAGGTTGCCTTTGAATGCTTTGTGGAAAATGAATAGCATTGCTTAATCTAGTACCATCAGGGCTATTTTTTTCTAGATCAGGAAGGCAGTCAACATATTTTTTAACATCTCATAAAATTGCATGCCAAAATATCACTTGTTTCTTTAGGGAAAAATCATAAGAATTATTAGGAAGTGTAAAATGAATAGTGTTGCCGAAATTGGAGGGAAAGAAAGAGATGTCATTTGACAACAGCATTCCCTACCACCACCACCCTTAGGCCTTCAGTGGGGATTGAGTCTCATCTTTGTTCAAAATAAAAGGTCATGAAGTTGGCTATATGGGCCAGTTTGAGAAACCATTTTAGGAAAGTTTTTTCTTCAAACCAAAGAAGTGATTAAAATCAGGAGATAGTTTTATAGACAAGTGCTTATTTTCTTTGTTTACAATTAATATTACTATTTTAGGATATAGCGAATTGGAAACCCTAAACGGTCTCATCACATCTTTCTCTAGATAATTATAATACAGTTTTCTTTTGTGGAATATCTTAAATTTTGTATCTTACAGAAATGATGTTGAATAATAGAAAACCTTATTTCTATTCCTTTCTCTTCTGCCCATCTTGCTGTATGACCTTGGGTAAATCCATTTTCTTTGTAGGGTCGCTCAAATATACAGTGAAGACATGCAGTATTCACCTTACCACCTACTTTCAAGACCAGCCAGACCACAATGCTCCATTTTTGTGATTCCCATCTAAATCCTTGATGGGCTGTAGGCAGAATAAGGTGCTACTGCCCTCTGCTGGTCCTAAGAACACACCTGCCCATCAGTGCAGTGGCCCTGCCTATCCCAACAGTAAGGGACACAGTGCCCCTTGCTTGTGGTTGGGAAGACATAGCAGGAAACCACAAAAAAAGGAGGCGAATTTCATGTTTAGAAAAATAATTATTTTTGAGGTATTTGGAAATTAATGACTTTTTATGCATATATCAGATGCCATAGCCATGCGTGACTGCCTTGTCCCCAAGACGTATTTATCCTATAGTCACTTTTCCCCAAGCTAGTTTCTCACTTGGTAAACACGTTGTGGGTTCTGACCCTTTGAGCTGCTGTCATTGTTTTACACTGTCTTTCTGCCTTGGAACATATATAGTCCACTTTTTTGGGAAGATTTAGGGGAGTTTTTGCATATTCATTTTTAGTTTGTCAATAAATAGGAAGATAATAATTGATAAGTGCCAAGGAAAGTGAATATGCAACATCAGCAAGAAAAATGCTGAAAAAGAAAGACAGGGCTTCATTATACTCTCAGATCCCTGGGGAGCTCTGTCAATTTGTAATAAGAGATCTCTAGTTAATAATAGCTTTTTTGGTGTGTCGATGATCCTGAAAGTACTTTATGTGAGAAACTGATAATTTGTTAAAAGCTCTGGTTTTCTGAGCCCATCTATATTAATTTCAGAACTCCAAGATTTTAAGAGCTGCTATTTATTACATCTCATTTGTAAGAAATAGTAGTGCCTCTGATTATGCTTACAGGAAAGGCAACTGAGAATTATGCTTTTGTCTTGTTTAAATTTCATGCCTTTAAAATCCCTTTCAAAATAGGTCTGTGCACTGCTACGGAGATCATTATTAGTCCTTAGATTACTGTGGGGCAAAAAAAAAAAACATGCAACCTACATCCCAAGTATCTACGAGCAGAGTATAGGAGGAACATGTGATTCACTCTGTGGCTCCTGCTTACGTACTCACAGAACCACATTTTGCCCATGATTTCCCATTGGTAGATAGGAACTGTATTTTAAACAAGTATATAGGCATTATGAAGATCAACAGTGATCCTTATGCAGCTTACCCTTGGGGAACTCTTGATTTTTGTTTCACAGTCAATCCCAACTTATAGCCACCTGATAGGAGTTACAGTCAGTCACCTCAGCAGCAGTACATAGTCCTGTCTTGAAAGGGACTTACACAGGGGATGCAGAAATATGTAGACCCTCATAGGTAAAATCACAGCCATCCCACTTCCATAGTAGTACATATAAGTACTACATAAGTACTACATTTCATGGTATGTGTGGTGCCTATTTTTAGTTCTAGGTTTAGTCTGCTCTAGACCAAAAAGGAAATTAGCACGTATTGAGGCTATCATTTTTACCAAGTATCTTATTCATCTGTTATGCATCCCTAAGAAATGAACCAACTTTTGCTACATAACTGTTACATATGTAACCTTATAGTAATCTTCAGTGTCCGATATTCCAAGAGAGAAGTCAGTTTATTAAATTGCTTTAAAAGAAAACATATCAGAAACTTTAGTTCTACTCAATTCCAAAAGAATAAAATGGACAAAAAAATTGTCTGTTGAGAATGTTACCTGCTGTTTGCTGAGAAATGATGGATTAAAAAAGTTTTTGAAACATCTTTAACCATTAGAGATGAAAGCAAGAGCTGTGGAAAGAATGTTTAAATCATTAACTGAAACTTACGATATGAATCATATGTACAAGTAAAAGTACAGTGTTAATTAAAATCATATCAGATCTTCAAGACTGTGTATTACTTTGGGAAACAAAAAAAAAATTACTTTGGGAAACAAAAAAAAAACAGGTTGTAGAAAAAAACAGACAGCACTGCTAATTAGTATTTATTTTATGATGTTCTTTTGCAAGACAGTTTGGTATAGAAAAAAGAGCAGGGGCTTTGGAACCAAACAAACTTTGGGCTTAAAAACCAGTTTCACTACTTATGTAACTTGTCATCTGACTTTAGGCTATCACTTAAACATCCCTGAACTTCTGTTTCCTCTTCTTTAAATTGGCAATAATAATGTGCATCTCATATTTAGTATTAAATGAGATATGTAAATATTTATGAAGTACCCCAAATGCCTGCAGAGTTAGTTTTCCTCCTCTTTATTGTAAATCACAGAGTAAGGTTTACTCTTACTTTGAAGCCCAGCAGGAAGTCCTGGAAAGGAAGGTTTGGTTTGAAATTACCTTCCCATGACCAGACTTGGTTACCAGAAAATGCCCTTAAGCCCAGGACACTCTGCTAGGGAGTATGTGAGGCAGGCAGCAGCCTTGGTGGAGAGGTAAAGGGCTAGAGTAGGGAGGGTGTGATTCTTCTTGAGTCTCAAATGCATGATATGCCCTCATTCTGTGTATAAGGCCAAGCTGCAGGCTCACTCACATTTCAGTTAGTGCCCCCCAGAAATGTACCATAGAAAAAATTTTAAATTATCTGAAGCTTTATGTTTAGGTTTGATGGATTTCATATACATATTCCAATTGTAATAAGAGCTACCAACTCTACAGTGTGCACACTACAGTGCCAGGTACCTTCCATACACTCTTTAATTCATATGATAACTTTGATTTTAGCTGTTGCTAAAATGTCCATAAGGTGACTGAGACCCTAAAGGATTTGATAGCAAGCCCAAAGTTGCCAGTTAAAAATGAATTAAGTTTTTGATTGCTAAGTTTGTACTGCCCTAAGATATTGTTTAGATAAGCCCTTTAATGATATTTGTGGTTAACCATGACCCCTGTAATTTTCTGAATTGTCATGACGCTGTCAGCCCTGTGGTGATGTGTATTATGTGTTCTCACAGAAACTGGCCCCTGGAGTCAGCCAGTTTGCTTACACCTGTGTTCAGGACCACCCCATCTGGGCGAATCAGCAATTTTGGGAGACAACCTTCTACAATGCAGTGCAGGAACAGGTGCGCTCCCTGTACCTCTCAGCCAAGGAAGATAATCATGCCCCATATCTGAAGCAAAAGGTAAGAGAAGAAAGATACTAGTGTGGGACTGGCATCCTGGCTTCAAGGAAAGCTTATTCATATATTCCCAGGGCAAAAGGAAATCTAGCCACTTTCTACCAGTGTATTTGAGGTTCATCCTCAAGTGGGAGTCCTGTGGTGATCATCTTTCTTCTGTTGATTTCTGATATTATATTTTTCCATAATAACTTCTTAATATAGTTCTTTAGCAGTGGAATTGTTTTATTACATGTTAATAAATAGGAATTCTTTGGAAACAATTATAGGAAGTTGAACAGAAAAAAGAAAATGAAAATACCTGACCAGATGTCTTGTACAATTAGCTTTCTGAAGAAATGTCAAATTAAAGCTAAATGACTCTAATAAAAAGCTTTTGCACAGCAAAGGAAACAGTTGACAAAACCAAAAGACAGCCTATGGAATGGGAGAAGATATTTGCAAATGTCTAATCAGATAAAGGACTAGTATCCAAAATCTATAAAGAACTTACCAAACTTAACACCAAAAAAACAAATAATCCAATCAAGAAATGGGCAGAAGACACAAACAGACATTTCTCCAAAGAAGACATTATAGATGGCCAACAGACACATGAAAAAATTCTCAACATCACTCGGCATCGTGGAAATACAAATCAAAACCGCAATGAACCTCACACCAGTCAGAATGGCTACAATTAGGAAGTTTCCTAACAAGTCAGGAAACAACAGATGTTGGTGAGGATGCGGAGAAAGGGGAACCCTCCTGCACTGTTGGTGGGAATGCAAGCTGATGCAGCCACTCTGGAAAACAGTATGGAGGTTCCTCAAAAAGTTAAAAATAGAGTTACCCTATGACCCAGCATTGCAGTACTAGGTATTTACCCAAAGAATACAAACATAGTGATCCAAAGGGGCACCTGCACCCCAATATTTATAGCAGTAGTGTCCACAAAGATGGAAAGAGCCCAGATGTCCATCGACAGATGAATGGATAAAGATGTGGTGTATATACACACACACACACACACACACACACACACACACACACACACACACACACAAAATGGAATACTACTCAGCCATCAAAAAGAATGAAATCTTTACCATTTGCAACGACCTGGATAGAACTAGATGGTATTATGCTAAGCAAAATAAGTCAATCAGAGAAAGACAATTATCATATGATTTCACTCATATGTGGAATTTAAGAAATAAAACAAAGGACCATAGGGGAAGGGAGGGAAAAATAAAATAAGACGAAATCAGAGAGGGAGACAAACTATAAGAGACTCTTAAGTATAGGAAACAAACTGGGGGTTGCTGGAGGGGAAGTGGGTGGAGGGATGGAATAATTGGATGATGAGCATTAAGAAGGGCACTTGATGTAATGAGCTCTGGGTGTTATATGCAACTGATGAATCACTAAACCTTACCTCTGAAACTAATAATATACCATATGTTAATTAATTGAATTTAAAAAAAATTGGAGCACCTGGGTGGCTCAGTCGTTAAGCATTTGCCTTTGACTTAGGTCATGATCCCAGGGTCCTGGGATGGAGCCCCGCATCTGGCTCCCTGCTCCTCGGGAAGCCTGCTTCTCCCTCTCCCACTCCCTCCACTTGTGTTCCCTCTCTCACTGTCTCGCTCTCTGTCAAATAAAATATTTTTTAAAAAATTAATTGAATTTAAACAAAATAAAAGCAAAACAAACAAAAATGACTCTGAAATAAATATAAAATTCAGTAGTTCTTGAAAGTATGTCAGCAATAAATCTAGTTCTCCTTTTAGGAATATTCTATATGTTTCCATATATTTTATCAGCGTAAATTATACTTAAGAAAAATATCAAGGGGCATCTGGGTGGCTCAGTTGGTTAAGCGACTGCCTTCGGCTCAGGTCATGATCTCAGGGTCCTGGGATCGAGCCCTGCATCGGGCTCCCTACTCAGCTGGAAGCCTGCTTCTCCCTCTCCCACTTCCCCTGCTTGTGTTCCCTCTCACGCTGTCTCTCTCTCTCTCTGTCAATTAAATAAATAAATAAAATCTTTAAAAAAAAAAAAAGAAAAATATCAAGAAAATATTTTAAGATAAGAAAATTGCAGGCGCCTGGCTGGCTCAGTCAGTTAAGCATCTTGCATCAACCTCCATTTTAAATTGCCTTTATATTCTTATGTGAGATAAATGAATTTAGATTTCTAATAGGAACTACATAGTACTATTCAAGTATTTCTATGTCTCATGTAATTTTAAACATTGTCTATTCTTGAGTATGATAAAAATGGAAACTTTAATAAAAAATACCACTATCTGACATTTATCTCATATTCCAAATTATTATTATACACTGTTAGTGTGAATTGTTTACTTAATTTAATGTAAAACTCGGATTTTTCTTTCAAAACACCAAATATACTTGGGTAAGGGGTAACTATAACAGATGCAAATTAGTTTGAGGTCACGTTCCAGAAATATTTGGGCTGGTGTGGTGCTTTGAATAGTTTTTTTTTTAAGCAGATATAATGCTAACACTGGTATATCTCAAAAGCATTTGTAGAGCAAACACATGTCACTGCTTCTCTGTCATTTTTTCTAAAGAAGTCTATGATACCTAGATTAGGTACAAGTGAGACTAGATATACTAGCTTTTCTTAACTTTTCAGCCTACTAGGAAATTCCTCTTTAAAATCCTATTGTCAGACTCAAAAAAAAAAAAAAAAGATTTTGAGAAAATGGCAGCAGAGTAAGCGTAGGCTTGCCTCGTCCCACAAATACAGCTAGGTAACTATCCAGTCATCCTAAATACTCCAGAAATCAATCTGAAGACTGGCAAAACAAACTCCACAACTGAAGATAGAGAAGAGGCCACATTAAAGAAGGTAGGAAGTGCGGAGATGCAGCTTGGGAGAGAGAGAGTTCATGGCCACTGCAGGAGGGAGGGAGCCGTAGCTGCACTGGAGAGTGCACAGGGAAGTGCATGGAGAAAACAAATTCCCATAGCAATTGGCTTAGGAAGTAAGAGGGCCCAAATTTCATGAGTTCTTGCAACCAGCGGGGCTTAAAACCTGGAGTTTTAAAGGTCAGTGGACTTGAATAGCCAAACTATGGAAAGAACCAGATGTCCATCAACAGATGAATGGTTAAAGAAGATGTGGTATATAAACACAATGGAATATTACTAAGCCATCAAAAAAATTGAAATCTTGCCATTTGCAACAACGTGGATGGAACTAGAGGGTATTATGCTAAGCGAAATAATTCAGAGACGAATAAATTCAGTATGATCTCATTTATATATGGAATTTAAGAAACAAAACAGAGGATCATAGGGGAAGAGAGGAAAAAATAAAATGAGGAAATCAGAGAGGGAGACAAACCATAAGTGACTCTTAAGCATAGGAAACAAACTGAGGGTTGCTGGGGTGGGGGGGATGGGGTAACTGGGTGATGAACATTAAGGAGGGCACGTGATGTAATGAGCACTGGGTATTATATAAGACTGATGAATCACTACCTCTGAAACCAATAATACATTATATGTTAATTGAATTTAAATAAAAATAGATAAATTTTCTTAAATATGCAAAAAAATAAAAATTCTTGGCCCCAATAAATAAATAATAAATACATAGGTAGATAAATAAATAAATATAAAATTAAAAACTTGATAAAAAGGGGTGCCTGGGTGGCTCAGTCGTTAAGCGTCTGCCTTCGGCTCAGGTCATGATCCCAGGGTCCTGGGATTGAGCCCCGCATAGGGCTCTCTGCTCAGCAGGAAGCCTGCTTCTCCCTCTCCCACTCCCCCCTGCTTGTGATCCTGCTCTCACTATCTCTCTCTCTCTCTGTCAAATAAATAAATAAAATCTTTTAAAAAAAAAACTTGATAAAAAAATAAAATAAAATCCCATTGTTATACCTATGTCCTGATAATATTTGATTCCCACATTTACTAGGAAATCTAGCTCTATTTTTTATGACTTTCGTCATTCTGTCTCCTCCTCCCAAAGAGAAGAAGAAACATATCAGAATATGAGTAAATGCTACTGGACATTCATTCATTTTTACATATTTCACATCAACAATTTGTTTAACTGGCAGTTGGAAAGAGATGGGACCATAGAGATAAATAAACACAGTGAAATGTTAGCAGTGAAAGTGTAGCCATCTGTGCTTTGCTGCCGCTTCCTTGGATTTATGACATTGTCCCACTAAGGCTGGCTGAAGCTGGCAGAAAAGAGTTGATTTTGTTTTATTGTTATTGTTACGTTTCATTTATATATTTCCTTTTTTTGGTGACATAGGTATTTAATAGATGGATAATTGAAACGTGTTCAATGTTTTTGAAGCTTGTGTCATGGATTTGCATTGTTTTGCTTTATTTTTTTAGGATAAGCTTCCGGATGACCAGTATCAGGAGAAGACAGCAATGGACCTGGCAGCTGAGCAGCTACGCCTTTGGCCTTCTCTGAGCAAATCAACTCAGCAGGAGCTGGTGCAACGTGAGGAAAGCACTGTCTTCAGTCAGGCCATTCATTTTGCAAACCTCATGGTCAACCTGCTGGTCCCACTGGATACAAGTAAAAACAAGCTCCTGAGAACATCAGCACCAGGCGACTGGGAGAGTGGAAGCAACAGCATTGTCACAAACAGGTACCAAAATGTGCACATCCAGAGACCCTCCTATTCTTGGCTTAGCAGACAAAATAAAGTATTTTGGGCAAATACTGCTGTACATATTTCAAAATTTTAAGCATTTTCCTTACCTTCAGACTTGCTCAACTCTCTTTTTTTCAACTCTTCTATATTAAAAGACCTTCACTTCATCTGACTATCCGTAACCACCTCCCACAGTCTCTTTTCTTTCATGACCCAATTTTTCAACTTTCTCACCCACTACTGACCGAACCCTTCAGTTACTTTCTGCCGTAGCAATTTACAGAAAGCACTCTGGAAAATTACTAATGAACTTCTTGCCAAAGTTATTATTTGTTTCTCGGCCCTCCTTTTTTCAGTGTATGCACTGAATTTGTCTATAATCATGTCCTCAACCATGCCTTGCTCCCAACCCGACACTGAGTTCCAGTACCACTGAGAATAAACCCATGGACTACAAAACCTGAGAGGATTTGGCTCCTGACGGCTGCTCTGACTTTATTTCCTGTCATTCTTCTGTCAAGAACACTGGTCTCCCTTCTAATGCTAATCCTCAAAAACTCTAAGCATAATACTGCCTCAGCGTCTTTGTATTTGTTCCCACAATCTGGAATACTCTCCCTGAAATAGTTACAAGAATCACTCCCTCACTTCATTTAATTCTCTGCTCAAATGCCATCTACCTAGAGCGGCCTTCCTGACTTCCGTATCTTAAGTGGCACAGGCATCACTCTTTCTCCTATCTTGCATTTTTTTTCTTTCATGACACTTTCTACAACCTGATTTATTTTCATATATTTGTTTATCATATGCCTCATTCATTGCTGTACCCCCAGATCTTTGCATATAGTATGTGCCCAATAAATATTTGGTTGCACATATGATTAAATGAATGAATGAATGAATGAACTGCTTACCCAACAGTAGTGACATTCTAACCTTTTAGGTCTTCAGTGATGCTCTAGCATGCTGGTAGTTCTTTTAACTCTTGTAAATCCTTCTCAGGCTCTTTCAGGCAGCTTCTCTTCTCTCCCATTCTCAATCCCTCTTCCTTGCTCTTCATACTCTCTTAGAAACTCATCCACAAGCCCACATCTCTGACCCCAACCTTTCAATCTCCCTATCTCAGATACTTCATTTTTGTCAAGAACACCCAAGAGCTTCTAGTCTTCCAGGCTAGACAACTTTTTGTTGTTTTGAAGTCAGCCTTTTACACCATGCAGTCAACTGCATGGGTCTCTTATTTCTTCCTTCAGAGAGTTATTTTATGTGAACAATATAGCCTAGGCCTTCATCGCTTCAAACTATACATGACCATGCTCCTTGAAAGTATACCTATTGAGTGGCTAAGGCACTCAAGTTCTTTAATGCTTTGGGATGATGTGAGGCCATATTCACTGTTTAGCTTTACCTTAAAACTGATTCAGTGAATGTGGTTGGATTTGGAGGAAAGAGAACTAAGTGGGTTAGAACAGACGTATGAGTCTTTTCCATGATTAGCAGTCTAAAAGAAGGCATAGGAGGCAGGAGTACTTGTTGAACAGTGGGAACTGAATAAGCAGCAAGGACAGGATTGAGCTTTCACATCCACTGTTTCAAATTCATTCCCTTCTGTTGCATGATTTTATCACCTGCAGAAGATTGATGGCTTCAAAGTGACAGAGTGTTGTGGTTCACTCAAAGAGACAAATGTTGGCAACAGAAAGGTTCACAGGACAGTTTGGTTCTTCCATTTGGAAGAATATGCAATTTTCTGGGAAAAGTTCTTTTACTTTGCCTACCAGGGAACATGTCTCCCAGTTGTCAAAGGCCAAAGATAGCAATATTACTTTGTCTGACTCTATGTGGTAATTAACTTGAGAGAACAGTTTTGTTTTTTTTTTTTAGAAGGTTCAAGTATCAGATAATAAATGAAAGAGTCTATTTTTGCTTTAGTTTCTGTGGTTCCTGAGTTCCTATTTAGCAGAATGACAGAAGTATTTCTTACAAAAACAAATTTGGGTCCAAAGGACAATGCCCGACAGTAGCTTTCAGATGTAGGCAAGTAGGATATCATAATGTGGACAAATATAAATTTCTATCAAAATTGACTATGATAGAATAGTCATTTGTTACATCTGAGTACTAACCATGATTTCTTTCCTTGATTTTCTCAGTATTGCAGGAAGTGTAGCTGAAAGCTATGATACAGAAAGTGGGTTTGAAGATTCAGAGAATAATGACATCGCCAATTCTGTTGTGCGATTCATTACCCGATTTATTGACAAGGTTTGCACAGAGAGTGGAGTTACTCAGGATCACATCAAGAGCCTTCATTGCATGATACCAGGTAATCAATTTACAGATATTAGAGAACCAGAATATTGGAGATAATTGAGTAAGAATTGTTTTTAGGGGTCTATTTTTTTCAGCATAACACCTTTAATACTTTTTTTTTTTTTAAAGATTTTATTTGTTTATTTGACAGAGAGAGGCACAGCGAGAGAGGGAACACAAGCAGGGGGAATGGGAGAGGGAGAAGCAGGCTTCCCGAGGAGCAGGGAGCCTGATGTGGGGCTCGATCCCAGGACCCTGAGATCATGACCTGAGCCGAAGGCAGATGCTTAACAACTGAGCCACCCAGGCGCCCCTACACCTTTAATACTTGTCTTCCATGTAGTTTAGTCATGCTGTTTATTTATGTTCTGATTAATTTTTTTAATATTTCTAAGCTATGGTAAAATATATGTAACATAAAATTGGCCACTTTAAACTATTTTAAGTGTAAAATTCACTGATGTTAATCATATTCACAGTGTTGTGCAGTCATCACCACTATCCTTTACCAAAAACTTTTTCATCACCAAAACACACACTCTGTACTGTTAAGCAATAACTCCCCATTCTCCATCTCCGTAGTTCCTGGTAAGCTCTGTATCTCTGTGAACTTGCCTGTTCTAGATATTGCCTATAAGTTTGCTCATACAGTATTTGTTCTTTTGTGTCGGGCTTCTTTCAGTTAGCATTATGTTTTCAAGGTTCTTCCATGTTGTAGCAGGTATCAGAATGCCATTCATTTTTATGGCCGAAACTATTCCATTGTATGGATATACTACATTTTGTTTATCCATTCAACTGTTGATGGACATCTGGGTTGTCTCTGCCTTCTGGCTACTATGAATATTCACATACAATTATTTGTTTGAGTCCTTATTTTTGATCTTTTGGGTATATACCTGGGAGTGGAATTGCTAGTCATATGGTAATTTTTGTTTAACTTTTTGAGGAACCACCAAACTGTGATTAGTTTTTAATTCTAAAATATTCAGAATTTGTATTAATTCTGCTTATTTTGTACTCTTTTATTTCGAATACTCTGACTTATCCTAGGAATTGTAGCTATGCACATTGAGACCCTAGAAGCAGTACATCGAGAGAGTAGAAGACTTCCACCTATACAGAAGGTAATTATTCCAGACTACATGCTTTCAGGGTATAACATCTCTTCTTAAAAACAGCAACAATAGACTTTTGTGCCCCAGAAAGTACCTACTCCTAACCTTTTACAGAGACTCCAGTTTTAATGATACATTAAACTTTCAGAGGAGTTTATCATGTAGATCCTCCTAAAACAGATACTGAAGTGGAATAGTAGATTCAACAAAGGAGCAATAATAAGTCTGTTTTTATAGGCAGGGCATAAATTATGAACATTCTAACTTCCAAGCCCAAGCCAAGATTTTATGCCCTGCCTACTTCCAGAAAAAAAGGACTTAAGGCAATTACCATAAAAATACCAGGTTCCTGAATCTGTTTACATTATAAGCATACATCACAAGCATCTGGGAATCTGGGAAGTCTATTAAAAATTGAGAGTCCTGAACCCCACCCCAGCCTCCTGAATTGGAGTTTCCTGAGACTTTGGCCTGGGAATCTAAACTTTCAAGTACAAGCCTCCCCGATGATTATTTTGCCCCTAGTCTGGCACCTATCTGTGGACTAGGGTCAGGACCCTCTTACCTATATAACAGAACTATTAAAAATAAATTCAAAGGAAAAATCAGAAGCCAGATGGATAGGCAAGATATTTCTATGAGAAATCTGAGACATGATCATTACAATTTTGGCTTTACATTTAGCTCTGAGCTTCCTAGAACCGACAAAAAGAATAGTACTGATTTATATAGTTTTTATTGCTTAGTAAAAAATAAGCATATTAGATCTTCAGGAGAGGTGATTTTTTTTTTCCTTTTAGCACTGGTATCTTCAGAGGAGTGTATCATGTGGTTGTGTATTTCCCAAGATGTGTAATTGTTCATCATATGGCCATTTATTGTGTTAATCTTCAATAAAGGCCAAGAAGGGCAGATCCTTTTAAAGATGCAACTGTTTTTCTAATTATTTGTTTTTTAAGTTTACAGAAGTAACAATGCTCTTTGTATAAAATCAAACTATTAAAGAAATACACATTATACAAAGTGAAAGTCCTCCATGGTCTTTCTAACCCCACCTCACCTCTGCCCTTAACCATGATAGTACCACCTTTAACAGTTTGGTCCATATTCTCACAATTTTTTTCTTTTTCCAAAAAGAGGGAATTATAATATACATACTGGTTTACAGCTTGCTGTTTTTACTTAACAATGTATCCTTGATATCTTTCTATGTTAACACATACAGATCTAGGTCATTATTTTTAATGGTTGCAAAATGTTCCACTGAATAGATATTTTAAACGTCTTTGTAATTTCCAATGATTTTTACTGTTAATAAGCAAAGAATCTTTCCACATTTGGATGCAAAAACATCTTTCTGCCCCTTCCCAAATCTGTTTTCTCATTTTGGCTACTTAAGCAGTCTGACTCGGGTTTTTTAGATCTGCAACTGAAAAGATAACTTTGGTCTAAGTGTTGGAAACCCCACAAGATTCGTGTTTAAAATGCCTTCTCTGTTGTCAGCCCAAGATTCTTAGACCTGCCCTACTGCCAGGAGAAGAAATTGTCTGTGAAGGTCTTCGAGTCCTGCTAGACCCTGATGGAAGAGAAGAAGCTACTGGAGGCCTTCTTGGAGGCCCTCAGCTCCTGCCAGCAGAAGGAGCCTTGTTCCTCACCACATATAGAATTCTTTTCAGGGGGACTCCCCATGATCAGCTAGGTATGACTCCTATTACGCCATCAGAATATGGATATCCATGGGCTTGCTACTTGAGGTTTTGATTCCATTTGTGTGCAGTAATTTACAGATCATTTCTGATTCAAAGTAAGCCTTTTGTCACGAACTATTTTTTAGAATCCTTTGTCTGTCAAAGCTAATGGTAATTTGGATTTTAGAGTCTTATTTAAAGAACCAAGGGTATCTTCTAAACAGTAAATCAAGGGTTCATTCACTGAAACAGTCATAATTTCATGAGGCAGTATATTGTGACTTAGGGATATTCATAGTATATAGCTGCTAACAATGTCTCCTGCTGATTTGTCCCACCTTTCTGAGTCCTGTAGTTAACTGTAAGGCTCATGTCTTCCAGATACATGATTCCTTTTGTGGAAGGATATGCTAAACATCACAAGGTTGTACAACACTAACTAACCCCACTTCCTCTCGTCACATTTCAACTAACCCCCTTTCCCTCTTGGCAGGCAACTTCCATTCACTAAACTCCCTCAACTTCTATTTCTATTTTCTACTACTCTATGCAGTCTTCCATATTAGAAGGAGTAGCATGCCCTATCAAGTCTGAATTATCTTTTTTAAATCACTGTAATCTCTTTCTAAACTCTTTTGGTTGATCGGAAAAGCATATAAGATTTGGGCTAGAACTGTTGCTCTCCAAATAAGAAGCTCAGATTTAGATTGCTGTTGACCAATCTTGATATCTTAAGGCCCCTGACCTCTCTCTGAGTTTCAGTTTCCCCTTTTATAAAATTAGGGAATTGGGCTTGTTTGGTGATAATTCAGTGGTTCTCAACCTTGACTGCATATTTGAATTATCTGGGAAGCTTTAAAAAGAAACCTACCAATCTGGGCCCAACCCTCACACAGTTGAATTAATACCTGGAATAGGATTCTAGGACCCAGGCATCTGTGCATTTTTAAGCCCCAGAAGTGATTATGATGCATAGTGAGGATTGAGAACCATTAGGATAAATGGTCACTAAAGTTCCTTCCTCATCTGCAATTATTCATTCAGTAACATTTGATGAGATGTGCTATATGTGCTGCACATTTTGTTAGACAGTGGACTTTAGATGCTTGGATAGGATCAAGATGGTTTATTGTCTTATTCATAAAAGAGTGCTTACCATATAATAACAAAAAGCTCATAAAATTCAATAAACAAAATGAATCTATAGTAATAGTTGTATTCATTGAAAAAGAGTGAAAATGGAGCAGAATTTTTCAGCCCTCTCCTGTCATATCACCATACGTAAATTATATTTGTATTTGAAAGCAAATGTAATTTTAAAAGAAACTAAATATCCAGTATTTATAATTTCTTTTGTACTGTGACTTGGGAGCTCAGTGGCCACAAACATACATTCTGGGGATATAAATATATGAGATACTTGGTCACTTAAGTTGTTCCAATTTATTTCTTTTTAAAAAATCAAAACCATACTTAGTGTGACGGCTTATATTGTTCTCTTGTTTTTTCCTGTCAATTTTTGGGTCAATTTTGTATTTTAGGGAATTTATTTTTATCAGAGAAAGCCTTCTTACTGCCTCTTTTATTTTATTTCTCTTTTTAAATTTCTAATTCAAAATATCTCCTTTAATGACACACAGGAATCTGATAATTTTATATGTGGTATATAAGCGTAGGTTGTTTAATACATCCTAGGACTTAAATTCCGTATACATCCTAATTTTGTTTAGCCTCTGGATATGAGCTCAACATAAGAGGATAATCAGAATTTTCCAGGTTAGGAGTTGACAGATCCAAGGAATGAGAAATTCTGATGATGATAAGTGGATGTACGTATGAACTCATAAACCTAGTTCAGTTCTCACTCCTCCGGCTTACTAGCCAAGGGGCCTTGCCCATTGCTGCTCCTGTTCTTTCACTTGTACCACTGCCTGAAATTCCCTCCTCTTTCCCTCTGCAAATCCAAGCCTATGTTCTCTTCAACGCTCACCTTCCCTCTCCTTTCCTCCAGGAATCATTCTCAAGTCATCTAGCATGCAGAAATCTTCTCCCTTTCTGAAATATTTAAAGTCCTGTCCCTCAAACCAAGGACCTAATGACATGTTATATTCGGCATGTGACTCTTCTCTCCCAGGGGGACCTTTGAACTCTCCAAGAGAGGCTTTGCATGTGCTACTTATTTTCTAGACTTGCATCTTCGCAACCTCTAGTAGTTGATAAATAATTATATTTTCCCTTATTTGCTTTAGTATTTAAATTCCTAAAACTCTTCAGCCTAAGCTTAGTCCTGTATCTTCCATGAAGGCACAAATACAAGGTACAGCACCTTTTACCACGTATGGAAACACATTTTAAAAATCTTTTCTCGGGGCGCCTGGGTGGCTCAGTCGTTAAGCGTCTGCCTTCGGCTCAGGTCATGATCCCAGGGTCCTGGGTTTGAGCCCCAAATCGGGCTCCCTGCTCAGCAGGAAGCCTGCTTCTCCCTCTCCCACTCCCCCTGCTTGTGTTCCCTCTCTCATTGTGTCTCTCTCTCTGAAATAAATAAATAAAATCTTAAAAAAAAAATCTTTTCTCTTTTGCTTTATACTTACATTAAATATCATGGATGCCGTTAAGATTAAGAATCTTTAAGATTGCCTTAAGCCAGGTGATCTGGTGTGGCACACAGCAGGTTGGGGAAATAGAAAAAATGAAGGTAGGCAGATTGTGATGGTTCATTCGCTCCAGGAAAGGATCATGTCTCAGGAGTGAATTGTCATGCAATAAAATCAATGAATGTGATTCTAGAATCATGGCATTTTCTCTCACTGCATTCCTGGGCATTGTCCTCTCCTAATACATTTCATTAGCAGAGACTGATAAAATGGGAAGCAGAAACTCTATAAATAAGCAGTAAAGTGCTGTTGCTGAGTGTGTGTCCTGCTTTCCTGTAGTTGGTGAGCAGACAGTTGTGCGGAGTTTTCCTATTGCCTCCATCACCAAGGAGAAGAAGATTACGATGCAGAACCAGTTGCAGCAAGAGGGACTACAGATTACATCAGCATCTTTTCAGGTATTAAGAAAGGGAGCCATTCCTCTACTACTATTTAAAAGTTTTGTACAAATGATGTGGCCACTTTCTGTGGTAATGGGGTCAGAAGTTAGAGGATGAGGAGGATCAGAGGGTCTGAGAGGGTAATCTTGAACTGAGTAAACCCCTGAATCATTCTGTATTTAATCCCCCACTTCCTGAACCCCTTGGCCAACTGAGTACCAACAGATTATCTGTCAATATTTAGTGATCTTAGAAATTCGGACACACACTATTGACTCTTGTTCTTTGCCAAGTCATACCTTTGTGTTTGATAAAGACTGTAGATAGAAAGCAGTTCTCTTGGTACCTGTTTCAGAAGGAAATGCCCTATGGCCCTCCTGTGGAAGAGATAAAACTCTAAGAATTACAGTCAGGGCTAAAGTACTATTGGTACTAACTAAATAACCTTTAATTAAGCAGAGGTTTTTCTAGGGGGCTTTGAATGTATCAGAACTTGTGGAATTACTGATACAAAGCAGACACTGGAAGAGTGATCTTCTCTTAGTTTTTCCTTTTTACAGTTCTCAGTCTGTGATATTTTTTTTTTTTTTTAAAGATTTTATTCATTTTTTAGAGAGCGAGCAAGAGAGAAACAGCATGAGAGGGGAGAGGGTCAGAGGGAGAATCAGGCTCCCCGCCGAGCCGGGAGCCCGATGTGGGACTCGATCCCAGGACTCTGGGATCATGACCTGAGCCAAAGGCAGACGCCCAACCATCTGAGCCACCCAGGCGCCCTCAGTCTGTGATATTTTGCTCTTCCTATTTTTATGCCTTGTCTCTGACTTCTCAGATTTTTTTTTTTTTAAAGATTTTATTTATTTGAGACAGAGAGAATGAGAGAGACAGAGAGCACATGAGAGGGGGGAGGGTCAGAGGGAGAAGCAGGCTCCCTGCCGAGCAGGGAGCCCGATGCGGGACTCGATCCCGGGACTCCAGGATCATGACCTGAGCCGAAGACAGTCGCTTAACCAACTGAGCCACCCAGGCGCCCACTGACTTCTCAGATTTTTGAGGGCACCGGTTCTTGCCTCATTCCTTCTATCCAGGAAGCCACCCTAGGACCTTCATGTGCTCATTGTGTGAAATGTGAGGCTGCTGATCTCTAGGCTCCAGACCTTCTCCCATCACCTGGGGGCAGGGGCCTCCTAGGGATTTCTTCACTGTTCCACCTGCCAAAGGACTCTAAACTGGAATATGGCCTGGCTATATTGGTTAGGATTCTGTATACTAGATTTATGATATCTAAGAAGAGGTTTCCTTAGGCCAAATTCCCCATCTCTAACCAACAGTTGAGAAAAAAGAAGGACATGTTTCCTACTTCAGCCACTATAAGTTAATATCTCTATCCCATCATAGAAAAGGTAGTCTTAAAGAAACCCAACTTCAAGATAGATGATTTTCCTTGCCGGTGAACCATCTATGACAAGTAAACCTTTCTGACTCCTTTTTCTTTAAATAAAAAATTATATTACGTTATATCCAAGGTCCCCTCAACCTCTGGACTTCTGCCATTTAGTATTATTTTCTGTTATTTCAGTAACTTGGGGGAAGTTATCTGGAAATCCTTAATTAATCCTTCTGATGTATTTTCTCTCTTTTTATTTCTAGTTGATTAAAGTAGCGTTTGATGAAGAAGTGAGTCCAGAAGTAGTAGAGATCTTTAAGAAACAGCTAATGAAGTTCCGTTATCCTCAGTCCATTTTCACCACCTTTGCTTTTGCTGCTGGACAAACTACCCCACAAATAATTTTACCGAAACAGAAGGAAAAGAACACCTCCTTCCGGTAAGAAGACAGTCAAGTTTCTTCATTTCAGCCTTTTCATAGCTCCCCGGCAGGGGAAATGACCTATCCTTTGTGTCAGTGTGTACGTGACAGCTCTTTTTGTCTGCCATTCTGTCAAGCCCATTGAACCTAGCTCAGAAAGTTATGGAACGGTAGCACTGATGTATGGAACAAGTTCCAAAAACTAAATGCTACAAGAGGTTTTGACCAATATGTCCATTGCTCATGATATATTTTTAGAATGTGAAATTCTGTTCCCCCTTTTACCCATATTGATTCCTTTCTAACTGCCTTTGAGCAGGCCCTTCAGTTTTCTTTGATATCCAGACAGTTTTGCTTTGATCTACAGATGGTAGCCTTTATTTTTTTCTTTTTTATAACTTTTTGTTTTGGTACAGTTTCAAATATACAGAAAAGTTACCACATAACACAAAGAATTCCTGTATACCATTTACCCAGATTCACCAATTGTTTATGTTTTGCTCCATTTCTTTATCATTCTCTCTCATATATATTTTTTCCTAAACTGTTTGAGTTATACACGTAACACCCCTTTATCCTTAAATATATCAATATGTATTTTCTAAGAACAAACCATGGTATATAACCAGGAAATTGAATTGGTATAAAACTTCTATCTAACCCAGAGTCCTTATTCAAATTGCTGATGATCCTTTATAGCTACTTTTTTTTTTCTGCCTAGTACAGGATCCATTCCAGGATCAGGCATTGCATTTAGTTGTCATATTTCTTTGTGGGACCCCTTATTTTCTGATGAAAATTTTTAGTAATTTATGTTGAAACTTTTACATTTCAGTTATTACAAAATAACAATTGCTTAAAATTTATCTTCAATTGGTGATAAAATATAGGGGCCAAAAGTTCAGTTCATTCATTGCTTAGAATTTGGTCATCTGCCGGTACAAATTACATATTAGGGAGTATTCTGCAGACTTTGGAGAAAAGCTCTTTTCTTTGCCTAAAAGTGGGGTAGGCTGGAGATTATAGAAGAGTTGAGGTTCCAGACAGTGTGTCATTACTAAATTGCATAGCTGACCCCCTGTACCACTGTTACCGGGTAAGTGAAGGGGACCATGCAGATCCAGAAATGATACACTGAAACATGAGCAGCTTCCTAGGTATTTACAGTAGTGAGTGAAGCATCTTGTCTTAGCACTGTGGAGTCACAGAGGAACCTGTGACATCTATTATTCCGACCCTCTATGGAAGATACAAAGCTTTGTATGGTGTTTTATGTTTAGAATCTGTGGACTATGGAAGGAAATACATACATACACACACATATAAAATCAACCTCTTTGTGTCAAGCTTAATCTATCCAGTTGCAAGGGAGATATAGCAGTTTTGTTTTTTTTTTAAAGATTTTATTTATTTATTTGACAGAGAGAGACACAGTGAGAGCAGGATCACAAGCAGAGGGAGAGGGAGAGGGAGAAACAGGCTTCCCGCGGAGCAGGGAGCCCGATGCGGGGCTCGATCCCAGGACCCTGGGATCATGACCTGAGCCGAAGGCAGACGCTTAACGACTGAGCCACCCAGGCGCCCAGGGAGATATAGCAGTTTTAAGATTTAAAACACCTTAGAATTGTCGAGTATGTAAAGGTTTATGGTGTCAGAAGGCAGGACACCACACATACACACTTAAACCTGGTACTAACTATAATTGTCATATGATCTCAAAGAAAAGCCTACAAATTAGTAGAAAGAGTTTGAATTAGTAGAGAGGGGAGCAAACGGGCTCCCATGCAGGAGAACTTCTACCAGCGTGGCTTGTGGGGGCTGGTAGAGGCAGTGGCGTGGATAACCAGAGTGCCTTAAGGGGCATGTTTGACCAAAAAGCCAAACTGAGTTTAAATTTGGAGTAAGTAGCTTATGTGCCACTCTAGGTTCTTGCACTTTTTGCCTACAACTGTCCTGATGACAACAGTGTTTTATAGAAAATTAGTCTACTGCCATATACAAAATGATCTAAAGAAGGGGAGGCTTACTGGGGTCCGGACAATCCTAGTAGCTGTGGATGTGGAAAGGAAACAAGTTGAGCTGTGTAGGTATCAAAAAATGTAAATGTTGTCCTCATATTAAATTGATGGTCTCTTTGGTTTTATGACTTGTAGCACCTTCTCAAAAACAATTGTGAAAGGTGCCAAAAGGGCAGGGAAAATGACAATTGGGCGGCAGTATTTATTGAAGAGGAGGACAGGGACAATTGTGGAAGAGCGAGTGAATCGTCCCGGATGGAATGAAGAAGATGATATATCAGGTATGTGAGAACTCCTTTTTCCTTCATGAATTGGTTTTATTCTTTCTTCTTATATGAATAAGAATAAGACACTCAGATGTAGTTGCCCTTAAACTTAGACTCACAAGAACCTAAACCTCATGAGAAGATTGGAGGCACTTACCAGCGTCTCAGAATTGGAAAAAAAAGAATATTTATTTTCCCAATATTCCATTGTTCAGATAAGATTTTGCTAAATTATACTTCTCTTTTACTAAATCCACAGAGCTGGTTGGCCATTGTCACATGGGTCTCATCAAAGGGAGAAAGAAAGAAACCCCAATGCATGGGAAATTTAGGTACAAAGTAATCCCCTGTACCTTATTGTTATGCAATAAATATAAGGAAACAAGGACATTGGGTATTCAAAATTAAAGATTTGGGTTTGGGGTAAGAACATTGTGGGTACTCTGAATCAAAATGAGGGACCAAAGATGAAAGCGTTCTTAGATGGTAAGAAAAAAAGTGCCTAGTAAATATTCAAAAGGACAGAATCTGAGAAGCTGAGATACCTCTCGGTTGGGAAAATAGAGGCAGGAAACCAGTCACAAAATGGCTTATCGACTGTTTTCTGTTCCTTAACCCACTATGGAGTATGTTTATGGAATTAACACTAGGGCGAATCTGATCTAATAGGAGGCAGGATACCTTTGCACCCTTTTTCTTTTCAGGATCTTAGTCAATCACTAGTGACTATACCATTACTACTTCTACTACTACTACTATTAAGGACGTTTTGAAGAAAGAAACCTCATATTTAGAGACATCACTGGCTAAAGGTCTCCATTTCAGTAGGTATACCTACATACTCTGAGAGCAATGAAAAGACCCACCATTGCATTACTGGAATGACCATTTGTGGGAACCCTGGCCTCCTTAGAGTCACATGGAAAGCCATAAAGACATTACCCATTGGTATTTGACTCTTCTAATTTGAAGTTCTTATGATTACACAGAAGAAAAACTGTTATTTTATTATATTTATTCTACCAAAAGACCAAATTATATAATGCTCTTTGCTCCTCTGAAAATAAAAAGCCAGCAGAAAACTGGTACTTGATGGTATATTTGCATTGTGAAGTTCACAAACTAAAACACAAAGTCTTGTATTTGAAGGGATAAGCTGTTACGGGTTTTTTTCTTTCTTTTTTTTTCTTTTTAAGATTTTTTTATTTATTTATCTGACAGAGAGGGACAAAGCGAGGGAAGGAACACAAGCAGGGGGAGTGGGAGAGGGAGAAGCAGGCCTCCCACTGAGCAGGGAGCCCCCAGGACCCTGGGATCATGACCTGAGCCGAAAGCAGATGCTTAACAACTGAGCCACCCAGGCGCTCCCTTTTTTTTTCTTTTTCTTTTTTTAAATTTTATTTTATTTTATTATGTATTTTTTTTCTTTAAATGGAAAAGAGCCATATCATTCCCTTTGACATTAGAACTTTGAGTACATATCCAAAAATTCTGAAACCTTAATTTGATTTCTCTCACTGTAGAAGTAAATAAAGTAAATTAGGACAGTTTTTAACATGGATTTTTTTTCTTTTTTTTTTTTTTAGTTAGAACATGCAGTACAATTAGGAATGTTAGGGGTTTTTCTTAAATCCTCCCTAAATGCTTGATTATTGGATAAATCCTTCCACATCTAAAATCTTAAGTGATTCTGTAACCTGTGATTGCAAAATTATGAGGGAGTTTCCCATGTATACCACATCCTCTGACAAAAATATTTTCCACAAAAAAAGTATAACCTCTTGATACCTCTCTAAGAAAAGTCTTTTCCCACGAGTGAACTTCTGCCTAACCTAGAAATTTCTAAAAAAAGTTTATGTTCTGAAAAGTTAACTGAAACCTGGATGATGAAGTTTGTATAGTGATCGTATTAAAGATAAATTTTACTGATGAGTTAGCCTCTGACGAAATTTGAATGTTTATTTTATAGTCCTAAATAGAAATCACTATACTTTGGCATTAATAAGCAAGCCTGATTGAAACAGAAAAATATGGCTAATGAATCCAAAATTCCATTATTTTTAGAAAATTTGAGTTAGTTTCCCTGGCATTTTCAAAGTTTATTTATTTATTTATTTAAGTAATCTCTACACCCAATGTGGAACTCAAACTCACAACCCCAAGATCAAGAGTCGCATCCTTTTCCAGCTGAGCCAGCCAGGCACACCCCTTCCCTGGCATTTTGAGCCCCTGATGTTTTATTTCCTGACTATCCATTATGGTTTTAATTTATGTTTGAACATAATGATTCTTCAAGGAATTAACAGGATTTAATATATACATCGTGCCTGTAGCCCTAATATAAACCACTCTTGGTTTAAGAATCCTCTTCAAAAGGAAGCTTCTAATCCTCTACTTTGAGCCATATCATTTTTTCAAAATCTGTTTCTGCCTTCACAGTTTCAGATGATAGTGAACTCCCCACAAGTACCACTCTGAAGGCCTCAGAGAAGTCTACAATGGAACAGTTAGTGGAAAAAGCTTGTTTCAGAGACTATCAGCGTTTAGGTCTGGGAACCATAAGTGGCAGCTCTTCTCGCTCAAAACCAGAGTATTTTCGAATCACTGCCTCCAACAGGATGTATTCACTGTGCCGGAGGTAAGTCCGTTAGTGGGCTCCAAAAAGACACCTTTCCTTTCTTCTATTTTGTCTTGAATGGGCTATTTGTCATCATAACCCAAAGGGAGAAAAATATCAGAAAATTAAGAGCAAGATCTCCAGGGATATGTGTGTTTAAGGGACGTTTTTTAGCAGCATGAGCAAGCATCTTCTTGGCATTCTCAGAAGTATAATTATATCAATGAATAGTGCCTAGATTAGAGCAAAAGGTGAAAGGTAAGTTTTTGTCTTCTTTAGGATTTTTTTTACTTGTCTTTCTCTTCCCATTTGCATCTTTTCTACCATGACTGAAGATAACTTGAAATAAACACAGGATTTTCCCAGGTAGATAGGAGAAATGGTCTGCTGTAGGCCAGGGGTCTACAAACTTTCTCTTTAAAGGACCTGATAGTACGCATTTTCACTTTTGCAGACCATACGGTCTCATTGCAGCTGCTCTGCCACAAAAGCAGCCGTAGATGGTAAATAAATGAATGGGCGGAGCCTGTTTGGGCCCACACTGTATTTGTTGACCCAAGTGTAGACAGGGTTTTCTTATGCTGTCTAATTAGAATATTTTCAAGGGATATTAGAGAATGGAAATGAACATGTTTTCTTCTATTCTTGTCATCTCTCACTGTTTCCTCTATCAGTTAAGTTCTATTCCATGCTCTATATTTATATTTATTAAAACTACATTTCCGCCATCCACAAGTTTAAGCACTTTCATCTCCAGGTAAGTTGTTGCCTTTGCATTCATAAATTCCCAGTTTGATTGAATAGAATAATGCTATGAAACTACTTTGTATTTTGTAAGCCTTGTACATATTTTAGAAAGTTGTCTTAATGTTACTGTTAGTTTCAACCCCTCTGATCCTGAAGAGCTATAGATATCTTATTTTAAATGACAGTTTAAATTTACAAATACCTGCCCACCCAACACATGAAAAGGTGCTCAACATCACTCATCATCAGGGAAATGCAAATCAAAACCACAGGGAGATATCACCTCATACCTGTCAGCATGACTAAAGTCAAAAACACAAGAAACCGATATTGGCGAGGATGTGGAGAAAAAGGAACCCTTGTGCACTGTTGGTGGGAATGCAAACTGGTGCAGCCACTCTGGAAAACAGTATGGAGGTTCCTCAAAACATTAAAAGTAGAGCTACCCTATGATCTAATCATACTACTGGGTATTTACCCAAAGAATACAAAAATACTAATTCAAAAGAATATATGCATCCCTATGTTTATAGCAGCATTATTTATAATAACAAAATTATGAAAGCAGCCCAATTGATGAATGGATAAAGGAGATGTGGTGTGTGTGTGTATATGTGTGTGTGTGTGTGTGTTATTACTCAGCCATAAAAAGGAATAAAATCTTGCCACTTGCAACAGCATAGATAGGTCTAGAATATAACATGGATGGATCTAGAGAGTATAATGCTAAGCAAAATAAGTCAGTCAGAGAAAGAGCAATACCATATGATTTCACTCATATGTGGAATTTAAGAAACAAAACAAATGAACAAAGAAAAAAAGAGAGAGACAAACCAAAAAACAGACTCTTAACTATAAAGAACAGACAGATTGTTACCAGAGGGAGGTAGATGGAGGGATGGATGAAATAGGTGATAGGGATTAAGAGTACAGTTATCTTGGGGTGCCTGGGTGGCTCAGTTGGTAGAGCATCCAACTCTTGATCTCAGCTCAGGTCTTGATCTCAGGGTTGTGAGTTCAAGCTCCACATTGGTCTCCAAGCCAGGTGTGGAGCCTATATTTAAAAAAAAAAAAAAAAAAAGAGGAAGAAGAGCAAACATACTCGCACGCAAATATATGGAATTAGAGGTTGGGAGGTTTCTAATATGAAATCTCTTTGGAATAGTATTTCTGAATAAACTAAAGGAAATGACTCTGAAACCTGCCTATCTTCTTGTGTTTCCTAATCTATAAAAACAAAGTACTCCTGTCTGTTTTGTATTTTCCCAGCGTCATATCCTGTAACTTCATGAGCTAACTTCTTTAAAAAAATTATCAACATGTAGTGTTAATATTTAAACTTATTTTGACATTTGAACATACTGTTCTCATACCAAAAATCATTTGGTTTTGATTTTTAGTTCTTTCACCATCTCATGCAGGCTAATACTAGTGTACTCTATGCTCACTTGTCATTTCAGCAGACTATTGAGTTGATAATTTGGCTTGTCATCCTCATAAAGTTGTTTTAATCCAGTAATCTTACAATCTTTATTTCAAGTTGACAAAAAGTAGTGTGTAACGCAAAGGGAATCATCAGTTTAACAGAGGCCTTTTTAGTAATTCTATATCGCATTTTTATTTTCTAAGTTTAGGTTATTCCGCAGAAGTCTGCAGTATCACTAAAGGGGGCTTATTTCAAAAAAGACTACAGATTAATGGATTTATTTAGCTGTTTTCACATCTCGGCTGTTTCTTCTCAACCCCTGGAGAACTGAGTTGAAACTAAGTTCCATGTTTAAAAAAAGTATCTTAACCTTCAACCAGTATGTTTCTGAGCCTTAGAAAATTATGGGATATGATGATATTCATGTTCTCATATTCTCTCTCTCTCTCTCTCCCTTCCTCTCCCCCCATTTCTTTCCTGTTCTCCACCCCACCCCCTGCAATCCCAATCATTCTCTTTCTCCTTTCCATGTCCCTGAAGCTATCCTGGCCTTTTAGTTGTACCTCAAGCTGTACAAGACAGTAGTTTACCAAGAGTTGCCCGCTGCTATCGACACAATCGCCTGCCTGTTGTATGTTGGAAGAACTCAAGAAGCAGTACCCTGCTTCTCCGATCTGGAGGATTCCATGGGAAGGGAGTAGTTGGTCTTTTCAAATCTCAGAACTCCCCTCAGGCAGGTAAGCATCTCTCTGCAGCACAGTTATGATCATTTCACTTCAGAGAATTCCTAAAAATAAAGGAAGTAATATCTGGGAATGCCAATTGTGCCCTTATATTGAGCCTTCTCTCACACGCAGGCTTTCCACTGTGCAATATAAAACATGTACTACTTGACAATGTGGGGGTTACACCTTGAATTTGACATCTTGCTTAATATGTCTGTCTATATTTGGATTTTAATAGAAATTATCATAATAAAGTCTTTGGTTCTAGGCTATTTTCATTTCAGCAAACCAAAGTATCCACAGATGGAAACTAGATTATGCTAATCTTTCTCTTTCCTTCTGGGAAGCATCCAAATGTATTTAACAGCTTCAGAGGCAAGTAGGGATTCTCTGTCCCATGTAATATGAGATATTTTATCTCATTCCTACAAGTCACATGCACACACACAAACAAGTCAGCAAACTAATGACCAAAATGCTGCCTTTTTTAAAGAAGCTCTCAAGCAAAGGATATTTTAGGAAGCTAGAGGGAAGCCAACTTAAGAAAGCAGATAGTACTGCTGTCCTTTTTTCTGAGGATATTTTTAAGCACTATGTTTGGGGTCTTGACGTTAGTCAGGAGCTATATTTTGCTGACCTTTCCCATAACTTCTAGTTTATAGTAGATGCTCAATAAAATTAAACAATAGATGACCAAGATATCAGATCCAGTTTAGGTTTGGCTGTGTTCTTAACTCTTTGGAAATGAGGTCAGTCAAGTTCTGTGGGTCAGCAGGTAAAACCATGTGCTTTTGATATCTCCTTTTTGTTCTCATTCATTTTCCTCCTGAAAGTTAAAAGTTGGCCAGTATGTCCTTGACCGTTCACTTGACTGAGGGCAGCACACACACAACATAGCAGCAGCAGCAGCAGCAGCAGCATTATCCCACCTGTCTTGGAGTCTCAACATTGGTATAATTAAACACAATTGGCTTTGAACTATTTGGACACTGGGAAATCCTCCCAAGCCACACAGTAGATACAATAGAACACAGCATATAAGTTACGTAAAGTGGGGGAATCATTTCAGAGCCCTGATAAATATATCACTGAGCTTTTCATTGGAAAAATTGAAATTATTTTATTCCACTGGTTTCTGATATTTTTAATATAAAAATATTTCATATTTTTGAGCTCGCACATATGCTTACATTTTAATATCTTTGAAATTGGGATACATCTTAACATTTATGTGATCAGAAAGAATTGTCATAGTTTAAATGGAAGAATTTTTAATTCTTAGTACATAAGATAATGGTACATCTTATAATTAATGACATCTTAGAGTTTATAAAATACAATAATGGCCTCTTAAAGTTTGTAAAATATAATTTTGCTAATTATTTTTTTATTCAAGATGTAAGAAAATTTGTTAATACCTGTTGTCCTTCTAATGAGTCCAGAATGATGCCTCTTTAAGGTGCCTGGGCCAGTTTCAGTGATTCTTTGCTCCACACAAACCAGACTCAGACTACCTCCAACCTAGAATTGCATTCACATTTGTTTCCCTCTGTGCATACCCTCTGCCCCTCTCTTAGAAGGACCAGGGAATCTGGCAGTAGCTGTTGCTACCTTCTCCCCATCTTCCTCCCCTCTTCCTGCAACAAACCCCTACAAGTTCATGTGCCCTGTTAGACCTGTGTGGCAGAATTAGAAGAAAGCTACTAGTATGGGGAATTCTCACCTCTGCCCACTCTGGGATGCCAAGGGAACCCACTCCATCCTCTGCTTCCAGACGGTAGCATGGACAGGATAATTGGGGGAAATCATCAAGAAGATGTTGCCTTTTGTGACTCTTCATTTTGAGTTGCTTGTATAATGAGAAGCTACTCCTGTGCTTGGAAGGACAGCCCTGTGCTGGTTTTCCAGACCTGGGCTCTTTCTGGGAGGATGATGAGGCAACCAAGAAGTAGGTGTGGTGAAACCAGTATTAAAGGAGGATAGCCATCTAATAGTTTACAGCTCAAAGTGGGTCTGGTTTCTATATTTGGGTGTGGTAACTTGAAGATTATATACAGAAAGAATAAGATACTTAGGTAGATAGCTCTTTTATTAACATAGAGACAGTTTGTTTTATTCACTTTTTCTTTTATAGCTCCTACCTCCTCTTTAGAATCTTCCAGTAGCATAGAACAAGAAAAATACCTGCAAGCCTTACTGAATGCAGTTTCTGTCCATCAGAAACTCAGTGGCAATAACGCCCTTACGGTCAGGCCAGCACTTGCCCTGTCTCCAGGTAAGATCTGATAATACTTCCTTCTTGACAACTATGAAAGGTCAGATTCATTCTAACCCAGCGTTAGTCTCTTTAGTTATTTATACTGTTCCTTCTGTGTGACCCCTTAAAGCTTTACCCTGTGGGGCTATAACTTTAGCTCCTTTTACTTAAAAATCAGCATACCACTGCTAATGTCTAGTAACAGTAACCAAATGTGGGGATTCAATTATTTCCTTTTTAAAAGAATAATAGGAGTGGGGAACATCAAGTCATCTTTTTTCCTAGAATTGTTTTTACATGGACTTTAACATATTATTACAAAGTTGAATGTATAAGGTGAACCCCTGATTATTTAAATGCATATGTAGTAAATCATTGTGTGTAAGTTTGAAATTCCTGAAATTTCTGCAGCCTTTTATGATTTGTAGTACAGTTTGTTTTCACTAGATTTGGATGAAGCCATTAAGACTTGTACTAATATTCTGTTTCAGTTATCATGTGATGGAACCCCAAAGGGTTCATGTAGAGGTAACCCTAATGTGTTAGACACAGGAGCATGTGACTTGAAAAGTTGGTCTCCTTGGCTTAATCAGCTATTTGAATTAGCTCAACATAAGCAGAAAGTGGCTTTTCTTGTAAAGTAACACCATGCATGCCTTGCTTCATTTATCATTAAATTCTCTGATTGCACTTGCCAAACCTAACTCTCTATAATCTTGCAAATGTGTGTATCTCTGAGGAAATAGTAACAGTGCCTTGTTATCTCTATTAAAGCTGTGGGTACTTAAAAAGTACAATGTTTGGCAGCAATTAGACATGCTACACATGAAGATAACTTTTTGTCATTTGAGTAATGTTAACCTGAACGACGTGGTTTTTGTTCTTCTTTTTGACTGACTTTCAGGGACTGAAAGGAGGACTTCAAGAATGTCCACTGTGCTTAAGCAGGTAGTGCCAGGACATTTGGATGTAAACCCATCCAATAGCTTTGCTCGAGGAGGTTAGTAAGATTGATTTTATAACTGAGCACTGATACGACCTTAAAATCAGAAAACTTTACTCTAGATAGTGATGTTTTAAATCAACTAATTATGGTTCAAATTGTTCTTAATTACCCTTTCTAAATAAATTATCTAATTTGTTACTGGTGTCATGACAGATGAGTTTAGCCTTCTGGAACAAGAGGCATAATAATTGCTGAAATCTTAGATATTGATGAGTTTGGAAGCCGTGGGAGGTAAGGGGAACATGTCTGAATGGTCAGCCCTGCGAATAGCCTACAATGCTTCAGGTTTGCAGGGTAGCAAAGCTGATCACAGAACATAAGCAGCTAGAGAAGAATAATCTGAGACCCAAAGAATTGTGCCTCCCCAGTGCCTGTAATTTTTACTCCTATTCTCTGAAATACTAGGTTAGGGAACAAAAGAGAATGATATTCAGGTTACTCTTTTTTTCCTCTGGGCTTTCACTGCTGGCATAAGGAAGTAGAGAAAGGCTTGTATTTGCTCTTTTAGCTCCAGAGGTGGTCCACTTTGGTCTCTGGAGATTATGTGAGATTCTTTTACTTTTCAGAGGAAATTCCAAAGCAGCTATCTTGATTGTAAAATCTCCTACTTCACACTGGATTCATAGAATCTTGGGCTTTTCCTCTCACTCACATGCAATGCTGAATCCTCTTGAAAACATACCAAGTGAATGATCCAAGTTACTTGAACATCATCAGTAATGGGAAACTCATTTCTTCCTAAAAGTAGTCCCTTGCATTTGTAAGCAACTCTATATTTGTTAGAAAATTCTTTCTCATATTGATCTAAAAATCTGCCACTATGTGACTTTTACATATTGGCCCTAGCTCTGCCCTCTAGAGTTAGAAAATTCTAAATCTTAATCTCCATACTACAGCCCTTAGGATTTAAAAGCTGGTATCATCTTTTCGCTCTGAGAACTTTAATTAACTCCAAATTCCCCAATTTGAATGGCTGCCTTCTATTTACCATCTTTGTCACTCAGTGAGCTCTCCATAGATTTGAACTCATGCAGCCTCAGATTACATTAGATATGAGGATGGCCCCATCACTAGGTTGACCCATACTGACATTAATATCACTTGAAATCTCTTCCCATGTGCTATTGCTCTTAACAATATATAATACTAGCCTTGAGGGTTGATTTTTGAACCTAAATATACTATGTACTGTACCTACAAAATTCCATCTTTTTTTATATGGACTCTTGTTTTAGACTTTGGATCCTGATTCTGTCTACCTATGTATTAGCCTCTTGTCATGCATCAGTATGACCTCTGCTGTAATGTAACTTGTTGTTTAAAAAATATTGAACAAGCCAGACCTAAGGGCAGAAGTCTTCATCAAAATAATTTAGAAGCCTGGGGCACCTGGGTGGCTCAGTCGCTAAGCGTCTGCCTTCGGCTCAGGTCATGATCCCAGTGTCCTGGGATCGAGCCCGCATCGGGCTCCCTGCTCAGCGGGGAATCTGCTTCTCCCTCCCCCACTCCCCCTGCTTGTGTTCCCTTTCTCTCTGTGTCTCTCTCTGTCAAATAAAATCTTTAAAAAAAAAAAAATTTAGAAGCCTCCCTGAAGAAAGAGATTGTCTGTTAATATATACTAGTTAAAAGTCCTACTAAAACCCACCTGGCCCATATTTCTAAATCTCTGCCAATCTTTTTAATTTGATATTTTCCACTCTTTCCAACTGTTAACTATATCACAAAAGATTATATCGTTAGTTTACCATGACTCATTATAGGAATTAGTGCCTTTTCCTAAGTAATCATAAATTATCCATTAGTAATCCATCCTAGAATTTGGTTCAGAATCAACATAAAGGAAGGCTCTATTTCACAAAATTCACTTTTTCCCCTTTGAAGACCAAGATTACTACGCACATCTCCTGGCAGTCATATTGGTTCTTTAGATACTTTTTTTCTACCCATCAGAATGTTCTGCAATTGCAGGATAATAGCTTTCAACCTTCTTCACTCATCTTCTGAATTAAGATTTCAGGCCTGAAGGTCATTGTCTTAGTTTGCTAGGGCTACTATAACAAAGTGCCACAAACTGGTTGTCTTAAACAATGATTGTCTCATAATTCTCTGGAGACTAGAAGTTCAAAATCAAGATGTTATCAGGATTGGTTCCTTCTGAGGGCCATGAGGCAGAATCTGTTTCATGCCTCTCCCCTAGCTTCTGGTGGCTTGCTAGCCATCTTTGGCATTCCTTCAGCTTGTAGAAGTATCACCCAGATACCTGCCTTCATCATTATATGATGTTCTCCCTAGGTGTCCGTCTCCAAATTTTCCCTTTTTATAAGGACACCAGTCATATAAAATTAGGGGTCCATCCCCCTCCAGTATGACCTCATCTTAACTAATTACATCTGCAATAACCCTATTTCCAAGTAAGATAACATTCTGAGGTACTGGGGGTTAGGACTTCAACATATGAGTTGGAGCAGAGGCATATAGTTTAACCCATAACAGTCATAAAAAGCTTTCCTCTGAATTTTTAAAATACCATTGTTTTAAAGTTTAAGATACATACCTCATTCTTATCATTTCTTGGTGAATTTGACCCAAAAAAATACTGCAGTGACTGTCTCCTAAGGTTCCTGCCTACTATTCCCGTTGTCAAGAGCTCAGATCAGAATTTGGCTCAAAGTTGCAGTTCCCCTTATTGTTTTGTTTACCATCTGAAAGTTTATATTGTCAGCAAGGCATGTCAACAGTTTTTCCACGCTCTGCTCTTGAGTTTTGCCTTTGTAAACTTCATCAAGAACACATTATTTATTCCTCCATTTGGCCAGATGACTTGTAAGATAAATTTCAGGTACAAAATTATCTCTTCTATCTTAGTACCTAAGGCTCATGGATATTCACCAAAATGTTTCACCTACATTTTCTTCTCTTTTTTAATATTGGCCTCAGACTCAGCCTTTTTTATGCAAAGAGATCCCCATTTGTGGTTACATTCTAGTCATGACTTCATTCTTTGCTATTCTCAAAGGTATCTAAAAGGCTATGTTTACCTCTTAGGGTCAAAATCTCCTATTTAATTTGTTTCTGACCCATTCTATGCATAATGAGACCATAATAATTTTTTCTGACACCCTTCCCAAATATTTTCTTCTGAAAATTACTGTGAACTTGGTGTGTTTCCTTATGACGGTTTTTTGCCCATCATCCTGGTATCTTAAACTAGGATCCAGAAACATAAATCTTATCTTTTTATTCCATCTCTTAATTCTTTTCTCCCAAAGCCTCCCAAATCTTCCAGCGTCCCAGTGGTTAACTGGAAGATGAGATACTGCTCTTTCCTGGCTCCTTCAACTTCTTCTCTGATCCCTAGAGCTGCTTCCTTTGTCTCTTCCAACAGTATCATTCCTCTTCACATAGAGTAGCAGGAATGGACTGGGGCAAGCAAGTTTGGGAAGTCTTAGAAGATTCCTTATTAACATGACCATGACAGGCAGACACACACTCAGACGGGCCAGGGCAAGACGAGGTATAGACACGTGCACACCCTGTAAATAGTTCATTTCCTTGTACCTCCCCTCAATGAGAGTCTCTTCATTTTTCCAGATAGCTAGGCGCACTTCTCCAGAAGTTCCTCATCTGTCCTGTGTGGGAAGAGCCTCCTATCTCTAAATCTTCCTCTTAACCTTCTCCTTTTTTCCTCTTCTCTGTATTTTTGCTGTCTTTTCATTCCTTTCATTGTCATAATCTTGGGTCCTGGTTTTCTTCTTAGGTTATTTTCACTATGTGCCTTTCTCACTCACGATGAGCCAGAGTTTAGATTAACCCCCACCTTCTCCATCACCCTTTTTTCAGTCAGAGCAATCACTTTGCATTCTGTGTGCCTGTTGATGAGTTCCTAAGGCAGGGGAAGCAACCTCTTTTACACAAGAACTAGTTAAGAAAAAGTGAAGATGTGAATAAAGCACATTGCTTTTCATTTAAAATTAAAATCACTTTTGAGCCCTATGCAGAAAGCACATATACTTTATAAGTTGGATAAATTATTTTGTTGACTAGAAAAATGTCATGAAAGGGACATCTGGGTGGCTCAGTCAGTTAAGTGTCCAACTCTTGATTTCAGCTCAGGTCTCGGTCTCAGGGTTGTCAGTTCAAGCCCTGCCTGGTGTGGAGCCCACTTTAAATTGATTAATTAATTTTAAAAAAGAAAATCGGTTCTGCCTCTTAAATACAAAAATATAATAGTTCAGTGTATTTGAGAAGTAGCCACATGGAGGCAGCCTTTTAATTTTTCATCCTTTATATTTCCATGGCCCTTTAAGTTTCTCTACATGTGATAGTTTATCCTTATAATAATCTCTCTAGGATACATATTTTAAGAGGCTCTGAGAAATGAAATGACTTGGCCAAGATCACTTAGCAACTAGGATAACTGGTAGTGGGATTGGTTCAGTCCGTTTTAGTGCAGCAGTAACTGAATATAGCGTGTACCTCATGCACTGTGCTAGGCATAAGGCCACCTTGATAAATTCAGTCCCATCCCCACATCCAACCCAAGCATCTCTTTCCTCTTCTCCTTTGGCCTGAACAGAATGGAGGGAACAATACCCGTACTTAGGAAACACTCATGTTTTAAACAGCAGTGCATCCCCATTGGTGGGGTGGGCTGCACCACTTCTTCCCTGAAGCAATCCGCTTAGCCAAACCCTGCTGGACGGTTCCAGGGCCACATGGTTGCTTACATGACAAGACACTAAGAGTTTGATTCAGACCACAGTGCTACCACTTAATGTGTGATCATTAAGCAATTTAGGAAACCTCTTAATGCTTGGTGTCCTCATCTATAAAGCACAGATAATAAATAGTATCTAACTTTAAACTAGTTATGAGGAATAAATGAAATAATAAATGTAAAGCACTTAACTTATTAACTGGTTCATAACAGGAACTCAGTCAATGTTAGTTCCATGATTGTTGTGGTGGTTATTAGTTATAGTTGCCTAATACTCCACTGAACTGGGAGAAAAGTCTACATTTGCATTTAAATTACCTTAAACCAGGTTGCTTCTCACAGGCCTAAGGCAAGAAGATAGAAGACATCTGCTCTAGGTCTGGGCCAACAACTTACAAACTTTTTTTATCGTGATTCATAGTTAAAAATATATTTTATATTATATTACATTATAGAAGTATTATATCAGGTAACACTAAGTCACAATGCAAAATGTATATATACTAAAACAGAAGTTTCATGAAATAATATTTATCTGTACCACATGCAGTGTACATAGTATTTTCAAATTCTAATCTATTTCACTTTTTTAAAAATACCAGCTTGACCTACTAAAGTGATTACAGAAACCACTAAGGGGGGGTGTAATGCCTTTGGTTAACATGACTGCCAGATGGGATTACAGTCCTCAAAGCCCTCTCCTGGCCCCATATCAGTACAGGCCATGTGCTCATTGTTGATTTTCAGCTATGTGATGAACACTTGGCAGTTTTTCATTAATGAGCCTCTATTTGGGGAAGTGCTTAATTTTTTTTATTAGTTAATACCCCTCTTTTCATTCTCTCGGGGCAAATAATCAGAGTTGAAGATACAGTAGAAGGACCACAACAACTCCAAATGTATCAATTTTCAAAAGAAAATAATCAACAACTGTTTTTAGTACCTACATGTTAGGCTCCCAGCATGAATACAACAATAAATATTAAGGTCCTTACCCTTTGGAGCACAAAATCTAGTAGAATAAAATGTGCAAAATAATCACAGTGCAGTGTGATCACAGTTCAAATAGAGCTGTCTACAACCCTGGGGACAGTGAAATGCTTTTCAGAGGAGTTCACATTGTTCCTGGATCTTGAGGGATAAGGAGTTTGTCAGGTAAAGAAATGTGAGAATTAGTTCCGGGCAAAGAGACTAACATACAAAAGTGGTAGATGTTCAGGGAATAGCATCTCAGAATCAGGAACCAACCAGTCAAACTTCACTATAAGCATTTAGGGTCCCATATTCCTTTAGGAAATCTCAAAACCTTAGCAGAAAGGAGAGGAGCTGGCCAGCACACAGGAGGCCTTGTGCCTTTACCATGTTGTCCCATGGTCTTTGTTCTGTCTTGCAGTAGAATTCCTTGTGTGCAATTAGCCAGTGCCTCCACAACCCTTAGCTTTCTGAATTCCTTTGGCCACTAAAGCCATTAATGCCCTTCATTTTTTCTAAAAGAGTGAGGCAGAAATGAAAAAACACCGCTAATGATTTTTCTTTTATCAAACTATGTCATATGCAGTTTTGTAATATATAGCTTAATAATACTGCTGTTAACATTTTCAATCCTGAATAAATGCAAAATCATTTTCCCTAATTGACTTGAGCAGTTCCTTTGCTCAGGCAATAATAGAACTGTGACCTACCACTCACTGCTGTTGTCACTCCCAGCTGAAGTTTGCCACAGTCACGGAGCACTGTTTTTCTGTCGGGGGAAAAAACAATATTACTCAAATTACAAAAGTATTATCTCTAATACTGCCTATCATTTTGGTGCAAGTAGGGATTTTAGGAGAAGTCATTACTTCAGTTATCACAAGCTGTATTTTTTAGTGGCGTTGGGGATTGTCACAGGATCATGAATTTTTGCTGCTCATACCATCTATTAAAAATAAACATAATTTCAAAATGAAAAGGAAAAAAGATAGTGTGGCAATGCTTGATGCTGTACTGCAAAAACATGCCCTTAGTTATTCCAAATGGTTACGAGAGCTTCATTCCTGATGTGATGACCTTGCTCAAAGAACAAACGTGTTGTACAACACGTAGCATTTGCCAATCCATCAACCTCCTTAAATACTAGGGCCAATGCATTCCTAACGTTTACACCCCGCCCCCAATTCCTTAATTTTATTATATAAATTTGTTTCTCACCAAATGACAATCTTCAAAAGCTTATTCCATTTGGTATAATTTGTTCGTGGCACTCTGCTGTGCTGTCCATTTCATTGTGCTTATAATATTTATAATCAGGTGCTGACATTTCATTTAACAGGCGCTCAGTTCATCTTTTTTGTGTGACTGTGCAGCTTTTTGTTAATCATATTTTCTACTTTTATTATATTTACATTTTCCCCCTATGTTAACTTAATTTCAAAAATTAAATAACCTATTCTTCTCTTACTCAATTTGCTCTGATGTTTGCTGCTATCTACATTTCATTCCTCCTTCTGTCTTTAATCTCACTTACCAGTGCTTGGGTACAGAGATAAATGTTTTACTCAGTCAAATCCCAAATCTTCAACTAAGGGAAGAGTCCATAATCAAGGTACTGTATTATCTGTCCTGATGTGTCACTCTTTTTAACCATCTTCATATGAAAGCATATTTGTTACAAGTGACTTTTTTCACATTTGTTTGTCAAATTATGTCCTTTATTTTCATCCACATTCTGAATTTGCTCTGATTCCATTTATAAACACTTCCCATAATATCTAAGATGAACTCATAGGTTACGTAGAAAGATTCATCCATGTTAAGCAGAAATCACCTACAAAAGTTTCTTGGGAACCAGTCTCCTAACCCTATAAATGCTTATAAAGAGCAAAGCAGATGAGACAAACATTATGGTGACTTCCGGTCACCTAGAAACATGGATTAATTTAACATTTGGCAAATATTAAATGAAGCTTCTCAAAGAGCCTTTCTAAATCTAGAGAAGAAACCTCACTTTAGGGAAGCAGTGGCAGTGTCCTATACCCCAATGACCCCATCAACAGCATGAACACCATATGGACCTTTCTAAGGGGCTCTGTTGTTTTGAAGGTACTACAGTGTTAGTCAAAGTTTGAGGCTTAATATTTGCCTTTGTGTTTAGATACTGAATATTTACTCTTCACTTGCATGTGGAAATTCTTGATTTCTCTAATTAATATAAGTAAGGTCAGTTTATAACATGAGATTCTTCTAGCAGCTTAGCTTTGGCCTTTCCCTTAGAAGACATCTGCTTTTGACTGAAATTTTAAATAAAACCTCCTAAGTATCAGTGAAATGCACATTACTAAATTTATAACTTCTTACTATTTTTCATGGATACTGGGACAAAAAGATGAGAATATAATGTTTGCTGGTTTAAAATTATGTCATTTTGGCATGACACACAAATATTAATTCTAAATCCAGCCTCTGATTTTAGTAGGTATAGTAAAGTTCTAATTTATTACTTAATGTACATTTATTGTTGTGTTGACAGGCTAAAGCAGGGAAGTGTTCCTTACTTCTTTCATGAAACCCTGAGAAACTGAGTCACTCCGTGTTATCTCATTGTTGCCTTCTGCCCACATTTTTTTGTTTCCCTGTGTCATGCACTCTTTCTATTTATGATCTCAGCATTCATTTATAAGTACTGACTTTACATCAAAATGCAAAAATATGATTGACTTGGGTGACTTCTTAGATCCCTCCAACCCTAAGATTGTGTGATATGGAAATGCTGTATTGAATAATGCTTATATGTTGCAAAAGTTAACTACAAATGACCAATATGATCCATGATTACTTAGATGAATTAATTTGCTATTACCTCTAAAACTGTACCTACAGAGCATGCATCTTTTTCCCTATTCTGTGGCATTCCCACATCAGATTATCTCACTCAATTATTTTGGCTTTTGTGAAGGTGTATGGGCAAGTCTTCGCTCTAGCACTCGCCTGATCAGCTCTCCAACATCTTTCATTGATGTTGGTGCCCGGCTGGCAGGCAGGGACCACTCGACCTCCTTTAGTAACAGCACCTACCTGCAAAACCAGCTCTCGAAACGCCAAGCGGCCCTTTATATATTTGGTGAAAAGTCGCAACTAAGGGTAAGATTTCTTTTTCTCACTTGGAAGCTTTATGGATAGATGAAGGCAGTTTATAAAACTTATCTCAAACCAGCTTTTCTAGAAATGTCGTTTTACAGCATAGATTCTTAACCTGGAGTTAATAATCTCAAAAATTTTTTTTAGCTCATAGATATGTATGTATGTATTTCTAAATATACTTAAAAAAATCAAACATCAGGAATATTAGGAACTGTACCTACAAAAAAGAAATAAGGCTCATTCAGGCTGTGTTTTTCCATTGTCTTAGTTCAGCTTCCATAGGAATCTGTGCCCTTGGCAAAATAGATCCCTATTGATAAAGAAAGCTACAGGAAGGTAGGAGAGTGAAAAGAAGACTATGGCACTGCATATGGAGACAAGGGAAGGCCAAGACTGTTTTCTAAGCTTAACTTTTTAAAAACTTTGCAGGGCTGTGTATACAGAGACACATGTCCTAAGGCAAGTCAGAAATTTCAAACTATTAGATGCTAATCAACTTTATTCTTACTTTTAAATGATTATCTGAAGAGCTAAAGACTATGCTCAGGTCCTATAAATTGTAAAGATAGTCTCTACCTCCAAAAGCAACTATTCCTCGGGTTTGTTTTAGCAATTCGTACATTACAAAATAAATTCATTACCACTGATAGGTTTGTGGGAAATAAAAGTATTTGTTAATTCAGAAATCCCCTTAAAGTTTAGCCCAGTGCTCCAGTCAGCACTGGGCAATCTAGACAGACCTTCAGTTGAACTGTGGAGCCGGGGCTGTGAGCAGGATCCCACACGCTTACTTCTCAAGATGCCAGTGACTGAGTCATCTCTTCTCTGGCAAGCTGGCTTTGCTCGCTCTTCTCCCACTGCCAGGCCTGCTGCAATCACTTAGTCACAACCTTTAGGGTAGAGGGCATGAAACTGCTGGGTAATGCTCAGTTTTTAAGTATGCACATGTGTCTTCTGATACAGCAGAAAACTTTATATCCAGAAAATATTCAACAGTAACCCAGGGCTGCCTGTCCAGCCTCTTTGGCACCAGTATCTTTCCCAGAGCACAGACTTTCCACACTTCAACACACCACTTATTCATGACCTGAATCACTCTCCAAGATTTGTCTCCTAAATTCTCACCTCTACCATTGCCTTTGCACGTCAGTCCTCAGATGAGCTGTGTGATCATGCATATATGAGTAAGAAGGACTGACTTCTTGCGACTCAGCTTCCTTTTTCTCCTTCCCTCCCTCCCTTTCCCCCATCTCTCTCCTTCCTTCTTTCTTTTTCTTTCTTTTATCCACAAGGTATTATATTTTAAAAACATAATTCTACCATCCCGGCACAGTAATTATTAGGATTTCTGTATATTCCATTCAAGCTTTCCTTTTTATTTATTCAGTTGTATCTGCAGAGTGTAGGTCCTTATCTGTCTGATGTGTGCCACATTCTGGCTAGCACAGTGCTGTCTAGCTGCAGCCCAACACTTTCTTCTCCCCACAAAGGAGACATAGAGGAAAGTAAGTAAGTAGAGAATGACCTATTCTAAATAATCTTGAATTGCCCTTATTTACCTTTTTCAATTTACATACTTTAATACCTTATACTTAGAAACAAATTCCTTATGACCTAGGGTGTGTCAACACTGTGGTTGATAGTTCCTGGTTCATAAGATAAGCATACCTAGCTCATGTACAGTTGAGAAGTGGAAAGGAACCTGGTTTTCCTGGAAAGTAAACTATCTTTTATCTGTTACAAGTTTTAAAAAAAAACTAACAGATAAGAACTTATCTCAAGAACATGTTTCCATGTTGTATAATAGTCTTCATAATTACTTTAATCACTACATGGCATCCCATATTGTTGGATTTTTACATCTATCTTCTATATGTAAAATTGCAGTCCCATTTACAAGCATATAGTTTTTTATTTTTTTATTGAGATACAATTCAGTGGCGTTTTGTTTCTACATTTTAGATTATTTCTTTAGGGTAGCTTCCTTTTTAAAAGAGGAATTATTAAGACAAAGAAGCTTTTTTTCGAAACTTTTTTTTCCTTAATACATATTAGAAATGCTATTTTAAAAAAAGAATTAGGAGTTTTTGCTTTTTAGTTTAAAACTTTAATATACCTTTTTAAAAATACTCTAAAATAACCAATATAAAACATTAAACAGACCCTATGCATAAGTCCTTGGCAACAGTTTTTTTTTAATTGTGATAAAATACAAATAACATAAATTTACCATATTAATGTGTACAGTTCAGTAGTGTTAACATTCACATTGTTATATGCCCAATCTCCAGAAAGCAGTTTTACTCTCAGAAAAGCAAATAATCCAATAGAGTAATTTTGGCAGAATGTGAAGAAAGCACAGAGAAATGTGAGAAAACTAATTCATTCTTTGATACGAAAAGGTTGAGAACTTTTAAATCTTCAGAACTAGGCAACTAGATTATCAAAACAAAATAGACCAAAGGACCATCAGTTTAGCATTTTTAAATTACAAATACAACCTTGTGTGGAATAAATTTCATATGGATTAAAGATGTAAATGATAAAAGTATTCAAATAAATAGAGATTGATACATGTGTCATATTGAGTGGAAAAAATACTGTCCCAAAGCTAGAAATCACAAAACCTTTCAGATTTTACTATATATAAAATTTTGTATTATTACCTTTAAAAGAGTAACTACAATGTTAGGGCTGTCTTAGGGTAGTGAGGTAGTGATTTTTATTTCCTTCTCAATGTTTATCTCTACTTTTTTTTTTCAATGACTAATTTTTATTTGCATAATAAGAAACAAATATGTGTATGTCTACAAACTTTAATTTGTAGAGTTCTGGAACCTCAACAGTATATTACCTTTTCATTACAGTGTATATCTTGGGGAGACTTAGTTTACAGTTTTGGATTAATCATGCTGTCCACATGTCACTGGTTCCTCTTTAGACTTCCAGGCTCATGGCCTTACAATTGGCTTATATATGGTGTTATAAATTCCATCAGGTTCCAGCCTACCAGTAGTCTCTCCAAATTCTCAGAATGACAGCAAGCCAAGTCAAACCACAAGACCTTACAAATGGCTCTTTCCAGTAATACTGACAAATTAGCCACATAAGATTGACTTTCTTGACCTCTGCAACCTCTGTAGCTACTTGGCCTCAATTAACTGTACATCATTAAGTATTGCCCTGTTAAAAACAGTGCTCTTTTACCTATAGCACTTCATCTGCCTAATTCTCTTCATCTTCACCCACAGAACTTCAAGCTAGAATTTGCTTTAAATTGTGAGTTTGTTCCTGTTGAATTTCATGACATCCGACAAGTTAAAGCCAGTTTTAAAAAACTGATGAGGGCTTGTGTCCCAAGCACCATCCCTACTGACTCAGACGTGACCTTCCTGAAAGCCCTGGGAGACTCTGAGTGGTTCCCACAGGTAATGTCTGGAGCGGCTCATCTTATAACTCAAGGAAAGAGAAGTCCAATTGGATATACAGAATTGATATTTGAGGGGAAAAATATTGTGTTCCCCCACTACCTGACCCTCTCCCCTTCTTGTATGCCCTCCATAAAGGCTTTCCAGTTCCAGGAAACCATGTGATCTAGATGATGGGTCTAGAATTCTTCATCCCTGGGCTTTCATCTCTCTATCATTGAAACTTGGTCTTCATAGGATGCTAAAGAGGAGGTCTTTATTGTTAGATGGGAACTTTTTGACATGCAATAAATTTAATCAACAAATATTTATAGGACTGCTGCTCTGTTGTCAGCAGAGTGAGGATCCAGGACAGAACGTGATTTCTAGATCACTCCAAGAGCCTTTCCCTCTTACTTTCTCACCTCCCATGTGTCTCTGCCTTTTCCGTGTGTCTAGATTTTAGATTAACCCTCAGACTAGCCACCAAGGTCATTGGATGCCCTAAGCCTACCTAAGGTTTAGGAAAAACTGCATATCCTTTCTTCAGCTCAGTCAAGCTTGGGATGTTTTTAATTAAACTCTTATTGAGAAATTAAGGAGAAATAGATACGCCAGCACACATAACCCTCATTTCTTCCAAACCACAGAAGAAAGGTATTTATGACATGCATGTTTTAGACACTGATGCAGACATTTGGCCAAGAGCATCTCTGCAGTATACCCTTCAGCCTTGTCTTTAGGCCACTGATGCTATGCCCATTATTCCTTTGCCCCCTTTAGGAGTTCCCAGCCCCTCTCATCCCCTGTTCCTATCTGCCTCCAAGCTTCCTGCCTCTCTCTTGTTTTCCATAAGCCAGGAAATAATGGGAGTACCCAGGGCAGTGACTATTCTCAAGATACTTAAACTATTAAAAAAAAAAAAAAAAAAAACCCAGCCGCATATACAATTAGTTATAAATCTAGATCAGGTTATGTTAATGCCTATTATGGCAGTTCAGGATACTTTTGAATACCCGTGGAAGGAGCTGATCAAAACTCCATTCTGTCCCTAAGCTATGAGCCTCAGCCCCAAACTGTTCCCACCACCCAACATATCTGTCTGTTTCTGTACATTGTGTGTTCTGCTTCTTACTCCAAAGTGGGTCTGTACCAGAAGTTGGTGACTAAAAACAGTGGAAAATATTGCCCCACTTGGGATATTGGCATTTTCAAAGTTAACTCAGAGTAAATGCTAAGCCCAAGAGAATTCAAGCCTGGTAATGGCTGTGTTATAGAACAGTGAGTGAGAAGCTTCCCATTGCTGGAGAGGATATGTGCCTTGTTCCTGGGTTTAAAATAGCCCAGCTCTGTTTAAAATATGGGGGCGGGTGTTATTTTGTTTTATGTTAGTTGACAGTTGGATTCATTCTACAAATTATATCAAGTGATGCTTAAAATATAGTTTTAATCTATAATACACAATTGGTTTTGAATATGTATGCTCTGCTCACAACCTAGTTGTTCATTAGGGACTTGAGTCTGCTAATTTGGCTTAAAAGGCTGAGCACAAATATAAGTTTTCTTCCCATTGAATACACAGTGCAGACAAATAAGAGTGTCTTTTAAAAGATAAAATTCATTTGTCATAAAATTCAGCCCTTTAAAGTGTACAATTCAGTGCTTTTTAGTATATTCACAGAGTTGTGCAACCATCCTCCTATCTAATTACAGAAAAATTAAGAGTATCTGAAGTAGAATTGACTACATCATAGAAAAACACATTTTAAGTCCTAAGTGTTCGTAGGGCCACTTAGACCCTCTGTCTCTTCCACTCTATGGAATTCCATAGCTCTTCTACTTGGGGGGGATCATGTACGGCCAGTTTATTTCATTGTCCATTATTCAAACACATTGTTTTAAACTATGTCTACTTTTGGGGTGCCTGAGCGGCTCAGTCGTTAAGCGTCTGCCTTCAGCTCAGGTCATGAGGGATCGAGCCCCGCATCGGGCTCCCTGCTCCACGGGAGGCCTACTTCTCCCTCTCCCACTCCCCCTGCTTGTGTTCCCGCTCTCTCTCTGTCTCTCTCTCTCTGTCAAGTGAATAAATAAAATCTTTAAAAAAAATAAAATAGAATAAAATAAAATATGTCTACTTTTAAATCATGTCATTATTTCATCTTGATTTTGACAAAGAACTTTAAGCATTTAAAACTTATGTTCTTTTGTCCAAATACTTTATCCCTAACTTGTTTCGTTATCTAAGGTTGATAATGAGTCTGTCTGTTCGTGATGCTCAGGAAGTGCCTGGTCTAATTGTGGCCTCCTTTCCTGTCTCTTAGCTTCACAGGATTATGCAGCTGGCTGTGGTCGTATCAGAAGTACTTGAGAATGGTTCCTCAGCTTTGGTCTGTTTGGAGGAAGGCTGGGACATCACTGCACAAGTAAACTATTAAAACATAGTTTTATATACTTAGTTTTAGATTTATATTTAAATCCTGTTGTTTTTAAACTCTGCAGATGAATCTTTTGTATAATGACTAATGTGTTTATAGATAGAGAAAGTCCTATGTTAAAAACCACTTAGTATCCATCAGAGAGCTCTGTGCCCTGAGCTTCCAGGCACTACATAAGCTGGAGCTCTGGCCCAGGGCATCAGGCTCCCACATGACAGATACACCATGCGAGCATCCAAATGGAGCCCTTGATCAGAGGGTAGGACATGGACCATCCTTCTTGGGTTTTGTCAGTCTTTTCCTTGGCTTTCAATAAGCCCCTCCTTTACCAACTCCAGAGTGAAAAAAGGAAAGTGTAAATATAAACTAGGTAAGATGTTAATCTATACCTGCCAAAAAGTAGATAATAGGTTTGAACTGACCCGCTAGCCGTATTAATTAACTTGTAGGAGAGGGCTGCAGACAGCACACTGTTCAAATAAAGATTAAAATCATAAGTCCCTGAAAGAAAATATGTAGCCAAAATGAATTTGAGGTTTTGTTTTTACTGTGGAAAGTTTGCAGAATTAATCTGATTGGCTGTCCTGGGGCAGTTAGTGAACAAATTTGCTGTTCAGGTGACTTTGCCTGCCTTAGTAACAAAATTTTTTCAGGACTGAAAGTAATGAAGTATCCATCCTGCTTGTGCCCTAGGTGACATCCCTGGTTCAGTTACTCAGTGATCCCTTTTATAGGACACTTGAAGGCTTCCGGATGTTGGTCGAAAAAGAATGGCTCTCTTTTGGTCATAAATTCAGTCAGCGGAGCAGCTTGACCCTCAACTGTCAGGGTAGTGGTTTTACTCCAATCTTCCTGCAGTTCTTAGACTGTGTACACCAGGTAAGTAGAGCAAACTTAAATTGACTTGATATGAAGGAAAGAAAAGAACTAGCATTTATCGCGCATTGCAGTTCTGTGCCTGGTATCTTCATGTCTTGACTCTGATGGACTCAGCCATAAGACTTGCTGAAATCTTAGCAGTGGATTCCTGGGAATAGAGAAGAAAAAGAACTAGTTGGTTTCTAAAACTAGGAGAGCTGAGTTGGCAATTGGGCTGGCCCCGTGTGAAGTGGCCAGCATTCTAAATTATCATCTCCCAAGAAGAGGGGCACACTTGGGTTTGTTGTCCAGGAAGGTTTGGTCTATGGTAGAACAGCAAAAATCTCTAGATGATGGCAGGGCCTGAAATCCAGCAGGTGGTCTTCCCAATTTGGGAGGATCTTAGCTTGTGCCTAGGACTATAGAAGGTAGAGCCTAACCCCTGAGAAAGAATCGGGGCCCAATCAAGCAAGCCTGGAGATTGAGAACACTGGCTCGGTTCTACTTAGTGACCTAATCAGGGCTAATCAAGAGACCAGACAGAAACCCAGGTATATAATCCAGTCAAACCCAGGGGGAGCAGGGGGATAGGGAGATTTGAATGCTCTAGGCTCCCTCCTGCCCTCATCTCAGGCACATCAGATATAAACTTCCTAATGGGGTCTGAATCAGAATTGGGCTTCAGAATTGCAGGGCACTGGGTTTGCTAAATTGGCCTAAGAAAAGCAAGGTTGACATTTCCAGCTTTGTTTCATCTGCACCACAACGATGAATGGGTTCTGGCATGTCAAACGTATTTGTCAGAACAGTGAGCCTCTTTGAAATAGATTGGCCTCAGGTATCTATTGGAAGGAGAGGTGGAAATGTTTTCAGGAACCAGAACTGAAACTAGGTCTTCTAAAGAGGCCTAGTTGGTGTATGGGTTTTGTTTTGGTTTGGTTTTTTATCCTGTTAATCATTTGATCAGCTTTATTAATTCACTACATAATTTTTCATTTATTTAAAATTTATACAATTCAATAGTTGTTAGTATATTCACAGTTGTGTAATTGCCACAATCAATTTTAGAACATGTTACCACTCCTAAAAGAAACTCTATACCCATTAGCAGTGACTTTTCATCCCCCCACCCCTACCCCATTCCCCACATACACACACTCTGGTGGTTATTTTTGATTGCTCTAATGAGCTTCTTAAAGAAAAGATCTATTGAATAATTTCAATGAATTCTGTCCGAGCAGCATCTGGAGAAGATGGTTACAAGGTTGAGCTTACATTTTAAATCTTTGCAGCAAATGGTGTATTTGTTTACTATTTGAATATGAGCCTTTTCATTTCATACTCCTTTTGGCAGATAGATGAGAGAGACATTTGGAGCCCATTGTCTCTGAAACAGAAAGCTTAGCTGGGACCAGGGAGAGGAGCAAGCATCTTTTTCTCACATCTAGATAGGTGAAAGCATATGAGTTCTTCATGAAAGCACTTCTTATTACCTTGCTTATTACCTTATATTGCTTACCAAATGCACTAGGCTGTCTACCTTAAACTTACACAGTGATGTATGTCAATTATTTCTCAGTATAACTGGCAGAGATTTGGGGAGGCAGGTAAAAGCAACTACACACTTTATGATTTCATTTATAGAAAATTCTACAAAAGGCAAAACTGTAGTGACAGAAAACAGATCAGCGGTTGCTTGGTACCAGTGGTCAGGGACACTGAAGGGGCATGACCAAACTTTTTAGGATGAGGGAACTGTTCTGTCATAATTGTGGTGGTGATTACACAAATGACCAAAGCTAATCAGTCAGCCTGTATGCTGTAAATAGAGAAATTTTATTATATGTAAATTATATATCAATGACTGGAAAAACAGAATTTTAATTAGTAAGTCGAACAGCTCAGTTAACTGGAATTCCAGAAAAAGAAAAGAGCAGCTATCTAGTTTCTCCAGAGAAAAATTTGTCAGTCTGGTGCCCAGAAAATACTTAAAAGCCTGGCTGCCTGCTCTTTAGAAATAGGGCAGGAAATAGGTCCAGGGAGATCCCTCTTAAGTGTGCAGATTTTTTCTTTTTCTATGCTATTTTCAGTTTCAAGCCTCATCACTAACCCAGCCGTTCCCAAGTCCAGAGCTCATCAAGTTTGTTTTTTCCAGAGGACAAACTTCTAATCCCTTGCTTTCAAGGAGGCAATCACATGACTACATGGGGTCGGAAAGGACGCTGGAGATCTCACCACTTCCTCTATAGACTTACACCTAGTCCTCATTTTTGGCTCCCATTTCACCCCCATATATGTTACTCAGCTCTTGGACCTCTGAGTCCTGAGCCTTTCCGGGTTTAAAGGGCAAGCTGTTACCTTCTCAAATCATTTTCATCCTATAAGCATCCCAATGTAGCTTCTCATCTTCTATCATTTATTGCTATTCTTCCTTCTATTTTCCATCGTTCATAAATGTGCTGAATTTTCTTGACCTGCTACTGTCTCTCTTCCCATTCTCCCCACCTCCTTTTAGGTTTTTTGCCTTATAAAAATTACTTTCCTTTAATTAAGGGAGAGTTGCAGGGTGCTGAGTATGTATGGCCTAATTTGGCTTAAGTTAAATGCACTATTAAATATGTTAAATATCCATGTTCAACTTGCAGAATTCTGCATCCCTAAACATGAGAATCAGCAAAAGGCGGCACTAACAGTCAGTAAGAGATGGGAGGTTCTCATAGAAGACATATTGTCCTCGAAAATGAGAATATCATTCTACCCCAAGTATAATAATAATTACTTGATATGGAATATTTATATTTTATGGTTGGGGGTAGGTAGGAGTGTGATCTAGAATTGGAAAGTAACCTGTATTGTGTGAGTACCCCTTAAGTGGTGTAAACAAAGTAACTTAATATAAACAAAAGTGAAGTATAAATTATATTCCTGTTGTCTTTAGAATACATTACAATAGATGCTAAAATGATATGTTAATCTAAAACACCTTAGGATGTATGTTTGATTTCTAGGAGCTTTTTATTTTAAATGATGAGTTAAAATTCAAATGTTCTGTATAAATTGAGCTTTAGTGATAGCTCAGTTATTTGTAGATGAATGCTTCACAAACTGTAGAAGATAATATTGTTCAGGGCCTAAAGACTCCTTTAGTATTAATTTAAATGTGATTGTACCACATTAAAATTTTTTATAGATTTTTTTTAAAGATTTATTTATTGGGACACCGGGGTGGCTCAGTCAGTTAAGCGTCTGCCTTCGGCTCAGGTCATGATCCCAGGGTCCTGGGATCGAGCCCCGCATCGGGCTCCCTTCTCAGCAGGGAGTCTGCTTCTCCCTCTGCCTGCCGCTCCCCCTGCTTGTACTCTCTCTCTCTCACATATAAATGAATAAAATATTTTTTTAAAAAGATTTATTTATTTTAGGGAGAGAGGGTGCGAGTGGGGGGGAGGACCAGAGGGAGAGAGAAAGAGAGAGAGAGAGAGAGAGAGAAGCAGACTCCCCACTGAGCATGGAGCCTGACGCAGGGCTCGATCTCACAACTCTGAGATCATGACCTGAGCCAAAATCAACAGTTGGACACCTAGCTTGACTGAGTCACTCAGGCGCCCAAACGTTAAAATTTTTTAAATTAAAATATGAATTTTTAAAAATTTGCCTGAACCCTCTTTTGCCTTAGTACCCTCACACATAATAACCTGAGCAGAGGCAAGTCATGGCAAAGCAAGCATATGACCTTAATTGCAGTATTTAAAGGATGCTTGGCTATGATAGGTATCAGCTTTGGGGGAGCAAATTACTTTGTGCTGAAAAGGGATTGTTTATTCATTCAAAAACAGAAGACTGTAGAGGACTGTAGTTAACAAATAGTGCTTCTGACTCTTGCTGACTTAATTATAAGGTAGTGTTTCATCATCTCCTACATTACTAGTTTTAGGCATTAGAAAACGCCTTCTTTGAATACCTTTCAAATGAACACTAGTGCTTTACATGACTCCAACGTTTGCCAGACAATTCGAATTACTGCTGTCCTCAGTCTCTCAGGGGCACAAAACAGAGCCAGGCCCAACAACATTTAAAAAAAAAAAAGTGCAGAATTATGCAGCAGCAAGCGAAACTCCCAGGTGGAATGTGTTCACTGCTTATTAACCATTTCTAACATGCTGAATGCCAAAAGACAGTCTATGGAAATTTGCCTAGACTTGTCCATTAGTACTAGTAGAATTACAAAGAAAACAGATGAAGCACTATCTTAAATTAGAACTGCCTCATCATATAAAAAGCCATTGTTTACGCCAGTATATCCAGGTGTCAGATGAATTATAAATGCTAGATCACTGTTTCATAATAGCAACATCTGGCAATTTTTTTGTTGCTTCTAGAAGAAATTGGCTTAGTTCAAATGATACCATTACAGGATGCTTCCTTTTCTTAAAATAGTTGAACCAAATTCAAAAAGAAATACATCCAAAATACAAAAATGAAATTTTTACCTAAAATTTATTTTTAAAATATAATACCAAGGGAACAGATATGTATAATATGAACGAAAACATGAAGTATAGGAAAGCATCTCCTCTCTTTCAACATTAGAGTAAATCTTTGAGCGTTTCTTAGAACTTTTTCATTATTTCCTACTTTGAGAAAAACAACAGTTATAACTTTGCTTTTGAAGTTTATTCAAGTTGTAAATTGACTCACTCTGGTCTGGCTGTGTGATACGGTTCTCCTCACAGTTACCATATGCCAGCACTATGCTAGGTCCTATTCCAAAAAGAAAAAATATTTGCCTCTTGAAGCTATGAACTTTCCTTGTGAGCACATGTATGAGGAGCCAAGCTGCCCTCACACAGTTTGGTTACTCTAAAATTTATCCATTAATATTGGCAAAATAACCGCAGTTAATGGAGTAATGGTATATTCAAAGTTTCTGGTGTCTGCCCGCTTCCCATTCATTTGAAAACTGGCAGAAATTGATATAATCCAAGCTGTTTTATATCAATTTAATTTTTTTAATTTAATAAATCAATTTAATTTAATTTAATCAATTTAATTAATTTTAATTTAATTACATTAAAGTTTTTAATATTTTGAGCCCATAAAATAAGTCTGCATTTACATATCAGTCTTACTTACTAATTTTTGATCTTTAACAAATTTTTTTTTTAAAAGATTTTAAAGATTTTATTTATTTGGGCGCCTGGGTGGCTCAGATGGTTAAGCGTCTGCCTTCGGCCCAGGGTCCTGGGATCGAGTCCCACATCGGGCTCCCTGCTCGGCAGGAAACCTGCTTCTCGCTCTCCCACTCCCCCTGCTTGTGTTCCTGCTCTCACTATCTCTCTCTCTGTCAAATAAATAAATAAAATCTTTAAAAAAAAAAAAAGATTTTATTTATTTATTTGAGAGAGAGAATGAGAGAGAGAGAGCATGAGAGGGGGCAGGGTCAGAGGGAGAAGCAGACTCCCTGCCAAGCAGGGAGCCCGATGCGGGACTCGATCCGGGGACTCCAGGATCATGACCTGAGCCGAAGGCAGTCGCTTAACCAACTGAGCCACCCAGGCGCCCTTTAACAAATTATTTGACCTCTCTGTGCTTCGGTTTCTAGACAGATACATGGATAGATAGATAGCTATCAGAAGGATTACAAATCTTATGTAAAGTGATTGGCACAGTAGAAACCGCACAGTTAATGTTTGTTAAATCTTTATCTTGAAATAAGAACCTACATTAATTACCTATTTTTCTAGGGTGTATCTATCATACCCACAATTTTTCCAATGTTGATACCATTCTATATAGGGTCTCTTGTAGCTTAACATTTCTAATTCTTGAAAGCAAAATCCAATGTTAACTTATTATATTTTATTCCCAAAACATTGATCTTTCCTGGGATTTGAGTCATAGCTTATTTTATGGGCCTTTAAATTTTATAAAGTACTTAGTGACACATGGGCAAAAAATAAGACCCTATAAATTCATGTTTCTCCAAATTCCATTTCAGATTCTCTTCTTATAAATAAGTGAAATTGGCAGGTTTCACTCCATGATGGAAAACAAAACTAAAATACTGCACATAGCTTCGTCTTTTAAGTCTGTATATTTTTATCTTCCATCAAGATAAATATAAAATTATTTTGGACAACAGAATCCAGATGATGCCTGAGAAAGGCCTAAAACTCTACTCATCAACATATTTGGGGAAATGCTCATATAGAATTAATTTATAGGCTGAGAGGCCTATTATTTCCAATTCTACATAATAAAATAAGGCTAAATTTATTTGAAGCAGATTTGCCTTTAGGCCTCAAAAATCTTGTGGCCAACAATAAAGAAAAATAATGAAACCAAATGCTGTTCTCTAAAAAGATCGATAGAATTGATAAACTTCTAGCCAGACTGATCAAAGAAAGACACAAAATACCAATAATAGAAATGAGAAAGATGACATCACTACAGAGTCTACAGATATTAAAAGGACCATAAGGGAATACTATGAACAATTTTGCACCAATAAAATCAACAATTTAGATGAAATGGACAAATTCCTTGAAAGACACAACCTACCACACTCACTCAGGAAGAAATATATAATTTGAATAAGCCTGTGTCTATTAAGGAAATTGTAGTTAAAGTCTTTCCACACTGAAAACTTCAGACCTGTGTAGCTTCACTGGTTAATTCTGCCAAGTATTTAGGAAGAAATAATAGCAACTCTACAAAAACTCTTCCAGAAAATTGAAGCAAAGGGAATACTCACCTCAGTCTATGAGACCAGCATTACCCTGGCCTGACAAAGACAACAAAAGAAAACTATAGACCAGTATCTGTGATGATCACACATTCAAATTTTCTAAACAGAATTTTAGCAAATCAAATCCAACAATACATTTAAAAGATAATATGCCATGGTCAAGTGGCATTTATCCCAGGAATGCACAGTTGGTTACACAGTCAAAATCAGTCAAAATAGGGGCACCTGGGTGGCTCAGTCATTAAGCATCTGGCTTCAGCTCAGGTCATGATCCCAGGGTCCTGGGATCGAGCCCTGCATTTGGCTCCCTGCTCCACGGGAGGTCTGCTTCTCCCTCTCCCACTCCCTCTGCTTGTGTTCCCTCTTTCGCTGTGTCTCTCTCTGTCAAATAAATAAAATCTTAAAAAATCAGTCAAAATAATTCACCATATTAAGAAACTTTAAAAAAAAAAAAAATATGGTCATCCCAATAGATGCAAAAAACCATTTGAGAAAATATAACATCCATTCCTTGTAAAAATGTTCAGGAAACTAGAAATAGAAGGGAACTACCTCAAACTCTAGATAGTATCTATTTTTTAAGAACCTACAGCTAACATCATACTTAATAGTGAAAGACTAAATGCTTTTCCCTTAAGATCAGGAACAAGATGTGGATGTCTACTTCACCACTTCTATTCAACATTGTACTAAATAAAGGTCCTAGCCATGCAATAAGGCAAGAAAATAATGAAAATAAAAACAAACACATTAGAAAAGAAGTGAAATTACCTTTATTCACACACAACATGGTTGTCTATGGAATCTACAAAAAACTACTAGAATAAGTGAATTTAGCAAGGCTACAGAATACCTGATCAATATACAAAAATCACTAGTATTTCCACATACTATCAATGAATTATTGGAAAATTAAAATGTAAAAATTAGGGGTGCCTGGGTGGCTCAGTCGTTAAGCGTCTGCCTTCGGCTCAGGTCATGATCCCAGGGTCCTGGGATCGAGCCCCCGCATCAGGCTCCTGCTTGGCGGGAAGTCTGCTTCTCCCTCTCCCACTCCCCCTGCTTGTGCTCCCTCTCTCGCTGTGTCTCTCTCTGTCAAATAAAGAAATAAAAATCTTTAATAAATAAATAAATAAATAAAATGTAAATATTATCTTTACAATAGTATCAAAAAAACATGAAAGAAATCTAACAATATGTTAAAAGCCTAGACACTGAAAACTACAAAACATTACTGAGAGAAATTAAAGGCCTAAATAAATCAAGAAATACCTCTTGTTTATGGGTCAGAGGATTCAGTATTGTTGAAATGTCAGTCTCCCCAGATCACAATCAAACTCCCAGGAGGCTGTTTTGTAGAAATTGGCAAGCTCATTCTAAAATCCATATGGAAATGCAAAGAATCTAGAATAGCCAAAACAACTTTGAAAAAGAACAAAATTGGAAGACTAGCACTATCTGATTTTATTATAAAGCTACAGTAATCAAGATTGTGTGATAATTGGTATAAAGATAGGTCAGGGGAACAGAATAAAGTCCAGAAATAGTCCCACACTATATGTGATATGTGGAAAACTGATATTCAATGAAGGTGCAAAAGCAATTGGTAGAGAAGGGATAGTCTTCAACAAATAGTGCGAGACAATTGGATTTCCAGATGCAAAAACAAACAAGAAACTTTGCACCAATGTAAAAGTTAATTCAAAAGGGATCATAGACCTAAATGTAAGACCTAACATTATACAACTTCTGGAACAAAACATAGGAAGAAATTTTTGTGACCTTGGGTTAGGCAAGGGTATCTTACATTCAACCCCAAAAGCATGATTTATTAAAAGAACAAATTCATAAATTAGACCTTGTCAAAATTTAAAACTTTTGTTCTTTAAAAATCCCTGTTAATAAAATGAAAAGACAAATCATGTATCTGCTTAAAGGGCTTGTATCCAGAATAATTCAAGAATTCTTGGGGCCCCTGGGTGGCTGTCAGTTAAGCATCTGCCTTTGGCTCAGGTCATGATCTCAGGGTCCAGGGATTGAGCCCAATGTCGGGCTCCCTGCTCATCGGGGAATCTGCTTCTCCCTCTCCCTCTCCCCCTGCCCCTCCCCCACAACTCCCACCATTCCTGCTCCTGTGCGTGCTCACTCGTTCTCTCTCTCTCTCTTTTGCGTGCACAAAAACAAATAAAATCTTTACAAAATTAAAAATTAAAAAAATAAAAATAGTAGGATAAAGCAATACTTAACAGAAGGGGAAGGAAGCATGTGGATTGTGCTTTTTGGAGACCACTGTGGTATTTTACAGCAGAAGAACCTAGGTGTCCCATTGACAAGGAGGAAAAAAAGCCAGTGAACTAGACAAACTGAGTCCCTGGGGAGATAGGACTAAGTGGAGAAAGTTTAATTTTTCTTTTTTACTGGAAATCAAGCACCATATTTTGTCATGCAAATACAGTCAGGTCTTTGTTTCTCATTATGGTAAAAAGACATTTCAGAAAACAGAATTGAGAGCCCAGAAATAAACCCACACATATATGGACAATTAATTTACAACAAAGGAGCCAAGAACATAAAATGGAGAAAGGACAGTCTTCAGCAAATGGAAAAACTGGACAACTACATGAAAAAGAATGAAACTAGACCACTATCTTACACCATATACAAAAATTAACTCAAAATGGATTAAAGACTTGATTTTAAGACCTAAAACTATAAAATTCCTAGAAGATTCCAAAGGCAAGGGAAGCAAAAGCAAAAATAAACAAATGGGACTACATCAAACCAAAAAGCTTCTTCTGCACAATGAAGGAAACATCAAAATGAGAGGGCAATCTACTGAATGGGAGACGATATTTTGGACTCTTCTATCTGATAAGGGGTTCATATCCACAATAGATAGAGAGCTCCTACAACTCAATGATTAAAAAAAAATTTTTTTTAATGGGCAGAGGATCTAAATAGACATTTTTCCCATGTTTCTTAATGTCAGATTCCAAATGTGGCTATCTACGTATTAATCAACCCAGCATTCAAGTCAATCTGATTATTCCCCCCCATGGAAGAAATCCTCACATGCTTGTTTCTTAAACTGTGGCTAAAGAATTAAAAAAAAAAAAATTGCTCTGTATCTTCTTTTCTATTTCCAATAGACCTAATAATTAACCCCAGTTTGGGAGCAGATTGTCTTTTGGCCTCAAACAGTTAGCTCCAGCAGGTGCCCTCGTGGTACTCAGACACTCAGACACACGAACAGTGCCCCTGAGCACTGACACCGTGATGCTATCTAAGCACCAATTCCAGTTCAAGCAGGGTGAGTGCCAGGGGCCTTGAGAAGTGTCTGACCTTGCTAACATAATTGTAGGGTCCGGGATTTGTGGTGAGGCCAGTCACTCAGTACAGAGGGCTATGAAAGTATTTTTCCACTTGTAGAGGTGTTTTGCTTCTAGTCCTAGCATATGATCTCCCTGAAATGCCTGTAAGTTCAACTTAAGGTCGTATTCATTATTTCCATTCTACTTTACCTCATAAGTGGGTCTTCAAAATTATATACTTAAGCATATTAAGTATCAGAATAATCAAAGAAAGATAGAGATATGTATGAGGCAGTGGTTTCTAGGGAGAATAGTCATTGAGAGAATGGTTTTGTTATTTGGAGCTTTGTTTAATAAAAGTTTTTAAGGGGCGCCTGGGTGGCTCAGTCGTTAAGCGTCTGCCTTCGGCTCAGGTCATGATCCCAGGGTCCTGGCATCGAGTCCCACATCGGGCTCCCTGCTCGGCAGGAAGCCTGCTTCTCCCTCTCCCACTCCCCCTGCTTGTGTTCCTGCTCTCGCTATGTCTCTCTCTGTCAAATAAATAAATAAAATCTTTAAAAAAAATAAAAATAAAAAAATAGAAGTTTTAAAAAAATTTTTTAGAACCTGTTATGGACTGGGTCCGTAGAAATAGCCCTGAACTCTTCTTCTTCCCTGTGACTAACAAGGTTTATTCCAACGTCTGTTGGGGCAAAGTTGTTCTTGGAGCTCAGTCTCCTTGAGCACATTGCAGATTCCTCCTCCCTGAGACTCTCAGATGGAAGGGAACCAAGTTCCATCCTGGGTCTGTCTCCTTCTGTCCTACCACCCACAATCTGAGGCACCCCCTCTCTATCATGTGACACTGGCTGTTAGGTGTCGCCATTGATTCCGAACCAGGAGCTCGGACTAGGGAGCGTGCGGTTCTGAAACACTGGAATAGGGCACACTACCTGGCTATTCAGGGCCATGTCACAGTTGTCCCATGGAAAGCTCTCCAGTCTTCTGGAGATCCGATGCAACAGGAAGTGGCTGAGAGCAGGGAAGCAGCTCTGCAATATACAAGCCTATTGAATGAGAGTCACATTCTCTTTTAATATATTTTCCTAAAATCCACTTTATTTTATATTACTTCTGAGCTAAAATTTTAGTTCATTTAAAAAGCCAATAAGAAAATGTTATAGGGGGAAAAAATCTTTAATCACAGAAAACTAGGTTTCTAACCAGATGATAAACTTTGATAAATCAATGATACCCAGATCATGACTTTAAATTCTCACTGATCTATTAGGCTGTAACATCAACATATTACACACATGCCTGCTCACTTTGGCTGACCAAATGTGGGCCTACATTGCCAAATTAAACATGGAGAGAAAAGCTGGCTTCTAGACAGCCTGCCTAACATGTTCATTTGAAACAGCTTTTAAGCAAATATAATTTTGATTGGAACTTATCTCAACCAAACAAAATTCTCTAATGGTCATGAGAGATTGAGCAATATAGAGGTGAGATTGCTAGGTGGACTGGAGTCACAAGGTCATCAGCCTACCTTCTGCCAACATAAGATGGCTCCGTAGAGTCTGCATACAGCTTGTCTAAAGTACGCTATAGCTCAGTAACCATTCCAAGCTCTGCCTTCTCCCTCTCCCACATCATGCCTTCATCCTTATTCCTACATCCAGTGACCTCACTGCCTAATTTAATGATGAGGAATTAAGTTAAAAGGCATAAGCCCTTCCCCCTTCCCTTGGCACTTGAACATCTCTTTCTTCTAATCTACTCTTCTATCCCTCATTTCCAAAGCTGTTCCCTGTATCTGAGCCCTTAGCCTCATTCATTCTTGCTTTCCCCGGGGCCTTGCTCTCTTAGTTATCAGCTCTTTTGCCACAGTTTGTTCTCTCTCTACTGGCTTCTCCTGCATTGTCTTCAGACAGCCATATATTTCTTTTGTCCCAAAAAGATCTTTTTTTTTTTTAAGATTTTATTTATTTATTTGACAGAGAGACGCAGCAAGAGAGAGAACACAAGCAGGGGGAGAGGGAGAAGCTGACTTCCTGCGGAGCAGGGAGCCCGATATGGGGCTCGATCCCAGGACCCTGGGATCACGACCTGAGCCAAAGGCAGACGCTTAATGACTGAGCCACCCAGGCACCCCCTGAAAAGATCTCTTGCTGTCCTCTAAACCACCACCTCCTCTTCTCATTCCTTTCATGGACAAACTTCTCTGTACAACTTTTCTTATTTTATTACACACTATTACACCACAAGTGCCTGAAAAGCAAGTTATGACTTATGTCTGTCAAGTCCCTAGCACAGTATAAAGCACTGAATGAGGCATAGACCTTGGGTTCAAATTTGGTTTCAGTGGCTACTGTCAAATGACCTTGGGAAATTACTTAATCTTACTTATCCTCAGCTTCTTCATTTCTAAAGGAGGGGGGCGTGGGAATAATAATGCTTATCTTCAGAGGATCTGAATAGGGATTTTTCCAAAGAAGACATACAGAAGCCAATAAGTATTATGAGAAGGTGCTCAACATCACTAATACCAGGGAAACGCATAATCAAAACCACGGTGAGATATCACCACACGCCTATAAGGATGGCTAGTATCATGAAGACAAGAGGTAACAAGTGTTGGCAAGATATAGAGAAAAGGGAGCCCTTGTGCATAGTTGGTGGAATGTAGATTGGTGTAGCCACTGTAGAAAAGTAGTTCCTCAAAAAACTAAAAACAGAATGACCTTATGATCCAGCAATCCCACTTCTGGGTATTTATCCAAGGGAGCAAATTTGGTATCTCAAAGACATAGCTGTACTCCTGTATTCACTGCAGCATTATTCACAGTAGCTAACATATGGAAACAACCTAAGTGTCCACTTACAGATGAATGGACAAAGAAAATGTTATATATGTAACAATGGAATATTATGCAGCCATGAGAAAAAAAAAAAGGAAATCTTGCCATTTGCAACAACGTGGCTGGACCTTGAGGGCATTATGCTAAGTGAAATAATTCAGAGAAGAATAAATTCAGTATGATCTCATTTATATGTGGAATCTAAAAAAGCCAAACTCATAAAGACAGTAGAATGGTGGTTGCCAGAGGCTGGGGGTTGGAGGAAATGTGGAGATACTGGTCAAGGGATACAAACTTCCAGTTATAAGAGGATTAAGTTCTGGGAACCCAATGTACAGCATGATGACTGTAGTTAAAAATATTATATGCTTGAAAGTTGCTAAGATACTGGATCTTAAATGTTCTCACTAAGAAAGAAACTAATTATGTGAGGTGGTAGAAGTGTTAACTAATCCTATGGTGGTAATCATTTCATAATAGATAATGTGTATCAAATCATCATGTTGTATGCCTTAAATTGACCATGTTATATGTCAGTCATATCTCAGTAAAGCCAGAAAAGAATGATGCCTATCTTGCAATGTTGTTATGGAGATTAAATGAAATTATGTTTATAAAAACTCCTAGCATGGTGTCTGGCATGTAGTAGGCGCTCAAAAAGGCTGGTTCCCTTCCAACTCCACTCATGGTAGGGGTTCAGTTGATTGACCGCATGGTCAATTTCAGGTCACCAGTCAGTGGCATGGCATCCAGTTTCTGTTAAGTTTGATTCTTACTCTTCTGTCTTGTGTGTTTCAGGTTCACAACCAATATCCAACGGAATTTGAATTCAATCTCTATTACTTAAAGTTTTTGGCTTTCCACTATGTGTCTAATCGCTTTAAAACATTTCTCCTGGATTCAGACTATGAAAGATTAGAGCATGGTATGTGTTTGCACTCCCTTGTTCCATCTTTTTTGTTAGTTTTGTGTGTTTTTAATTAAAAACTCTAATCTACCCCCAAGTATGGCAAGGCCATTTTAGGGTATTACCCTGAACTATAAAAGTAGAATAGATGGGGCGCCTGGGTGGCTCAGTCGTTAAGTGTCTGCCTTTGGCTCAGGTCATGGTCTCAGGGTCCTAGGATGGAGCCCCACATTGGGCTCCCTGCTTTGCAGGAAGCCTGCTTCTTCCTCTCCCATTCCCCCTGCTTGTGTTCCGTCTCTGGCTGCCTCTCTCTCTGTCAAATAAATAAAGTCTTTAAAAATAAATAAATAAAAGTAAAATAGATATGAATGAGTGCCCACCTTCTCCGATTATGTGCTGTGCTTTTAGGGACTACAGGTGGTTGTCCCAGTAGCACTGTAGAAAGGTGAAATTTGCTTACTATTTTAACATCCCAAAGTGGTATCACTGAAGAGAAACGTTTGACTTAGTTTTACCGTCCCTGGTACACTCACTCTGGTAGGAAAAGTGCTGGACCTTGGAGGCAGTTTGAATAGCAGGAAAGGCCATGGGCTCCAGAGCAAATAGACCAGGGTTCAATTCCAGCATTCCTAGTACCAGCTGAACACTTTGGACAAGTTCAGTGCCTCTCTGAGTTTCCTCAGCGTCCTCATCTCTAAAATGAGGACATTATTAGCACCCACCCCTTTGGCCATGATGATCACGTGAGGAAATATTTATAAATTTCTTAGCAGTTTCTAGCTTATAATAATCACTCATTGAATTTTATTTATTTATTTTTATTTTTTTTTAAAGAGTAGATTTTGAAAGCCCCTGTGAAAACATTCCCCACAGGGATTTTACATTCTTATTTTGGTGTTTTTTTAAGAAGGGAAGGAATGATACACAAGATCTTGTTAAGAAGACGGTAAAGAAAAAAAATCATCTATTTTCAGTATATGTACCTGGATATTCATAAAGAGAACTCTTCTAGTGGCTGAAAATATTTACTGATGTTCTCAGTTTAAAATATGAAATAAAAAATGTTGCTTTCCAGTGTTTGCTATTAAATGGTCTAGTATGATATTTCATACTTTTGGTAAAGGAGACAGCACTGGTTCTTATTTATATTCCAGACCTTTGTTGACTCATAGAATTGTCATTCCACACGTCATAATCAGAAACTTTAATTTCTTAAGCACTGTGTGTTGGGAAGACATTAAGGAGAACTGATTACATTGGACATTGGAGTCACTTGGAGAACTTTTAAATCTTTTTTTTAAGATTTTATTTATTTGACAGAGAGACACAGCGGAGAGGGAACACAAGCAGGGGGAGTGGGAGAAGCAGGCTTCCCACTGAGCAGGGAGCCCGATGTGGGGCTCAAACCCAGGACCGTGGGATCATGACCTGAGCCAAAGGCAGATGCCCAACCACTGAGCCACCCAGGTGCCCCCCACTTGGAGAACTTTTAAAATAACTAGTATCTGGGACCCATCCTCAGAGATTCTGATTTAATTGGTCTGAGGCAAGACCTAAGCATTGGGATTTTTTAAAGCCCTTGATTTTTCTGATCTGTGGCCAGAGTTGAGAACTACCACACTGGACTCTGCAGTTAAAAGGTAGACAAGAAACAGTACTTAGTCTTGGGGCCTCTTTGTAGGATTTTGTGCAGCCTTGGGCTTGAAACATTCTTTTCTGATCAACTGGTAAAATGCTTGTTGACTTTTGACTGAGTCATTTCATTCAAAGCAAGACAGCACTGCTAAGAGAGGCACCCTTCCTGGTCCTTTGAAGAAATACTCTCCTTCCTCACCCTTACACATCTTCTCTATTAAAACCAAAGTGAGCCCATGTGAGTGGCAAATTGACTGTTTGATAGGTACAAGGATAGGATCAGAAAAGGCCTGAAGCACCCCCCTCTACATTTGGCTTTGGTCAAGTCACCCAAAGATACAGACCACACCCTTCTATCCTCCAAAGTCTCCATGACCATGATTTGCAGTATATATAAACTACTGAACGAGAAGAAACTTTAAACGGCTTCATAATGAACAGCCGAAGACTGGAAAAAGAAACCTAAAATTATGTTTTTAACTAGGCTTCATCACATCAACTCGAAGTCCTTCCCTTTTCTCCTGAAAAATGTGTAGAATGACTCCTGGCGTGGAGCTCTGTGAATCTAGATCTAGATGTAGGATGTGGATTAGAAGAAGGTCATGATGAACTGCTAAATACTTGGGAAAACCTTATCAGATGTTTTCCTTCCATTTGGGCTTTGTTTCCCTATAGCTGAGAAGTTCATTCCTCTCCTTAGCTTTGCAGTTACCTCTAAGGTTTCTGCACGTACATTGCTGTTTTGAGAGCTGTAAAATAGATTTTACTTTTCATCTGCTACATGCATCATAGTTTTATTTATTTATTTTTAAAGATTTTATTTATTTGAGAGAGAGAGAATGAGAGATAGAGAGCATGAGAGGGAAGAGGGTCAGAGGGAGAAGCAAACTCCCTGCTGAGCAGGGAGCCCGATGTGGGACTTGATCCCTGGACTCCAGGATCATGACCTGAGCCAAAGGCAGTCGCTTAACCAACTGAGTCACCCAGGCACCCGCATCATAGTTTTAGACAGACTGTTGATTTATTTGACTTTTGTTTTATTGATTTTTTTTTTTTTTTTTGGACTTACAGGAACTTTGTTTGAGGATAAAGGAGACAAGCATGCCAAAAAAGGAATTTGTATTTGGGAGTGTATTGATAGAATGCACAAGAGGAGTCCCATTTTCTTTAATTATTTATATTCACCAGTGGAAATAGAGGTACAGTAAGAAAGTATTTATGTTTCATTTTCTGAATATTTAGTGTTAAAGTTTTCCTTACTTTTAAGTATATATAAGCCGTTCAAGCTTTTTATAAACATTGGACTAGGAAGCTATTTAAAATACCAGAGGCTATTTAAAAGTTTGATACACCATGGGTTTGGGTTATGATGGAATGGAGACTGTTCATCATATTCTTGACCACAAAAATTAGGAGCTGGACCCTCAAATCTAGAAGGGGTAACTTAAAGTCAAAGCGAGGCAACTTTCCACGGGATGGAAGACCAAACAAAACTTGAAACCTCAACTGGTTATCTAAGCTGAAAAAAAAATCTAAAATACTTTGGGACAGATTTCTTTAAGTCCATTTATACCAAAGCCATGGAAGAACCCTTTGGGAAGCAGGGATGTTTGGAGCGCAGCCCAAGAAGCATGACATTTCAGGGGCAACCATGCTCTGTGATGCACGTCTATATGAAGTAAGCCCCGGGGTGGGACAGACTGGTGTGATGAGCAGTACCACCTTCCTCAGGGGCAAAAAGGCCCTATCCTTGGCTCCATACATTAGGACCCCACTCTGGCCTTTCTCCAGCAACCCCTCCTCAGAAGGTGCAGAGCCCAAGAAACCAAGTGTTTGTGCTTAGATACCCCTTCTTTATCTAAACCATGGTCTGGTACCCCAAAATTTCTTAACCCAAATCCAAGTTACTCACGAGACTACTTCCAGTCTGTCTCCCAAGCCAGTGCATGTGCCCCTCAGCCCCAAGGACACCTAAGGAATAACTGTTTGGCAGGGAGTAGACAGAGTTTAGCTTTATGGGCTGGGGTATATATACACATTCATAAAAGACCCTCAGAATATAGGACAGAGCCAAAGTGAGAGGAGCAGGGACTTAGGCCGAGGACTGGGAGCTGGGACTAGCTTCCCCAGTGCCACCACTTTCTGGTGTAGAATTCCAAGGAGTCCATGATATCTCATTTTGAGCTTGGCCTTCCAGGTCATTAGGAAGTTCCGTTTATCAAGGTAGGAGGAGAGACATATTTTATTTAATAGTTTATCTTGATGTATAACATTTAAATATTTAGACATATGGTATTAGAATATCCATTCATGCTCTTGCCCTGGACCCTGCAAATGTTAGGGGCCGGCTTGCCTATAAACTTGGGGTGCTTTGAGGTCAAGATGAAACTATATTTCAGAATTCTCTTTGAACAGGCCCTGAAGCCCAGTGTAAATGTCTCCAGCCTCAAGAAGTGGGATTACTACATAGAGGAGACCCTTTCCACAGGGCCTTCATATGACTGGATGATGCTGACCCCCAAGCAGTTCCCCTCCGAGGACTCTGAAGTGGCCAGAGGAGCTGGGCTCCAGAGCCAAAGGAGAACAGTGTGGCCATGCTATGATGACGTCAGCTGTGCTCAGCCCGATGCACTCACCAGGCTTTTCAGCGTAAGTCAGGCCTATGGAGACATGCACGTAGAGCACCCAAGGCCTCGGGAACCAGGCTAAATTAGGACTGGCTCGCAAACTCCCAGACATGGCTCTCCTCACTCTGGGCCAGTGTTATATGTGGCGCCACAGGAGGGTGAGGAAACCAAATTTGCTCCCCAGCAGCAGCAGGGGACCAGGCCCAACCACTGGAAAAGAGTCCAAAAAAGTAAGTTTTCCGGCATTATGAGGAAGCAATCAAGCAAATGGAGCAATTTGCAGCTTCCCAGCTGTTTTAGCTGCCCAGCAGCCTGAGTCAGGCCTGGGTTATGGCTTTTGTGGGTGCTTTACTTCCTCTGGTCAGAAGTGTGGGTGGTTGATGGCCTGATGGGAGTACTGCCAATCGTCTTCTCCAGGGAATATTCTGGAGTGAAGCCGTCCCAGCAGTGGCCACCCTGATGAGAGCAGCAGCCCCAGGAAAGGGTTTGAGCCCTGATCTGGGCCCCACAGTTCCTGAAGAGTCTTCATCCA
>NC_138379.1:41959468-41990212 GCF_054177405.1 Leptonychotes weddellii
TTTGGACACCAGCCTTTTTGCTGTGGCCATCAGATTTCCTGTGGGGTGGCCAAAGGTCAAGGTGTTTGGGATACATATTTTCTCTTTATTTAAGCTATTCTGTACAAAAAGGCCTGATTACAGATCCTAATAAATCACCTTTGCCATAGTACGTCATACCAGCTAGAGCTCCCACCACTGTCCCTGGCTTGGGAGACCTCTGAGGCCACCGACTTTAGCTACCTTCTGGCCATGATGTTCATGGGGCCCAATACAGAGGAGATTTGGCTCTGGGGCACATTCTGATTTCTATGAAATACTTAATGTCAGAAAACTCATTTTAATTGCTTTGCAGGAAATTGAAAGATTGGAGCACAAATTGAACCAAACCCCTGAGAAGTGGCAGCAACTGTGGGAAAGAGTAACAGCGGACCTTAAGGAAGAACCCAGAGCAGACCGTGTGAGTTGATAAAATCCTGTGAGGAGCTACTTCAGAGTTTTTTTGAGGGTGCTAGGTCAGGTGGGGCCCACTGCCACAGGTAACCCAGGTGGGTGTATGGCCAGAGGGAGGGATGGAAAGGGGAGGGGTCATGCCCTGGAGGTCCAGGGCAGAAGGTCCCAAATGACTGAATACTTCCTGAGTGTCTCACTTTACCACAGTGACATAAGACTTGTGTTTCAGGGCCCCGCATCCAGGGAAAATTACCGGGTTCTTTTCTATCTGCTCCTCTGTGGTTTCAGCTGATTTTCTACCACATGAGTAGGGAAGGGAACACCAGGACCATCTTCCCTTCAGAGAAATAGCCAGAGAAAAGAAAATATTTTTAAAAGACAAACTATGCTACTTTCTGTTGCTCACACCCCCTTTTCTGTTTCTGAATTAAGAAACATTTATCATAACAATATTTTAAAAACACACATTCTGTTTTCTATTTTTCACACCCCCTCTTCCGTTTTTGACTTAAACTTTTATCAGGCCTTAATATGTGCAAGAGGCCATGCTGAGCTCCCCCCCCCACTTTAGCATCCCCCACAGCCCACAGTGAGGGGGGACGTCCCTGCTCACAGGCAAGGAGACAGGCACAGAGATCACACACCTCGTACTTGAGGCAGCCACCATCAGATCCACATCAGACTGGCTCCAGATGCAACAGAAGGGAAGTCAGGACAGCTGTGAGTGTTGTGAAGAGGACTTCAGATGTCACAGAGGGACAAGGAGAGTGGGGGACAGAAGAAAGCCACCAGGCTGCCGAGAAGGGACCCTCCAGGCACTAGCTCTGGCCTTCAGATGGCAGCTCAGGGAACTGTTGTCAGACAGACCACCGGCGGGTGATGTCTGACTGCTTTACTTCTCAGAAAAATAAAACCGTTTCTTGATATTTTTTTCTGATTATGAGAGTGAGATATATTTATTATTTTAAATAAGACAATACACAATAAGCAGAGGATAAAAATCACCTACAATTTATAGCCTAGAAATAAACCACAAGCTGTCAAACTTGTATCATTCTAAACACAAAAAAAAGGGATTTGCTATATATACTATTTTAAAACCAGCTTTGTGGGGTGCCTGGGTGACTCAGTCAGTTAAGCGTCTGCCTTCAGCTCAGGTCATGATCCTGGGGTCCTGGGGGAGCGGGGAATCTGCTTCTCCCTCTGACCCTCCCTCTCTCGTGCTTTCTCTGTCTCACTCTCTCTCTCTCTCAAATAAATAAATAAAATATTTTTTTTTAAAAATGAGGCATACATGACCTTCCTTTGTCACTATATATAAGTCAGCACAGCAGTTTTAATGCCTGTCATAAAATTCCATTCTATGGAAATACCTTTTTTTTAACCAGCCCCCTAATGATAGACATTTACGTTGTTTCTGGTTTTTTACTATTATAAACAACTCCAGGATAACATCTTTGTACGTATGTTCTATTTAGTACTCCAGTTTTCTCCTTGAGGTAAATTTTTAGAAATGAAATTATTGGATGAGTTGCTCAATAAAATCTTCATAAAGCTTTCCTAGCTCTTTTTTTTTTAACGTAAAATGCAAAGTTATCATCTTACAGTTTAGGGGGAGGGGGTTTTTTTTATCCAAGTATGGCTCTTCTTCAGCCGCAGAGACACCCTTCAGGCTCCCCAGGAATTGTCTCCCCCAGCGTGCCCTCCTGTCAGAAGCGGTCCCTGCTGCCCCTCGCAGACAGCGGCGCGGGCCGGGAGCAGAGCGCCCGCGCGTGCCCGTCCAATGGCGTGGACCGCAGAGCAGCCACGCTGTACAGCCAGTACGCGTCCAAGAACGACGAGAACAGGTGGGCGCGCCGAGCCCCCGCCCTGCACTAAGCGGGGCCTGGCCAGGACAGCCTTCTGTAACCTTGGATGGATTTGCCTTCATTCTTTCTTTGTTTCTGTTGTAAATGTGTTAGATGGCTCTTTGAAGAGAAGAAATCAAAATTACAACTAAAATTAAACGTCAAGAGGTTATAGCGATTTGTGGTTAAGTCCTGGTTATTACTATCTCATGCCTGTTCGATCGTTAGAGGGATATGTGTTAGTCAGCAGTTTGGGGATGTCAGAAGTTCAGCTCGTGCTAGCTTAAGCAAAAAGGAGTTTACTCACATAGACTGGGAAGGCCACGGATGTGCCAGTTTCTCACACAGTTGTCTTCGGGCTTCTGTTCATTTGCTGGCTCTCTTTTCCTCTAGGGGTTGCATCATTCCCAACATGGCACAAAAGATGGCTACTGAGAGCTCCAAACCTCACAGATTTGGTAATTCCAGCAGAAAGAGGCAGTCTTTCCCCCAAAGGTCTAGTAAAAAAGATTCTGGAGACGATTCTGACTGGCTTTTTTTTGGACCATCCGAGGGAGAGAGAGGCTTGACAGAAACAACAGACATCCCCTTCACAGCACTTTTTAAATGAAAAACCAAAATTAACTGGCCTGTCATCGTTTCTTCTAGGTCCTTCGAGGGAACGCTTTATAAAAGAGGGGCTCTGCTGAAAGGTTGGAAGCCCCGTTGGTTTGTGTTGGATGTAACAAAACATCAGGTAATAATACTATGAAAGCCTACAGAAATCACCTCTCTCTAGGCTAGACTGCAGCCTCACTCTACCTCATAACTGACCAGTCAGCCTGGAGGTCGAGTACACATTTTGATTCTCAACTCATTCATTTCTAAAATAGAGTCTGTTGAGGGGCACTTGGGTGGCTTAGTCAGTTAAATATCCAACTCTTGATCTCAGCTCAGGTCTTGATCACAGGGTTGTGAGTTCAAGCCCCGCATTGGGCTCCACGCTGGACATGGGGCCTACTTTAAAATAAGATAAGTTAGGGGTGCCTGGGTGGCTCAGTTGGTTAAGCGACTGCCTTCGGCTCGGGTCATGATCCTGGAGTTCCGGGATCGAGTCCTGCGTCGGGCTCCTTGCTCAGCGGGGAGTCTGCTTCTCCCTCTGACCCTCCCCCCTCTCATGCTCTCTCTCTCTATCTCATTCTCTCTCAAATAAATAAATAAATAAATCTTTTAAAAAAATAATAAAATAAAATAAGTTATATAAAATATAAAATAAAATATAAAATAAAAAATGGAGTCCGTTAAGAAAGATACAAACTGGTACCCCTATACAGTGTTCTGGTAGGACCTGCACCTAGAAGACCATTTCCAGATAAAGATCTTAGATGGGGACCACATTTCCCTCTGCTCAGGGCATTTCATAAAAGTTAGAGTCTTTGTGGAAGAACATAGAGAATTTACTTACAAATATGCAATGGAAGCCCTTTTGGGGAGGGGATTGTACTTTAAAATAACGGCTCTGAAATCATAGAGAATAAGTTGTAGAGACAAGTTCCGTTAAACCACTAAATATAACATAGGACAATGTCATAATTTTTCTGTAATTTATAATTACACCAAATTATACTCACATTCTTACCAATCTTTTGGATTTCTTTAACATGAAAAGTTTATGTTAGATCCATTTTAGAACTACTTCTACCCATGCCTGACTGCACAGACAGAGAAAAGTCTGAGGCCAGAACCGCAGTGACAGAGGCATCAGACACTTTCCTCCTGTGTAAGTTAGAGAGTGAAATTCAGTCCTGGCACATAGTAACCACTCAGTCAAATGTTGAGCTATTTCTTGTGTTTTTCAAAAATCATTTTATATCTACATGCTATCTGGCAACTTATATTTTTATATAATATATCTTGAACATATTTTCCTACCAGTTCATAAAGATCTTCCTTATCATTTTTGAAAAGTTATAGTATTCCATATGATTGATATAATTAACCAACCATCATTTAATTAACAAACACTGCATTGAAAGACAGATACATCTTTTCCATTTTTAGCTAATAAAAACAGTGCTAAAGGAAACCTCTTTCTGTGTGTCTCTGCATGCTCGTGGGAGTGTTTCTGTAGAGGTGAGAAGGATGTATCAATAGGCGTAAACATTTTATTTATTTATTTTTATTTATTTATTTGAGAGAGAGAGCAGAAGCAAGGGGAGCAGCAGAGGGAGGGAGAGAAACAGGCTCCCCACTGAGCAGGGAGCCCGATGCAGGGCTCGATCCCAGGACCCTGGGATCATGACCTGAGCCAAAGGCAGACGCTCAACCAACTGAGCCACCCAGACGCCCCAGGCATAAACATTTTAAATTTTAGTTGCTGTTGCCAAATTATAGTCCAAAAGGTGTCTAACAAATTATATCCCCACTAACAATGTTTGGGAATACCTAGTGCCTTTCATTCAACCTGAATATTATCAGCCATTTTTAATATTTCTTAATCTAAGTGAAAAGTGAAGTATTACTGATTTCATCACTTTTCTTTCATCAGGGAGGTTGCTCATCTTTTCAGATGTTTATAGGTCATTTGCATTTCTCCTGTGACTTGCCTGTTGAGATTTTTTTATCATTTTTCTACTAGATTGTTTATTTTTTTTCTTACCGATTTCTAGGAATTCTGTATATATTCTAAACCTGTTTTTTATATGTTACCTATGTTTCTTACAATTGTTAGTTGACATTTAATTTTATTTTTTAATATGTAATCTTTTTATTCATTCAAATTTCAAAAAAATACGTCTTTTTCCTCCTTTCTGTCAGCCACCAAGAAGCAAGCGGTGTTTTTATTTTCTTGTTTATTCTTTCAGGCATAGGTTAGCAAGATGCAGAGGAAAGTATTCAAATACATTTTGAAAAGCCATGCCATTTTCCCTTTCTGTGTCTCTTATATGCCCTCTGTATCCTTTTGGTTCCAGCTGCGATACTATGACTCAGGTGAGGACACAAGCTGTAAAGGCCACATTGATCTGGCTGAAGTAGAAATGGTCATCCCTGCTGGCCCCAGCATGGGAGCCCCAAAGCACACGAGTGACAAGGCTTTCTTTGATGTAAGTTGATCTTACTTGTCTTTTCCTGGCTCTGTACATGATTCCTTACAGTCCATCCACCTCCAAGAATTATGGGGCCTCAGAGCAATTGATGGTGACAGCAGGTAGGTTGCAGACCCCCTGGCTATGGGAATTGCTACAGAACTTGAACTCAGCATTCGATGCCCAAAGCTGACCTCTTCCTTCCCTCTGTTCGAATGTCTCAAAAAGGCTGCATATTGCTTTGCACAAAGGACTTCTTCAGTGGGTGTCCAGCCACATATGGAGGCAGATGAATTCCCTATTAAGTATTGTTTGTTATTTTACTCACTACCTTCTGTCAAGAACAGATGCTACTTCCCTTTGGATCCAGTGGTCTTCATGCTTGACCGTCCATAAACATTGTCCTTAGTCATACATGATGACTATTTGCCCTTAGGTGAGCCTTGGGGCATTTTATGGGCCACATGATAGGATTCTTATCTAGTTCCCATAGCCAAGCAGGGCTTCATAAAGAGCACAGTCATACTCTAGGGCTCTGTTCTAGCCATGAGGCCATTTCCCTGAGTCTGGGCTTCCAGGGTGGCCCCAACTGAAGCCTTTAGAGAAGGGGATGGAAAGGGGACAGGGAAGCCAACTTCCTCATGGTGTGGCTGAACCTCACTCAGGCTTGCCTGAGGAGCACTGGGAGCTTCCATGGCACATTTGCTGCATTGGTGCAGTGCATGGGAGAGGCCAGAGCCATTCCTGACCCTCTTCCTTAGTCAAGGAAGGCCCCAGGAAAGTGCAAAGTTAGGCTCTCCTAGCATGTCTCCTTTTTCTGCCAGTGGCCTTCTTATAATACCTGCAGTGACTCTGGGGACCAAAAACACAGTGTGTCTGTGAAGGCAGTGACAGTATGGCCCAGGAGGGGAATGAGAACATAGAGGTCCTGGGGCGGTATGGGAAGGGAGGTTCACTGGGATTGATTCGCACACTTAGCCAAAGCCATAGAACAGGCCTGCCCTTCATCTGTGCTTCTCTTCATTTGGTTTTGTAGCTCAAGACCAGCAAACGTGTGTATAACTTCTGTGCCCAGGATGGACAGAGTGCCCAGCAGTGGATGGACAGGATCCAGAGCTGTATCTCTGATGCCTGATGCCCATGGTCAACCCAAGCAGAAGAGGGAGGAAGGACTCATGCTGTCAGATAGAACAAAGTGCATGAATCCTTGAGGAGTTGACAGCTTCCTGTTTGGTTCTAAAGAGTCATCCCAGGCCTAAGGTTCTCCTGCCCAGTCTTACCCAGTGCCCTCTTTGAGCAGTTACTATGTCTGCTTAGCCTGAGTGAATGTGTCACAGAGGGCTGGCCGAGAGCCCCAGGCACTCCCTGTGTCTTGCACTAGGTTGTTCTAACAGGGTCTTAGTGGTTAGGGATCAGAAGAATGCTTCCTGAGCCAACTGTCATCTGTCCCCTAGGCAAAATGGCTACCACTTACTTGACTCCTTCTTGATGAAACTAGATCCTTTTTGTTCCCAAGGTCACAATTTCCTTGGAGAGCTTTCTGACAAGCAAAAATCAAAACTCTCCAGGATGATCTTACATTGTGTCTGGAACAGGTTTCCCAGCAGAATGGCTCCTACTCTTAACTGCGTGACCTTAGAGATGCTCAGTTCTCTGGTGCTCCCAAAAGGTGCTTCCATAACCCCTGCTGGGCCACTGGAGATCACAACAAGAACCTCAGTGCTCAGTGGCAGGCAAGGGGCGGGCGGGCGGGGGTGCACACAGGATTCTCCTGAAGGAAAAAAATGGCCCAGGGAAAGACGCAACAATGACCAGGCCAATGCAGTAAAATATTGCTTCCAAAACAATGAATTTTCTAGGCCAAAGGTGCCCTGAGGATCCAGGACTTTGTGTTCCTATGTATTCTTCTGCTCCCTGACAGCTTCTTACACAAAATAACATGCAAAAAGCCGAATGCACTAACTCACAACTAAACACTTGCACTGAACTCTTAAAGAAGCGAAGATATTGGAAAGACAGAAGCTGGCTGTTCATGAGCGCATCACACCTGTGACGGGCTGCGTAGACAGCGGCCGCACGGCGGCACAATCCGATGCCCAGACGGCACTTCTGCACATGCACAGTAAGAACTGTTTGTAGATTTTCTTTACTTTGGATAATGTTGTCTTTGTTCAGCTTAAGATCTGAGGAATGCTGTTGGTTTACAGCAAGCGGGGCAGCGAGCTCTCTGCCCACAGGCGCTGCCACCAGCCGGAGTCAGAGGTAGCTAGGTGGTTGTTGTGGAATGTTAATATGTTACATACCAAACTAATATTTCAAAAATATGTATATATGATTTCTATATCCTTGTTTTTCAGATAGCCTACTTATAATTTAATATAAAATTAACTGATTCGTGCGTAAGATTTCAGTAATGAAAATAGTTCCCTTTTTAAAAAATAAAAAATCACTTTGTCTTTGTAGATTACAAATCAGATTTTCAAATTTAAAATTATCTACACACTAGGAAATAGAACTGTGTTAATATATAAGAAATTGGGGAATAATAAGAATGAAGGATTTTTCTATCATTTTCATTTTATAAATTGCCACCTGTGAAAATGATTTTTGCACATTATTTGTATTTTTTCTTTGTATATGAAATAATTTTTGTACTTTGTAAAATATGGAGCCCATTGTACCTTCAGCTATTTGAGACTGTACACAGTGCTTCTTTTATAACTGGATTCTTTTAACTTTCGTAAAGGTGTTACATGCCTTACATTCACTAACCATCTTGAATTAAATTTATTTCTTAAGAAAAAGCATCCTCATTTGCTGTGAAATAAAACTCACTATGTAGTGCACAGTGCTCAGAAGGCAACATTCAGGATTTATGTATGAGACTAAAAGTTCAAGGGTGAAACGGCCCATTGCGGGCCTTGCTTACGAGGTCAGTAGACACACTGGACTCGCTGGCCTGAGCTTCGGGGCTCTGGACACACCGCCGCCGAGTTTAGGTAAGAGACCTGAAGCCGCTCTTCCCGCCCTGTGCCTTTCATGAGCGGTGTGCAATTGGTGGGGTCCTTTATGTCTTCTGGGTATATGGCCATTTGTGAGAACTTTAGGCAGGATAATCTGAACTCTAGTCGGGTGGCTGGCTTTTCCGTTCCAGGAAGTCATTAGCACAAATGAAGGCTCGGCGATTTCAGTTCTGGACAACGCTTCTTCTAGTTAAACCCTTGAGTTCACCTTGGGGACTGTAGCTACATCTCCACATGGAGCCAACAGAATGCAGCTTCTCACCTCAGGGCTGAACCGCTAAGTCTTTTGATATCCAGGAGCCCTCTGTGAGCCAGGCAGAACGGCCCCCGGAGCCTTCAGATTCCCTCAGTCTAGAGGCTCAGGTGATCCAGGCGGGGGCCCTCAGGCTTCACTGGTCCCAGGATTCTGCCCCCGCCCCTCAAATAGCTGTGTCCCTGAAATTCAATCACAAGGGAAACCACTGAGATTGGGGGTTCAGCACAAGAATATCCAGATGCCCTTCATTCCTCAGGTCTTAGCTGTGAGGGGGAGAAGAGCACTGGATTCCAAGGAAAAAAGACTACGGCCTGGCCCCTTATAAGAAGCCTATCCACCACCCCTCGCCTGTGGCGCCTGTAACAAAGCCATTCTACAGCTGGGCTCTTGAAAGAGGCAGATCTTGAAAGGAGCGCATTGTGCAGGTCCTGCTCCCTAAACCCTGAGCCCAAGTTCTTTAGTCTCACTTCCCAAAGCCCTCCACCCAGTGGCCTCCATTCCAGAGCTAGAGCTTAAACTGTTAATGGCCCGGCACGTTTGCTTCTCAACAGAAATTGACATTTCTAGATATTTCATTGGGGGTTCTCTTAAGAGTTATTAAGTAACCCCATCATCCCATAAAGAATTTCTGAACAATGTCAAGCTGGTAACAAGCAACAGCAACTGGAGCTATGAATTAAGCAAAGAATAAGGCAGTATTGATGAAGAGAGAGGGCTTCCAGCAGCACTGTCAAATAGATACAAATGCAAGCCATATAATGTATCTTTTTTAAAGTAAAAAGAAATAGATGGAATTGATTTTAATAACATTTCATCTTATTTTTTATATATTTTACTTAACCCAGTATATCAAAAATATTATTTCAACATGTAATCAATCTAAAAAATTATTAATGCTATATCCTCATGCAGTTTACTCATTTCCCTTAGCCCCACTCAGGCTCAATCCCAGAGGTAGTATTTCCATCTTATGGACTGCTGCCAGGCCCATCCGTTTTTAGTACGTGATGCATCCAACAGAACCCAAATCATAATGGACAGTTTCAGATGTCCCTTTTGGTGTACGGTGGTCAAGTGTTCTGTCTCTACCAGAGCCTGGTAACATGCTAGAAACTGTTTCTCAGAAGGTGTGTAATTCGCTGTTGCTGATAGCGCGGCCCTGCCGTGGCCTCCCAGGGGCCTGCTTCGGGATTCTCCCACTGGGACTTGCCATGAGCTCTGTACTACATCTTTCCCCGTCCCCATTGCTGACACTCCCAACACCTCCAGCTTCCAGGCACGGTAGCCTGGCCCTGTTGCAGAGCCTCTGTTGTGGGACCTACCTGCAGCCGGCAGCTCTACACCTCACCCAGAATACTGTGTTGTCCCTGAGCCCAAAGACACTGTGCTTTCCTCACGGCGGCAAGAGATACAAGATACAACAATTTCTCTTACTCATTACTTTCACTTTCTTTCCCTGGCCACTGAACCCCTTAAAAACTTCATTAAAGGGGCAGGTCCTTAAATCTTCATCGGTTTTCTATGCTACACTCTGGAGTGTGTGTGACTGTGCCATGGCCTCCAGGATAGGACACCTCTTACTCATCCTGCCTGATCAGCACGGGGTCATTGATGTAATGGATCAGTGTGATGTTCTGTGGGATATCCACATGGCCCTGATCTCTTGAGATGACATTAAGACAGAGGGCAAGGCAGTTTACACAACCCTGAGGCAAAACTATAAGTGAGTATTATTGTCAATCCCATGTGATTATGAACTGTTTCTGATCCCCTTTTCTAATTGGAATGCAAAAGAACACATTGACCAAATGACTGCAGACCACATACCTAGGGCCTTACTAATCAGCTCTAGCAGTGATCCCGTCTCTGGCACAGCATCAGCGAGCGCGGCTCCTCCTTGGCGCAGCCAGAGGCAGTCCAGCTAGTCCTCGTCCGGGATCCGTCGGATTCACGCAGAGGTCAGGTGGGTGACTTAAATGGAGAAACAGTAGGGACCACCACCCCTTCATCCTTGAAGTTGTTAATGGTGGCATTACTTTCTGCCATATCCCCTGGTATGAGATTTTTTTATTTACTATTTGGGGCAAGGCAAGGGAGCCGGGAGAAAGCAGTTTCAGAAGCTTGCACTTGGCTTTCTCTCCTATGATTGCTCCCACGAAGTAAGCCAGTGACCTGATGTGGGGGTCACTGCCCCTGTCAGAGCACGTGAGTTCTGACTAAGCACTCAGGTACAAGGGACTGGTGGCAGCTTCGGACCCAGCCAGACCTTAGCCGTGACTCTCCTCTTCCCTGACCTCCAGGGGCCCCATTCTGAAAAAGGGCCCATGACGATGCTTTGAGTCTCAGGTGTTCATGTCAGCTAAAACTCCGGTGTCTACTAGTCCCTTTTCTCTAGTGAACAGTCCCCCAAATAGTTTTCTCTGGGAGAAAACTTCAGGAATCACCGTACATACTTGCTGCACTTTTGCAAGGTCCTTCCTCCTAGACCCCTGGTCCCTCTTTAGACTACGGGTTCCAGATCTGCAAATTGGCTCAGGCCTGGGAACTGAGCAGGGGACCAAGGCTTTCCATTGTGCCTGCCCCCTGCACCTCCATTCCTGTCTGCTTTTTTCATTATAGTTATTAAGCAGAGCCTTACTGGCTGCCGGTTTGCCCGTAGGGACACCATGCTCCCTGTGCCTTCTCCACAACTTTCTGTGCGTTGAACCCCTTTGCCTACCCCTCCGCCATTACTGGCCTTACATAATATATCCATTCCAGCCCACCCACTTCTGCCAGCTTCTTTTATTTCTTCTTTACCATCTGCTAGGAAAACTCCGGTATTTCCATTTCACTGAGTGCTGGCCACTGCTTTTTCCAGACTTCTAAGAGCCACCCCCAGCAGAATCTGCCCTATCACCTCGTGTCCCATCCAGGGTATTAAATCTGTGTCTCAAGAAAGTGCCCCCAAATCCATGAATTCTTGCTTATCCAGTCTTACATTCCAGCCCCCTTAATCAAGCGTTCCCAAAATCCAATTCCAGGAGCATTCCTCTAGCTCCTGCCAGTGTCTGTCTGTGGTAGTTACTATTCTTTCATGTATACTCTCTTTCCTTCACTAGCAGGCCCAGTATGTCTCCAGCTGGATTATTCTGGAATTCAACCCCTAATTACGGTCCTTGGCTAGCAGGGGAGAAAGTGGGGGCCACTCCCGAGAAGGTACCTGTTGCCCGGCAGGGGTGAGGCCTCTGTGGCATCCGTGAGCACAGCAGAGGTGCTGGCTCTTAGGAGGAGGGGGGGCCAACTCTGTAAGCCTAGAGGGTCAGGAAGGCTGCAGCACTCGCATCCTCCGGGGCCTCCATCCTGATGTCTTTATCTCGCATTGCAGGGTTCCAGACTTTCCCCACCAGGGCCTGACCTTCACATAACTACCTTGGCTGAGCATTCATACTTATCTGTGCAACTCTTATCTTCAGCCTGCCACTCAGCTATGTCTGTCCTCCACTGCCAGAGATAAGTGCTTCTTTGTCAGCTTCCATGGAGGCTTGCAGGCTGGCACACTTGCCCAGCAACTGCTTTTACGTGGCCAGTGGTCCCTCTGCAGACCATCAGCCTGCGCTCACGGTAACCAGCCAATTTGGGGGGCATTGTTCCACCTCCCTCCCCGCCGCCTTATTTTTTAAATGCCTGGATGATCACACCTACCATAACATTCCCCTCCCCTAGGATGTTTCCCGGGGTCCTCACCAGTGAACTCTTCAGCATTTGAGCCACTACCTTGCTCTAGGGACTATATGGCACCCCATCAACCAGGATGGCATCCTCTTCCCCATCCCCTCTGAGACAGTCCCAAATCCCCATCTTGCCACTGTTTCCTCGGACCACTTGTGGTGGTCCTGGTCCTTCTACAAAGATAGGACTCGCTATGTGCAAAAGACTTACGGGGGGGGAGCACGCATGAGGGAAGATGAGCAGGGCACAGTTCGGCGGCAGGTTGGGATGTAGGTTTGACCCCTGTGAACAAGAGACAGAAGGATGGAAGGTGGAATGGAAGAGTCTGAGGCTGCAGTTCGGATCTAGAAGGAGCAAGGCCAACGGGGAGCCCTTGTGCCAAGACCGTCTGTCAGAGAAACCTTGTATCTCCCAAGAAGGAACCCACCTTAGTCATTGGCCGAGAGCAGCCTGTGGGCCTCAGCGCAAACCCTGAGGATATCAGAGCGCAGCCACAGGGGCCAGTCTGAAATCTGAGAGGTGCATTTTCACGGCCACCACCCAGGTTCTAGGGGTTTCTCTCCATTGGAGCTCTAGACCCAAAGGAACAAAGGTGTCTGCATTTCCCACCTGACGGCAGTATATACAGAAGCTCTCAGCTCTGTCACGTACTAGCTTTTTTGGCCTAACTTCTCTAGCCTTATATTCCTCACCTATAAAATGGGAATAGAAGTTGTGATGATATGTATGAAAGTACCCAGCACAAATGAATTCTCAATATATCATTTGATTGAATCAGATTTATTCAAATACGTAACAAACACCTAGTACAGGCTGGGTCCCGAGGAGTCTCTGGATGAGTAAGAGACAGACATGCCCAAAGAGTCAGAAAGAGACAGACCGTCTGTGGTGTGCAGAATAATGCCCACCACCCCCGAACACATCACGGCCACATCCCCAGAATTTGTGAACATGCTACCTGATGCGGCAAAGGAGAATTAAGGTTGCAGATGAAATTAAGTCTGCGGGAATCAGCTGACCTCAAGAGATCTTCCTGACGCACCCAGCGTCATCACAAATGTCCTTATAAGTGGAGGAAGGAGGCGGAAGTGAGTGACAGAGAGACGCAACACAAGAGACATGGCCAGTCACTGCAGGCTTTGAAGATGGAAGGGGCCAAGGAATGTGGGCAGCCTCTGGAAGCTGGAAAAGGCAAGAAAACATCCTCCCTCAAAGCCTCCAGAAGGAATGCAGCCCTGCAAACACCTGGAGGTTTGCCCAGTGAGACCCATTTGGACTTCAGACCTTCAGAACCGTAAGATAATAAATCTGGGTTTTTTATTTTGTTACATAAGTTAACACATTTATTACAGGCTAGCGATGTTTCAAATGGTGGAGCTTCTACTGGTCTTTCAACTCCTCAGTCTTCAGATGGCGGACTTTACTGTGATGGCAGGAATGGTTCTGTGGGTCCAGGCACCACCTGTCTTAGGTTTTCAGGCACGAACCCCGACGCCAGATCCCCGCAGCTCGTCTCTTTGTCTTGGTTTTGCCACAGGAGGAACAGGTGTACTTGGCATGCTGGCTTATTTCAGCTTTCCTCACCATTTTCCTGAGGGAGGCACCACAACAGATCCCACATTTAGCAGCAATCCTGCCCTTCTTGGTGCGCTTAGCCATGTCACCACAGACAACAGACGAGGGCATGCCTGCTCACACACGTGCCCACCCTAGTGACACAGGCCCACCTGTCACCTACAGTCCACCTGTTTCTGGCGACCTCTCTCAACATCCACATTTCCTAGGGGCAGCTGAGTTTGGCAGGTGGGGTTGGGGGTCCCTGCTGTGACCCCATCACTAGAGGCCTCACCAGTGGGAGGCAGCTGGAGGTCATTTCACTGTGGGGGCTTCAGTAGGCGAGGTGCCAGGGCAAGGCTGACCGGGCTCGCGTTTCCCCGAAACCTCCCTCTGTGGGATGGAGCCTACCATGAACGGGGCAGTCACCCAAAACCACAGAGGGTCCCATTATTCATTCAGTCAGTACATTTATTGGTACTTGCTGTGTGAGTGCCTGTTCCGAGACTACTTTGGACCCCAAGTCAAAGAAGCCATTACGCACACCTGCAAGGTCAGCTGTGCAGGTGGGGACAGCTAGGGGCTGGCAGAAAAATGGGAGGAGACCCTAGCCCAGCCCCGGGGCGTCAGAGAAGACCTTCCAGTGTGAAAAACTGACGTGACTGGAGTCGTTTGAAAACAGGGTCGCGAGAATCCGCCTCACCTGCCCGTGTTTGACCCGGGCAACGCGCCTGTTGTTTGCAATCGTCCACAGAGTCAACAGGACAGCAGGCCTCCTGGCCATAAAGCTGTTGGCTGTGGGCTTTGGGAAGACGGAGCAGGTCACTAAAGCATACCAGGAATAGTTCCGTTTGTTAACCCAATAGTCAATCAGTGTGCACCCCACAGCAGTGCGGCCTAGCAGCACCGAGTCACGGGATCCCCCCCTTCCTCTCTCTGGTGAAGCCCCTTGCTCTCGTCCGAAGGCAGGACACTTCTCTGGTTACAGCCAGAGTCTGTGCCCCCCCCACTGCAATTCTTGGGTCTCAAATACACACTCGTTTGCCTCTTGTTGTGGCTCTTCATTTTCAGGTTAACACCTGAATACATGACGTGGAGGCTGTCTTAGGACAAGAAGGAGCTGGCTGGGCAAAGGGGAAGGGAGGAGGGCAAGGAAAGGCAGTTAAGCCAGGACGGGACATGTGTTTAGAAAGCTCTGCCTGGTGAAGATGCGCAGGGGGACTGGGAAGGCGGGTGCAGCCAGGGGCTGTTGTGGTTGTTCAGATCTGAGAAGGCAGGCAGCGGGGCTGGAGAGACATACCCGAGGTGGCATGTGTAGAGGGGCCTACCTGCTGGGGACAGTGGGGAGAGAGGGGAGAGGGACAGGACTGTCAGGTTGGTGCCCGAGAGACCTGAAAACGGCCACAGCCTCCGAGTCCAGTGGAGGAAAGACGGCCAGGCAGACAGCAGAAGCCCGGGCCCTGGCCCCACGGGCAGGCCGCACACTTCCACAGGGGCCCTGCTGGGGGGGTGGGGGCACAGCACTGCCAGGCTCTGGGAGGGCTAGTGTCCCACAGCGTCAGGCAGGCGGCCCCCTGCCCAAGTCACAGACACACGGTGCGACTTGATGGAGAGAAATCGAGTAGCCACTCTGCTCTGCAGCTGAGGGCTCCCTGCTTTGGAGAGAGAGGTCGGATGCCCAGGTCGGACGGTAGTGTCTGATGGAGACGGGCTTGAACGCAGGCCTGAGCGACTATGTCCCGCTCTCACCCTCCCCAGCCATCATCCTTCAACCAGGCCAGTCTTGGCACCAGAGAAAGGAGATTAGCGGGGACCCGTGAGCGCCACCTCTCACCCAGCCAGGCCAGGCCACTTAGAGGGCCATCCAAGGCCAGGAGCACACTGCCATGACGTCACCCTCCTGGGGACTTGACCAGGACATCAAGTTTCCTCTGCAGGTGGAATGAGCTAGGGCCTCCAGGAGAGGACAGAGGGGCCCATAGCTGACTCAGCACCCTTACATTCTCTCCACACGGGCCACACACCCCACAGACCACCTGAGAAGCATATATCCCTGTCTGGAAGCGAGGGTTCCTGCCTCCCTGCCAAGAAGAGCACAGGCCTAGCCCAGCTCGTCCCCCACTGTCATACAGCTCAGCAAAGCTGGGCCTTCCAGGAAACGCACGCCTGGCCCGAAGAAATAAGAGTTCAGGGCTTAGAACAGGGACGTTCATGTGATCCTGGTGAGAGCTGGTCCTGTCTAAGCCTGTTTCCTCATCCGAAATATGAGGCTGGGCTCATTTACCCCAAAGCTTCAGCAGCTGTGACGCTCTTTCTGTGTCTGCTCTACAGTCTCTGGCCCCATCCCAGCTGAAGGGTTGGACACCAGATGCTTGGTCCCTGCAGAGAGCCCCCGACTCTGGCCTCGGAGATCCACCTCCTCACTCCCCGCAGGTCCCCCGAGGTTCGAGGTTCAGTGCAGCCCCAGCCAGAGGAATGTGAGCCATTCCCGGCATCTCCTCCCCTGTGGCCAGCCCAGAGAGGGTCTGGGGCCTCTGGGCCATTCTGACAGGAAATTAGCTGGGCCTGGCCTTCCCCACTACCAGCTGCTCTGCTGACCCTGACCCTGTGTTTTCTGAAACCCGATACTGCAAATTTCAGAGCCTCCTCTCCATTCCCAAGGAGGCCTGGGTGAGCTCTGTGTCTAACCTCCAGCCTGCATGAGGGTTAGCCTTCCTGCCCTGGGAACTCCAGCCCTGCCATGACCCTCAGCAGGCCCTACTCTGTCTAGGAGACTGGTGTCCCCATGTCTGAGGCTTCAGGCAGAGCCCATGTGCAGAGGGCCTACAACATGGAAAATGGCTTAGAGGGAGGCAAGTGGGAAGGGATGTGGAGAGACCACGTTAGGGGCTGTTGCGGTCCAGCAGATGAGTGGCCGTGGTTAGGATTAGGAAGGGGCAGTGAAGATGTGAAGAACTGGGCAGAGCCCAGAGCTATGGAGGCAATAGGAAGAAGGGGGGGCGGGCAGTGTTAGCCTGGCCATGGAGGCTGCAGGGAGAGGTGTCCGAGGCCCCTTAGTTTCTTGAGTTGCAAAGCCTCTTGCGGAGACAGGGAGCACCAGGGGCTGAGCAGCCCTGTCGCCCCAAGTTTGCCTTGGATCATACAGGCTAAGGTGACTTTCAGATGTCCTAGTGAGCATTTGGATAGAGAGAGGAATGAGCTGGAAATGCACACTAGGGAGGCAGGAAAGTAGATGGTAACCCAAGCTGAGAGGCGGACAGGGGTGCCACAGGCGGGAGTTCAGAGAAGAGAGCCAGCCTGCGCCCAAGGACACTAATGCTGAGTGGCCTGTGCGGGGTGGACCCGGAGGGAGCGGTGAGGAGCGGCCGAGAACCACCCAAGAATGCTGCGCCCGCAAGGAACGGAGAAGGGCGGTTCAAGGGGCCAGTGCTGGAAGCTGCTGGACGACTAGGAAGAGGAGGGTCCTGGGTCACTGACGACTTCAGGGCGCGCGCTCTAGGGGAGTGAGGGGCCGATTAGGCAGGCTGCAGTGGGCTGGGAGGCCGTGAGAGGTGCGCAGCAGAGCGGCCTGGGGAGAACTGCCCCGTGCAGCGGCAGGGGGGCTGTGGAGTCAGACAGGATCTGGCTTGTTCGCGTTTAGGGCGAGCGAGACGCGAGCGTGTTTACACGTAGCCGCCGAGGGCCCTGCCACCGAGGCGTTGATAGTACCGCGAAAGCAGGGACGACCCCCAGAAAGGTGGCCTGGAGCCCGCCGGGGCCTTGCGAAGGCGACTCCGCGCCTCAGGGGCCGAGCTAGAGGGACGGGCGAGCGCGGCCGCCGCGGGGCGCTGTACTCTCCCCGCCGCCAGGCCCCGGCCACGCTGCCCGGGCTCCCCGCCGCCCCCGCCCCGCGCACGCACGCACACGCACGCACGCGCGTCTTAAGGCTTGGGGAGCCCGGCATAAAACTCGGCTCCTAACGGGTCGTCTGTACTGGGGATGACGGACGTAGACAGTCACACACACGCTTCTCGTCGGGGTGTGGGTTTCCTTGAGAAGTCGGGTCGCGTCCAGCGCCAGGTTCCATCCGGAACGACGGCAAGCTACTGTTGCACTGAGCTTTCCACTCACGGGTTTTCTACGAAGCCCGCCGTTCGCCTCTGCCTGGAAAGAGCCGGGAGCCAGCGCCGCCGCGAGCAGCGCCCTCGTCCCCGCGTCCCCGCGCTAAGCCCCCGCTCCCGGAGACACGGGCAGGCGCGGTGCCGAAGGGCGGAGCTGGATGGCCACGTCGCACCCCGGCCCTCCCTGTGCGCAGCGGAGCTGAGCGGGGCACGTCACCCGGGGGGGCACGGAGACACCGGTGGTGAGCGGGAGCCTCGCCGTTCCCGAGCTCTCCGCGGCTCCTGCCAGCACCCGCTCTGGCTTCAGACACGCTCTCACCCAGTGTCTCGTGATTTCCCTCCAGCCTCTCGGCCACTCCGCCCAGGGCGCCCGTGCTGCCTGTTGCCCCCAACCGCCCCGGACCCCGTCTTTTCTCTGCCCCTTCGCTGGACGGCTGGCGCGGAGTGCCGCCTCATCGTCGTCGCAACTCAGGCCGAAGGCGCTTCGCGAGCCCCGGCTGCCTCCGGACGCCCCCACCCGAGCACGCAGAGGCGCCCTGACCGTGTGACAGGTGCACCTCCTCTCCCAGCACTCCCTGCCCGCCGAAGCAGCAGCCTTGCTTCTCTTCCTCGGAAACGGGAACTCCTTACACTTGCCCTGGCCACAGGCTGAGTCGTCCTCGACGGAATGTTCCCTGCTCTCACACTCACAGCTGACCCAACTTCAAAGTACACCCTCAAGCTGTCCACTTGTCACCTTCGCCACCGCCAACCTGGCCCACCTCTCACCTGGGCTTGTGCAGGAGCGTCCTCAGCAGTCTCCTCCACCCAACAGTGGCTAGGGGGCCCCTAGAAATGAAAGCTCAGGGCATCCTCTGTCCAGCCCCCCCGCCCCCGGTGCCATTCCCTCTTCCTTGGACTGGACCTTACAACAGCTTACAAAACCTGTGGCAACCCCTCCCTCTGCGCCCGTCCGGCCTCTTCTCCGGCCATGGGCCCCTTGCTCATCTGCACCAGCCGCCACCACCACAACTGTGCTGCCCTCTTCCTAGGACACTCCTCCCGCACACTTGGCTGAGCTCACCCCTCACTTCCCTCCGCTCTCTGCCCAGAGACGCTCCGCGGCATGTGCGCATGTGCGTGACAGCCCCCAGCCCTGGCTTGGCCCCCCGCGCTCATCGCCCGCTCTGCGGTGTCCACAGCATCGCGTCTCACGCTCAGGTGCCGGCCTGTCCCCGCCTCAGAAAGCAGGCTTTGTGAGGGCTGTAACTTCCTGTTCGCAGTCTGCCTCTCAGCACATGGAAGCGTGGTCGAGGTACAAACATGCACATAAATAAGCACTAATAAAAACTTGTGGGCGGAGCAAGAGTAGCTGAGAGGATGGCCGCTGGGCACAGGGGAGGGCGCCCAACCAGCTGAGGGAGGATGGGAAGGACAGACTGAGAGATCCACAAAGGATGGAGAGAAGGGTGCCCTTCCTGACCTGCCAGGTCCAACCTGCAGGAGGCTTGTATGTTGGTGAGGTCTGCAGCTGGTTTTATCCTCAACTGTCTCCCGCCTCTTCCCTGATGATACAGGTGTCTGTTCCTTGCAACCAAAATAGTCTTGACTCAAGCACTATCCTTCCACCCACCCTCCACATCTCCACCCTCCATCAAGCCTCCCAACCATCTAGACATCTAGTCATCTGTCTGCAAGTCAAACAGCCCACCAGGCCCTTCATCCGCAAGAGCGCCTGCCTGCCCGGGGCCCACCCACCCACCTGTCAGAACCAACAACTGTCCCTCTACACGTCAGCCCCTCAAAACACACATGGTAGAGTGGGGCCAGATCATGAAGGGTCTTGAACACCAGCTAAACAGTGGGGAGCTATGGAAGAATTTTGAGCAGCAAAGTTATATAATCAGATCTGTATTTTAGAAATGGAACACTGGCAGTTGTGAAGAAGATGGATTAGAGGAGGAAATCTAAAGCAGGAAGACCGGTTGGGGTAATAATCCAATATTCCAGATGATGAAATAGGGCAGAAGGAGAGTGGCTAGGGAAAGGAAGATTTGAGAAGACAGGGGAGCAGCCCTGGGAGCAGGCTTGCCCAGATGGGGGACCATCTAATGGGCCTTGGCTTGGCAACCCCCAGGTGGGCCAGCTCTCAGGTGCGGCTGGGCCTCCTGCACATCTGGCCCCAGAAGTTCAAGACAGCCAGTTCCCAGGGGCCCAGCCCAGAACCAGTCCTTTCTGGGCCCATCTACAGAGCCCTCTGCCCTATAGCTCGAGGCCCTGAGCAAGTGGTATTTCCAGAGTACACTGTCACCACCAACTCCAGTGTCACAGCTCAGCCCAGGCTGCAGAAAGCTGGGGCCTCTTCTCTGTTTTCTCCAACTCCTCGGAGGCTGGGCCTCAGGCCCAGTGAAGTCACAGTTTGGGAGGCAGCCCTGGCTCCCTGCCACCCATGGAGGCTATATTTGGAGCAAGACAACTCCCTACAGACATAGACTAGGGACCCACCCTGCAGCGCTGCCCCAACAATTTTACCTATCCAAGCGGTGTGAGTGTCACTCACATTTTCACGTACTTATTCATTCATTCGGTCCCTCATTTATTCATTCCCCATGTAGTTGCTGACCCCCTCGTAGGACGGGGCAGGCAGGATGTATGGTGGGCACGTGTATGCGTGCGAGTATCTGTGGCAATCTGTGTTGAAAGAGGGATGGCAGAACATACTCTCCGTGCCCTCCCCAGGGTTCCACGGTGTCCGTGACTCAGGATCAGGTGTCAGCGGTGTCTGCGGGCACCTGCAAGCGTGTGCGTGCAGGCAGGCGCTCGCCGAGGAGGCAGCTATGACTCAGCCGCACACGGCGTCTGTACCGTACCTGCGCGGAGAGGACTGTGTGTGCCGGCACGAGCCCTTGTCCCCAGGGTGGGGGGTGGGAAGCGGTGGTGACTAACTCGGCTGCATTCGGTGACTGGGTGCCCACAGGCCAGCTGCGACTTTACACCTTGCTCACTTGCCAAGCCAAACAGCCAGTGCTGGGTGCGAATATTCTGCACAGAGTGTGCAGGGGACAAAGTCCCAAGTCAGCGGGTAAGCGATCGGGGCCCAGCTGCGTCTGCCCCTCCCCTGGCATAGGGCCCGCATCTCAACCTCTCCCCCCGGCCTCCTGGAGTCTAGGAGACTGTGCCTCATGCAGACTCCTCCGTCCCCCTCACCTGCCAGTCCCAGGTCTGCGTGCGTTAGGAGCCAGGCGGAGAGGCACCAAGCTGCCAGCCCAACCCATTTTCCTCCCACACCCCACACCCCAAGCCCCTTCTGTTTTCAGCCATGATCGCTTCTTTCTCCATCTCCCAGGCGCAACCGTAGAAAGCACAACCCCGGGAGCGTTTCCGATCTCTGGGGCTCCGGACCCACGGCCTCGGCACTGCCGGGTCCTTCCCCGTCTCTTCCTCTGTGTTCCTTGCCCTATCCCCGGCTGTCTCTCTCCTTATCTGCCCAAGGGTCTATCTTTGTCTCTTTCCGAGGCCGACTGTCTGCAGCGGAGGCTTCACAGGAGTGGAGGTGCTGACAGGGTGGGGGGTGTGGGGAGACCACTCTGTGTCCCTTCTTGAGCCTTATCAGGAAAACTGAAGTTACTGCTCAGGGCTCGGGCTGGAATTTCGCCCCGGATGACCTCGCTCCGTTTCCCGGGGCCTCCGCAGGGACAGCCAGGGTCAGACCAGGCAGGAAACAGGCCCCTGCTTGTTGGCTGCTCCCCCTCCCTCGTCACCCACTCTCATCCCCGCCCCCGGCCCCCAGCCAAGCCTGTCCACAGAGGACACGGAGGGGAGAGAGCCGCCCCTTCCTAGGCTCTTACAGGAACAGGGCCCGGGCTATGTGCGTGCTGGGGGCAGCGGGGAGGGGTGAGTCATGACCAGAATGCCTCAAGCTACCCAGCAGGGCACTCCCCAGGCCCCCAAAAGGAAACCTCAGGGCCCGAGGAGGAAGGGGGCTCCCCCACCTTCTCCCCTCATGGCTTCCAGGCAGGCCTGCACTGCAGGCGTGTGGTACATGCCAAGGGGCTGGGGGAGCCTCGGAGTCGGGACACCTGGGTTTTGTCCCCCATCCGTCACTGCCTGCCCTTGGCCAGTTCCCTGTCTCAACCCCGTCTTCTTCATCTGTAAAGTTGGGGGGGGGGGACGCCACCTTTTTGGGCTGTTGAAGACACAGTGGGGCGGCTCCGGTAGGCTCGGCGTCCGTGGGTTTCCTCAGCCCTTGGCGGACACGGCCGCGACCCGCGGGCGCTCCCACCCGCCCCGACAGGACCGACCCTGCCGCGGGCGGGACGAGGGCCGGCGGGGCGGCCCGGGCGGCCGGGAGCGTGGCCGCGGCGCACGCCTGCCACCTGGCGGCCTCCAGCGGCGTCGCCCAGGCCACCGGCCCGCGTCCCCGGCTCCGCCTCGCCGTGCGCCAGGCCACAGGCTCATTGCCCCAAAGGCGTCAACAGCTCACTGCCCCTGGGTCTGCGCCGCTTCAGGACCTGCCGGGGAGGTCTGGATAAGGGGGATCGTCCCTTACGGGGGCGAGCATGTCCCTCCTTACAGCCGAAAGTAGGCCTGAGAACCCCGGTCCATTGTCCCTGGAGGGTGGGGTTATAGCGGTATTGTATTCTCTCGGCATACCTCCTTTGTCTCCATTTTCCACATTGGGTGTGTATTACTTTGCGATGAAAAAAAAACTACAAACGTTATTTTTAAAAGATTTTATTTATTTGAGGGGGGTGGGGGGCTGCAGAGGGAAAGGGAGAGAGAGAATCCCAAGAGGTTGCTGCACCCAGCTTGGAGCCAGATGCAGGGCTCTGACCCACCACCCTGAGATCATGATCTGAGCCAAAATCAAGAGTCAGTTGCTTAACTGACTGAGCCACCCAAGCGCCCCCAAAAATCAGGGAAAGAGGGGGCCCAATTAGCTTGTCCATCAGGGAATTTGGGAAGGCTTTCTAGTATCTCTATTGGGAGAAATGGAGACTAGGATTTGAGACTAGGATTGATGGTCCATCCTTCACGTAAGCTGGTATTAACTCTCTTTAGAAGAACGGCAAGAAAAAGTAGCCCCAGCCTCAGGACAGGGTGGGATAAACGCTCTAAACGGACCAGAAATTCTGTAGAAGAGAGTTGCTTGCAGTTCAGTCACGTTGTCTCCTGTGAGCTCTGATCGGGCCCAGGGGACTATAACCAGGACATATTTGAGGACAACTTTGGGGCATTAAAAAGTCAGCCTCTACTAAGGACTTACTAGGTGTCAATATAGCCATGAGGAGGCTCCCCTGCCCTTAAGGAGCCTTGGGCTCCGGCGCCTGGGGGCGCTCAGTCAGTTAAGCGTCTGCCTTTGGCTCAGGTCATGATCCCAGGGTCCTGGGATGGAGCCCCACAGGGGCCTCTCTGCTCCACAGGGAGTCTGCTTCTCCCTCTCTCTGTGTGATCTCTCTAGATCTCACTCTCTCTAATAAATAAATAAAATCTTAAAAAAAAAAAAAAAGGAGGCTTGGGCTCACCTCTGAGAAAGTTCACCAGGGCTGGAGTGCAGTGGGGAGCCTCACCCCACAGAAGTGGCAGCGGGAGCAGCAGCTGGGGGAGGCCCTGGGAGGAGAGTGGAGAACAGCTCTGGCTTCCACGGGATCCCAGAGGGGAAAGCAGAGGGCAGGGGTCCTGGGGCTCCTGGGAGGTGGCAGTCCCAGGCCCTTGAGATCCACTTCAGAGCCTGGTCGCAGCCCTCCAAAGGGCCGCTGTGACTGGGAAGTGGGAGTCTCGCTGGACAGAAGCCATCCACCGTAGGACCACCGCCATGCAAACATTTGCCAAGTACCTGCCTTTGCGGGACACCTGCCTATGGAAATGCAAAGAGAGCACTCTCCAGTAGCTTTGCATCACCACCTACCTCAGTCACCTGCAGAATTTTCTCAGAACTTGCCAGTTCACCAGCAGCATCTCTATTATGTGTCCTGGCCCAGCCAAGATGGAAAACCCCTTCACCACCGGACTTTCCGAAGAAAATATGCCAGGATGAGACATGGCGGGCGGGGGTTGGGGGGAAAGTTCGTCTCTGTCCTGTGGAGAAACCTGAACAGGTTGATATTCCCTCACCAGTGATGGACAGATGAACATCATGTGCCTCCAGGTGTGACATCCTCAGAAGGACACATGACCTGTGCAGGACCCCCTCTGAGAATACAGAATCTAACTCAGGGTGACACAGTAAGTTAGAACCATTAGAACCCAGGTCTGTGTCACTCTGAAGTCCAGCCTCCTTTCCAACTCAGTAATTTTGAAGGCCAAGCACTGGCTACTTGTAATCTCAGGCTGTGAGGGCAGCCACACTAGAAAGAAGCCATTCACCCTGTCCCTTCAGCCAACTGTGCTGTGGGAGGTACAGGGCCTTGGGACTCAGGGGTGAAATCTTCTACACACCTTTTTGTATTCCCTGTGTGTTCTGATGCAAATGGCCTCCAAATGGGAACAGAGAGCCCAGTTTGGCAGCATTGGACAGTGGCCTGATTCCTCTTCTCACGTGGGAGGCGGCAGCTGGGCCTGGGCTTCTGAGGGGAGCAGAGGGACACCTGAGTGTGGAGGTGGCAGGGATCCCGGCCCCCCTGAACCCAGCCTCTGAGCTCACAGTGCGTCTTCCCAGGGGATCTGGCCCAGGATGGCCCATCAGGAGGGCAGAGCACCTGAGATCAGTGAGGGGGGGGGGGAGACACGGACATACCAAGTGGGGCCCAGGGAGGCCTGCTCCAGAAATCTAGTGCGGGCTGCAGGTCAGAGCGGAGTTTTGGCTGAGGGGAAGAGGCAGGGTAGCACGAGACAGGAAATGAGGGGTTCGGATGGGGAGGAAGAGTCAGCTGCTAGCCTCAGGGGCTGAATGGAATGGGGGCTGCCTGCCCCTCCCCACTCCTCACGCCTTGCTGGCTCTCAGCCAGGCCCTGTGGACCACTGTTGAGGAGGTGGACACAAGCAGGGGGGAGGGCCTGCATTCCTGTGGGTGCACAACCCTAAGAAACAGTGTGCTGCGTCTACGTGGTGGGGACGGAAGGGGAATGAGGCTAGCTCTCGCTGGAATTTAGTGTGTGCCACAGCTTAGCCACGGCACGGGGCCGAACACTCAGCAACCACAGGCCAGCAGAAGCGGAGCGCAGGACTGGAGCGGTCACGGCCCTCCCTCCATAGCAAGGTGAAGCACGGACATGCAACTGGCTGAGTGATGGGGACAGAAACACATCGAGATGAGCATGTTTGATGTCCAAATGTAAAGGGGAGGCAGGGGGTGTAATGAACCACATCCTGGAAGAGGCATTCCAGTATGGACTTGGCTCATCCGCTTCCAGGTCCTTCTCTGCAAAGTGAGGAGTTTGGACCCACTGTGAACAGTACAAATCTTGTGTCAGGTTGATACATTTTACTTATAGAACAACTACGCATTTCCAGCATCCCAGAAGGTTCACTTACGCTCTTTTGCAATCAACAACCACCCCTCCTACCCCAAGGTCACTGTACTTCTGACTTGGAAATCCACAGATTAGCTTTGCTGGTTCCAGAAATTACTATAATCGCACAGAATGTTCTCTGGTTTCTTTGCTCAACATGATGTCTGTGAGATTCATTCATGCTGTTGCATCTCTCAGTGATGTGTTATTTCTAATTACAATGTAGTGTCCTTTGAATACACCAATTCATTGATCTCCTCCCTGCTGGTGGGCATTGGGTGGTTTCGGTTTGGGCCGTCCTAAGCAAAGCTGCTGTGAACGACCCTCCCTGTAGGGTCTTGGTGACACGTGCCTCAGTTCTCCTGGGGGTAGAACCGCTGGGTACATGTTGTTTTTAGCTCTAGTGGATATTACCAAATAGCTCCCCCACGCTGAAACGTGACTTTCATGGGTCTCAAAATGAGTATAAACAAGGAAACAGAGGGGAAGAGAAACACATTCCTTAAACGATTCCCAAGACTGATCCTTTCAATAAATTTTGAGCACCTACCGTGAACCGGGGAAGGCTGGGCAGCGCCTCTTCCCCACGGCTCGCGGCCTCGGGTTAGCCCGATCCTGGCTCCGCGGGGCCGCGACGCCCGGCTGGCGCTCGGCGGAGGCTCCGAGAGGCTTTGGTACGAGGCACAGCACGGCTGCGGCTGCGCAGCGCCTCCGAACGCTCATTCCTTCCCAGCTGCTGGGGGCTTCCGACAGACCCTCCCTCTCGGGGAAAGAAAATCAAGCTCATGGCAACTTTCGTATTTCACACCTCAGCAACCTGCATCACAGAAAGACTCTAGAACATACCCAAAGCAATTCCGTCCGGATCTGTGTGAAAAAGGCAAACCGGCAGTTTCCGAAGCCTGGCGGCGCTCGGGGCAGGCGGCCTCTCTCCCTCCCCTTTCCGCCCAACTCCCGGGACTCCAGTAGGAAAACCCTGACTCACTGTGTTCTGGGTACTAGAACTTGCCTTTCTGTAGAGTTGTCTCAACCTTGGCACTGCCGACACCTCGGGCCAGATGACTCTTGGTTACATGGGACTGTCCCATGAATTGCAGGACATTCGGCAGCATCTCTGGCCTCTACTCACTAGATGTGAGTAACCGCTCCCAGTTGTGACAACCAAAAACGTCTCCATACGTTGCCAAAGGCCCCGGGGGATGCGGGGAGCAGCAAAATTGTCCCCTGCTGAGAACCACTACAGTAGAGAAGTATGTTTAAGAAAACACCTTCCTCTAGAAGGGAAGATCAGCTTTCCAAGACACAATCAAGCTGACCTGAGTGAGTGGGCTGGCTTAGTCCACAATAGACATTTTAATCTTGGCAACCATGTGAGACCAAAACAAAAAACCACACTGTTTACTCTGGTAAAACTGAAAGAAAAACTAAAAAGCATAAAAAGAAAATTCGGGAAAGCAGAGGTTAAGAGGATTGGGAGGTAAGAGCAACAATGAGGGAGAAATCATCTTGTTGTAAGTTCCCGTTTGTGAGCACACACATCTGCCGTGGTTTCCCACATGAGTGACTCAAACACCAAACGTGAAGCCGTAGCTAACCTCGTGACAGCACTCGTTTGGGGGTCCAACCTCCAAATTCAGTGTTTTCAGGAAGTATCCCTAAACTCAAGTCCATCTCATTATATGAAAATACACACACACATACACAAAACCTTACCCTACTGTTCTATTAAATCAGACAGTTTAAAATGCATGCCATTCTGGTATTTTTATTTTCTTACTGAGTCCATTTCACTAAAAACCAAACAAAAACAAAAACAAAAAAACCAAACATACAAAACATTTTTAATATATCTTAGAAAATTAGCAAAAAATTAAGTTCAGGATATTACATTGTACAATATTTAGGTAAGAATGTTTGAAAATTATAAATATTTGTTCCTTCTCAACACAGGACATCATAAAAATACATTTTTAAAACTTTCTTCATGTATAATTCCTATAAATGATCATATCCCTATTAATATTTAGGAAAAGGCCTGATTATGACAAGCATTCACACACTCTGGAAATTTTCTGTACAGTAACTACAAAAGTAAAAGCAAGGGGGTTGGGCAGCACGTTGACCGTCGCAACCATTTTAAATATTAGAAAGAATTCCGTTAGTATCAAATTATCATTCCAAACGGGATTTACTTAGTTCATCTCTGTGCTGTGTTTGATTCCTAAGGATCCATCTTAGCCAGAGCACTGTGGGCGAAGGTGTTTGCTTCCTTGCGCAGGTGGCCCCGGAGCCAGGACTTGGGTCAGCGGTAGCACAATGGGCAGAAAGCTCTGCACGACCGCACCCACGGACCGCCGCCCGCAAGCCACGAGCAGGGGCAAGGGCCACACGCCGCCAGGGACGGCTGTGCGGGGGAAGGCGTCGCAAGCGTCCCTCCCTGGCCACCGGCACGCCCAGGCCAGCAGACCGGCGGTCTAGTTCAGAAGCTTGCGCTCGGAGAAGGGCACATACTGCCTGCGTCAGGCAAGGAAGGAGCGCTGTCCCCGGGCCACGGACCCGTCCCTCCCGCGCCCCCCACACGCGGCAGCTGACGACACCGCCCGGACGGCGTGCGCACGGCCTGCTTCCCACAAGGCCCTGAGGGAGCTAAAGGGAATTTTCAAAAGCTGAAGTTTTCAAAGAAAGAGTAAATAAAGAGCGTGATAGTGTCGACTTTTTTTTCTTTTCAGGTAAGCCCTTATTTTCAGGCAGAGAAAGAAGAAGGCTTCCTCAGTACGTTGACCTGCTAGGAGGCACGGAAGGAGGAAGGTTAGAAGTAGCAAAGCCAGTTCCTGTGTCTTTAGCATCGAGCTTTCCAGACGCACGCCGCCGCCGCGCACCAACGGGCCCCTGCCGCCCGTCACTCCCTTCACTCCCTCATTCAGTGCTCTTCTTCCCCTTCCAGCTCTTCTCTCTTTCTTCCAGTTCTGCCTGGGTGAAAGCTGCGGGGCCCCAGTTTGTGATCAGGTGAGGGTTTTTGGAACCTAAGGGACAAACACACATTAAATACAGGAAGTACCATATCCTTCGGTTAACATAAGCTTTTCCCCACAGATAAAACAGTAACTTTCTCCTTTATTTCTCCTCTGAGGAATATCCGTCAATGTCACACCAGCCAAAACAACCGGAAGGCTTATGCAAAGGGAATTAAGGGCGCCTTCTTACCTATGACAGAGTGCGTTATTCAAGAGAAACTGACCCTAAACAGCTTGGTTTCTATATATTTGGGCTAACGAAGATTTTTAGCACAATTCAAACACACAAATAAAACAGAAAAATAAGTTGGAAAAATATCTGATTACTTCAAGGAGCATGTTACCTGGCTCTATCAATCGAATTAATCCTTCATGCTGGGCCACTTTGTCCTTCCAGCTCTTGGTCTTACTAGTTGCCATCTCCAGCTTCTTCTTAACTCCCTGGAACAAAAGCAGATGATACTATGCAAACACAATGGGAGTTTAAGAGCCAAATAGAAATGATTGGGCACTTACTCTATGCTTGTGGGTTATCCCAAGAAATCCTCCCAGCCACCCCCGTTTTACAGATGTGGAAACCAGATGCGGAGAGCTTGAGTAACCTGCCCGAGGTCAGCCAGAGGACTGACTCGCACTGCTCCGCACGAATGTGTGAGATCCTTGTGCGCACCACGGCGCATCACCCCTTGGCTCCAAATGCGCCCCCCCACCCACCCGGCGTGTGACTGCGGGTAACTCTCCTCGCCAGTTGGCACCACTTAAGCTTCGTCAGTAAAGGGCACTGAAGGGACACTGGAGGAAGGGGCTTTGCTTCCAGGTCCCACTGGACCCTGCTCAGTGGCTGAGAACCTGCCGCTCTTCTCAGCAGCTCCTGCGGCGGGGGTGGGGGGCGCAGGTGCTCACCCCAGTGCCCAGAGGACAGCCTCCCAGTCACAGCTCTTCTGCCGTCCAGGGGGCCAAGGCCATGCCCTCTCCAAGGAGGTCGGGATCACAGCCATGGGCAGAAGGGGCAAGGGGCAAGGGGGGCCCTCTCCCAGCTGTGTTCCCTCTCTGCGAGCCCTGCCTCAGTCTCCGAGGCACGGGCTGCTTCCTGCCCCGGCCGTTGCTGCAGCCCAAGAGTCTTCTTAACCGCGTAGCAGGCACTCCCCTCGTTATGGCTCATAACTGCCTATATATCAAACTGGCCCTGTTCCAGTTACTGTGCCTCTGCACTGGACTCGACCTGGTTACACCTCAGCACCTGTACAAACTACTACTTCTTACAGCGACGCCACCTTCTTACCAGCGCTTCTTACAGCTAAGCAAATACCGTTAGTTCTAAATGTTTAAGTTTTTACTTCAAGTCCAGTCAGTTAACAGAGGGTGTTATATGAGGGGCTTGTTTCTGCAGCTGGCCCACCGCGCGTGCAGGCGCCATGGGTCACCTCGTACTGCTCCAGCGCCTGTTTCCGCTCGCGCCCCAGCTGCTCCAGCTGCGCCATGGCCTCCTGAAGTGCCCGTTCCTTCGCGCTGCGCTCACTCTCCAGCCCCTGCTTCTCCGCCTCGGTCGCCTGAATGGCCTGCTGCTGCTCCAGGTGCCACTTCTCCAGGTCAGCCCTCTTGGAAGACTCTTCCTCTAGCAACCTGCGACACAGGCAGCTCAGGATCAAACCTGCCTGAGCTCCCCACTGCGGCAGAGGCGGGGGCCCCTGAGGTCATCTCACCCACCCCCCTCATTTCGCAAGGAAGAAACGAGGAGCCACAGAGGCCCATATTCACAAAGCTGGTAAGGCGACCCACGTGTCCTGCCCTGCTCCTCTCTGTTGCACCCTTTGTTGAAAACAAATTAAAATAAAAACAACATTTATAGGGGCACCTGGGTGGCTCAGTTGGTTAAGCGACTGCCTTCGGCTCAGGTCATGATCCTGGAGTCCCGGGATCGAGTCCCGCATCGGGCTCCCTGCTCAGCAGGGGGTCTGCTTCTCTCTCTGACCCTCCCCCCTCTCATGCTCTCTCTCTGTCTCTCTCAATAAAATAAAATAAAATAAAAAAATAAAAACAACATTTATGAGAGGTTTAACATGCACACAAACTAACTGTATTTAGCCAAGAGCTAAACGTATTTCCCCAATCAATCCTCACAATAAACTTAAGTGCTATCAACATTCATAGTTCAACAATGAAGAAAGTGACGCACAAAAGCTAAGTACCAGGTCATTCACCTGGCAGGTGGGAGGGCCAAGTTTGGAAATTTGCCTGGTTGCTAGGACATTAAAACATTTTTCATCTAGTACAAACCTATTACCAAGGACAAAGCTAACAAACTAATGAAG
>NC_138379.1:41990712-42012832 GCF_054177405.1 Leptonychotes weddellii
TTGTGGAACATAAGGAATAGCATGGAGGACATGAGGAGAAGGAAGGGAAAAATGAAGAGTGGGAAATAGGAGGGAGAGATGAACCATGAGAGACTATGGACTCTGAGAAACAAACAGGGTTCTAGAGGGGAGGGGGGAGGGGGGATTGGTTAGCCTGGTGATGGATATTAAGGAAGGCACGTACTGCATGGAGCACTGGGTGTTATACGAAAACAATGCATCGTGGATCACCACATCAAAAACCAATGATGTATTGTATGGTGACTAACATAACATAATAAAATTAAAAATAAATAAATAAATAAATAAATAAATAAATAAATAAAGGTGAGGGAAGAAGGAGCCAACAGAAGGCAGAATAAACCAGATACCACTTATTGAACAATTACTACATGTTAGATCCTTGATTTCATGACTGCTAAGCCCCCATCAATTCTGCAAGGTATTATCCCTCCAGATGAAGCAATAAAAACCAGGGTGTTTATAAGTATGTTGCACAGGCAGTAGTGGATTTTCACCAAGGTTTGTGTGACTCCAAAAAGTCATCTTTGAGTAACAGGCTACCTATCTAAGAATATCCAGGTACAGAGGCATTTAAATAAACTCACGTACAGCCCAAACCTGTATCCAAAATACAGACAATGCAGTTAGATGCCGGCCCGGGGCCCGACACACCCCCAGGCCCGACCACCAGCACGCTCTTCCAAAGCCAACGACAGAAGGACCAAAGCAAGCAACGGACCAGACGGCCTCATGTCACCACCCGCAGCCACCCCCACTACAAGAACTCCCTCTACGACACCCTGCAGGGTGGTTATCCGACTGTTCTCAAACCCTCTGGGGGATGGGCCGCCCACTGCTTCACAAATCAGGTGAGTTTATTTATGGGCAGCCTCATCTGTAGAAAGTTCTTCCTCAACTAGGAAGAGCTCTGCCACCCACTACCCCTCGTTCTACACAGGACCATCCACTCCCTCCTTAGATGTCTCCTGGAGTATGAGAACCACAGCTGAACACAACACTGCAAATGTGCTGTGACCAGTGTTTATCCACTCACTCCATGAGTATATATGATGCACTCTCCGTGTGCTTTTCTAGGCACTGGTGATGCAACACTGAACGAGACTGGAAAGGTCTGTTTCCTCATCCTAGTGGTAAGAGTATGGAAGGGAATGGACATTTGCGGCGTCCAGGCTGCCCGGTCTGAACCCCCTTCAGGTGTCCAAGGAATCTGCCACAGGAGGTGTCTGGATGGGAAGCAGGGCCCATCTCCCCCTACATAAGCCACAGGCCGGACCCCTGCCCTCCTGCCCTTTGGCGGCCAGGGCACAGGGCAAGCCTGAACCGGGCTTGGCTAAGCAGATGCACAAGGAAGCAACTAGCTCTGAAACTCTGACTCTGAAGCAACCAACACAAAGGAGCAGAAACAGTGGAGAATTTATCTTGCTGGGGGTGGCAACATCCAGTGCTGAGTGACAGCAGAAGCCATGGTGACTACCAACACATGGTGCCAATGCTGACCGCGGCATCCTCAGGAGACTCGCCCCACGGCCTGGTCTGTGCTGTGGCTGGGCCGCTCAGCCTTGGTTCACGCCTGTGTTCACACCTGGCCACCCGCCTGCTCTAACAGAGATGGAAGGCCTGTCTAGAGCCCCAGAAGCCAGGGTCCTCCAGGGCCCTAGACTGAGAATAAACAAGTTGGCCAGCCAAGCCTCCAGGATCTCTCCAATCGGGCAGACACCTGTCCCTCTTCACCAGAACGTTAGTCATTCCTAGAAACGACATTTGCCCAAGCTAAGCACATAAAGGCAAGGGACACAAGCGCATTTGGCACCTGGCCTGAAGCTTCCGCACGGTCTCCTCATCTTGCCGGGCCTGTCTCTCATCCTCAAGGGCCTCCTGCAGTTTTAGGTACATGTCTTCCAGCTCCCGGACTCGCTGCAAATACTGCTCCAGTTCAGAGGACTTCTGGGCAACCTGTTCTTCCATCTGCTGTCTGATCTGATGGTGTAAAAGGGTCACGTTAAACTCCGGCTGACGTTCACCCTCAGGGAAAGTCTCCCACTGCTCCTCCATCCTGAACGATGACCGCAGCCCAGCAGGGTGGGCACGGCCCCATCCCGCGCTCCCAGAACTGAGGTTGGAGGAAGGAGAGCACCACACCCAGAGTCCACGGACACAGACTACAACCCTCATGCTGTATTCCTGCCCTGGGAGTGCTCCATCCCTTCCACTCCACACTTTAAGATTCAAGTAAAGAAAATACTGTTTCCCTGAATAATTTCTCTTTAAATTCCTTTCTATTATAAAGCCACAACCTCTTTACCCACAGTCTTCTCTAAAAGGAATGAACCTCTGTCCAGTCAGAACAGCCAGGGGGTTAAAACAAAGGGGAAAGGGATGACGGACCGGCAGCCAGCGACGACTCCTCTTACCTGGCTGCCTCCTCGCCCCTCTTCTCCCTTCCTGGGGCATATCCAGCCCTGGGGGGCCTCAAGCACCCAAGTTAGCACCCTAACAAGTATATGGGTTCTCCTTTCTGTATTAAACAGTTTTGAATCTCTGCCTTAAAAACTGAAAGACAAGGACATCTAAATGTAATAGCACACACATTAGCATATGTGTCTGCGGTTTACAAAATATTCTCACTGCTCACTTCATCCTCGTAAGAGTCATGAGAGATCACATGACAACGCCTCCAATGTAAAGAGAAAACTCATGCTCAAAAGCAGGACCAGAGAGGAAAGAACCCAGATCTCCTGGCTGTGAGTGCAGCGCTCCTTCCCCCCACATCTGCCTGCCTGTGTTCTTTTCTCTCCTAACATGAACTTGTCTGTTTTGACCCCAGCAACCAAAAGTTACTAAAAAATGTCACGAGCGTCTATTTAATAGGCACTGGGCTCAGTAGTCTGCCTCACATTACAACTCCACGTAAGACCTGTGTTCCAATGAACTAGCTAACCACCTACAGCAACCTGGCTCTTGGGGGTCTTGGGGGATGGGAACCTCTAAGATGAATTAGAGCTGCTAAGAGGAGCAGACCAGAATTCATATGTTCTCATGACTTCAGAACCTCCCACTTTGCTCATTACAGAAGAGAAATGTCATGGAACCCATGCTTACTTTTTCCATAGCTATTTATTTTCCAAGCCAGGACTCTTTGAGAAGGAAAAGGAGTGCTGTTAATAATTATAACAGGATGGCAAGGACTATCCCAGCAAACCAAGACATACAGTCACCCTAACCACAGTACTTATCACCCCATTCCATGAATTTCTATTCTGGGGTCCTAAAAGCAAGGTTTATGTCTTTTACCTTTATATCCTTGGCATAGTACCTCGCACAGAGAAGGTGCTCAATAAACCCATACTGAATGAAGAAACACAGAACTTCCCTGAGGCCACTGCAAGTCAGAAGCAGAGCCCAGCTGACAAGATGGCCTCACTCCAGCCTCCCAGGCCTTGGTCCCTTCCCCTTCAGCCAGACTGGCTCTGTGAGCGAATGCAGCAGCGTTCCCAGGTTCCCAGCTGTGCAGCACTCACAAGCTTCTCTCGCTCCAACTCTGTGCTGAACCTGGCCTGTAGTTCCACTTGAGTCTGAAGACGTTTCTTTTCTTCTTCTGCTGCGCGAGACGCTGCTTCTTCCAGTTTCTACCCAATCAAAACCCCACCCATAGAAAAGCAGTAAATATTAGAGTGGATATCATCTCACACATTATTCCTTAAAACTTTTACCAGAGATTGACTTATCAGAGGTGGCAATGAGGAACTCCATGGACCCATTCCCCCAGCAAAACACCCACAACTGGTGAAAATAATTTCCAAAAAACCCCCAAAACAACCATTTAAAGTCTCTGGAAATCATCCTAAGAGCATACAGCAAATGGAGAACATTTATCCAAGAAAAATCTACCCAATCTTCGTAAGAACAGTGAGTCTATGGCATCTGAGCCATAGTGTGCCCTCCTGCCCCCCGCCCCCCAATGTCAGTAAGAACAAAGTTCTACTCCTGGTAATGAAACCAAGAACACAGGGCTCCCTCTTTCCTCAGCTCATAGTCTAGCCACGGTACGCCCCCAGGAAGGACAGCCGCTAGCATTCTCATTCTTCCCAGCTCCTTGCTGCAGAAGCTCTATTCCAAGCAAGAGTGACTGGGGGTCTGAGACTCTTTCCTCCACCCTGCACCCACTCAGAGTGGAAGTTCTGCCTCAGGGATGACAGGCTGCGATTAGTAGACACGATCACCCTTGCCCCCATTACCTGTACAGCAGAGGTTCCACACCAGGAGAGGCAAGACCGTAAGACCAGAGGCTACCACCTCCACCTCGTGATAGGCCCACAGAGCAGGAGCATCCCACCAAGGGAAGTAGACCACTTGTTTCTGCCACCAGCTCCAGAGCCCTGGCACAGAGGTTTGCCCAGGCAGACAGGCAAGATCTGAAGTTCTCCCCAAAAGAAATGATGTCATTTAAAACACAGGGTGAGGAAGTTCAAACTTAACGATGCTCTTGAAAACAATGGAGATTTTAAGGAATTAAGAAGCAGCTCATTGCTCCATGAGACCAACAAACTAAACCACAGACCAGCTAGAAATTTGACAGAGAGAAACACAGACAGCAAAGCCCTCATGTACTAGGAACAAGTCTCAAAGACTACATGTGGGCTTGAATTTAAATAATATCAGACTGAGGAGCAATTTAGGCCCCATGCCATTGTTGAAAACCATAGAGCTCTAACAGCTGGGTAGGATACCAACAGAAGTAGACAGCTTAACAGAGAGATCAGAAACAGAGACACACAAAGAGAATCCTGCTAACATCATGGTCACCCCAGGGTACTGTGTGCATGTCCAAGGCTGTGCCTCTGAAGAAGACAGTCAGAGCTTTACAGTGTGAAGAAAACAGACTTCACTGAAATAGCCCAGCCAAGTCACTGAACAAATGAACAAGCAAACAACAACAAGCCCTCAGGGGAGGGAAGAAATCCATATCCAGAGTTACTACAATATATTGTCTAAAATGTCCAGTTTTCCAAATGGAAAGATATTTCATGCTCATGGGTTGGAAGAACAAATATTGTTAAAATGTCCATACCACCCAAAGCAATCTACAGATTTAATGTAATCTCTATCAAAATATCAACAGCATTTTTCACAGAACTAGAACAAATAATCCTAACATTTGTATGGAACCACAAAAGACCCCAAATAGCCAAAGCAATTTTGAAAAGGAAGAACAAAACTGGAGGTATTACAATTCCAGATTTCAAGATATACCATACAAAGCTGTAGTAATCAAATCAGTATGGTACTGGCACAAAAACAGACACATAGATCAATGGAACAGAATAGAAAACCCAGAAATAAACACAAACCCACAATTATATGGTCAAGTAGTCTACGACAAAGGAGGCAGGAATATGTAATGGGAAAAAGAGAATCTCTTCAACAAATGGTGTTGGGAAAACTGGACAGCTACATGCAAAAGAATGAAACTAGACCACTTTCTTACACCATACACAAAAATAAATTCAAAATGGATGAAAGACCTAAATGTGAGACCCGAAACCATAAAAATCCTAGAAGAGAGCACAGATAGTAATTTCTCTGACATCGGCTGTAGCAGCATTTTTCTAGATATGTCTCCTGAGGCAAGGAAGACAAAAGCAAAAATAAACTATTGGACTACATCAAAATAAAAAGCTTCTGCACAGCAAAGGAAACAATCCACAAAACTAAAAGGCAGACTACTGAATGGGATAAAATATTTGCATATGATAAATCTGATAAGGGGTTAGTATCTAAAATATATAAAGAACTGATACAACTCAACACTAAAAAAAATAATAATCAATTAAAAAATGGGCAGAAGGGGATGCCTGGGTGGCTCAGTCGGTTAAGTGTCCGACTCAATCTCAGCTTGATCTCAGAATTTCAGAGAGAAAGGAATAGAAAAAGTGTTTAAAGAAATAATGGCCGAAAACTTTCCCAATCTGATGGAAAACATTAATCTATACATCCAAGAATTCAACAAACTCTAGGATAGACACAAAGAGATACACACCCACACATCATAATAAAACTGTAGAAAGACAAAGACAAAACGAAAATCCTGAAAGCAACAGAAGAAAAATGATTGATCACACACAAGGAAACACCAGTAAGACTGACAGCTGAGTTCTCGACAGAAACATGACTAGTTCTGGGCAAAGTATTGAAAATAGAAGGGAAGTGTGACACTTCCAGCTGGAATACTTAATTGCCAAATCACTGAACACTTAGTCCTCTGGTACAGTGAATAGCAAGATTTGAAATAGCAGCTGTTGCATCAGCCTGGATTTCATAATTACAGGTGTATATACTCTGCTCCAGCAATCCCACTTCTGAGAATTAATTCTATAGCTAAATTAGAATGTGTATAAAATGACACAGGTCCAAAATAGTTCCCTGCAGTATTGCCTATTTAATCAAAAGATTTAAAACAAACCAAATGTTCATCAAGAGGGGACTGGCATTGTTTCTTTTTCTTTTTTTTTTTTAAGATTTTTATTTATTTATTTATTTATTTATTTATTTGAGAGAGAGAGAGAGAGAGAGCCAGCCAGAGAGACAACACAAGCAGGGGCAGAGGGAGAAGCAGGCTCCCCACTAAACAGGGAGCCTGATGCAGGTCTCAATCCCAGGACCCTGGGATCATGACCTGAGCTGAAGGCAGACGCTTAACTGAGTAAGCCTCCCAGGTGCCCCTGGAATTGTTCTCTTAATTTCTCTTTCTGATAGTCCATTATTAGTGTATAGAAACAACAGATTTTTGTGTATTGTTCTTTTATCCTGTAATTTTACTGAATTTATTAGTTCTAACAGTTTTCCCTCTCTATAATATCATGTCATCTGCAAATAGTGACAATTTTACTTCTTACCTTCCAATTTGGATGTCTTTTCTTCCTTTTTCTTATCTAATTGCTCTGGCTAGGACTTCAAACACTATGTTGAATAAAAGTGGTGAGATTAGGCATCTTTGTCTTATTCCTGATCTTAGAGAAAAAGCTTTCAATTTTCCACCACTGAGTATGTTAGCTAGGGGCTTTGCATGGTATTTATTATGGTGAGATCCAGTCTCTCCATACCTGCTTTGTTGAGAGTTTTTAAATCAAAGTCAAATTTTGTCAAACGTTTTTCTGCAACTATTGAGATGATCATTTAATTCTTATCCTTCATTTTTATAATGTGGTTGTATCATACTGATTTGTAGATAAACACAATTTAAAAATGTGAAATATGATATCAAAAGCATAAAATGTTGGGGAGGGGAAAATACAAATGTTGAGCTTTAAAATGGGATCAAACTTAAGTTATCAACTTAAAATTGTGTTACATGTATAAGTTGTGTAAGCTTCATGGTAATCACAAAGCAAAATCCTATTTTAAATATGCAAAAGAGAAAGAGAAAGAAATATAAGCATAGCACTAAAGAAAGTCATCAAACCATAAAGGAGGAAAGAGAAGAAGAAAGGAACAGAAGAAATACAACAACAACCAGAAAACAATTAACAAAATGGCAACAAGTACATACCAATATTAACTTTAAATGCAAATGGACTAAACTCTCCAATCAAAAGACAGGGGCGCCTGGGTGGCTCAGTCGTTAAGCGTCTGCCTTCGGCTCAGGTCATGATCCCAGGGTCCTGGGATCGAGCCCCACATTGGGCTCCCTGCTCCACGGGAAGCCTGCTTCTCCCTCTCCCACTCCCCTTGCTTGTGTTCCCTCTCTCACTTTGTCTCTCTCTGTCAAATAAATAAAATCTTTAAAAAAAAAAAAAAAAAAGACAGAGTAGCTGAATAGATTTTTTTTTTAAAAAAAGGCCCCAATCCACTGAATTGTACACTTTAAAATGGTAATTTTATGCTATATGAATTATATCTCAATAAAGTTTCTCATTATTTAAAAAAAAAAAAAAAGACCTGTCTATATGCTGCCTACTAGAGACTCAGTTAAATGTAAGGACACACACAGACTGAAAGTGAAGGAATGGAAAAAGATATTCAATGCAAATGGAAATCAAAGAAAGCTAGAATCCTATACTTATATCAAACAGACTTTAAAACAAAGCCTGTAATAAGAGGCAAAGATGGGTGTTTTATAATGATAAAGGGGTCAATCCAACAAGAAGATATAGCATTTATAACATTTAAACATCCAGCACAGGAGCATCTAAATATATAAAGCAATTAACAGACCTACAAGGAGAAATATTCAGCAATACAATAATAGTAGGGGACTTTAATAGCCCACTTACATCAATGGATATATCATCCAGACAGAAAATCAATAAGGAAACATGGTCCTTAAACAACCCATTAGACCAGATGGGCTTAATGATATATATAAAACGTTCCATACAAAAGCAACAGAATACATATTCTTCTCAAGTACACATGGAACATTTTCCAGGAAGATCACATGTTGGGCCACAAAACAAGTCTTAATAAATTTGAGGACTGAAATCGTATCAAGCATCTTTTCAACCACAATCATATGAAACTAGCAACTCCACAAAGAAAACCAGAAAATTCACAATTTGTGGAGATTAAACAACATACTGCTGAACAACCAATGGGTCAAAAGAGAAATAGAAAATACTTTGAGACAAACAAAAGTGGAAATATAACGTACCAAAATTTGCAGGATGCAGCAAAAGCAGTTCTAAGACTGAAGTTCTTAGCTATAAATGCCTACCTCAAGAAACAAAAGTCTCAGGGGCACCTGGGTGGCACAGTCGGTTAAGCATCCAACTCTTGTTTTTGGCTCAGGTCACGATCTCAGGGTCATGGCATCAAGCCCTGCATCAGGCTCTGTGCTCAGCACAGAGTCTGCTTGGGATTCTCGTTCCGCTCTCCCTCCCCCCCTGCTCAGACTCGCTCTCTCTCAAATAAATAAGTAAATCTTTTAAAAAAAAAAAAAAGGAAAGAAAGAAATTAAGAAAGGAACAGAAGTCTCAAATGACCTAACTTTACACTCAAGGAACCAGAAAAAGAAAAAAATGAAGCCCAAAGTTAGTAGAAGGAAGGAAGTAACAAAGATTAGAGAAGTAAATAAAAGAGACCAAAAGACAAGAGAAGATCAATGAAACTAAACTCATTCTTAGAAAAGATAAATTGACAAGCCTTTAGTTAGACTCACCAAAGAAAAAAGAGGACTCAAATAATAAATGAAAGAGATGTTACAAAGGATACCACAAAAATACAAAAGATCATAAGAGACTATTATGAACAATTACACACCAACAAATCAGACAACCTAGAAGAAATTTATAGATTCCTAAAAACATAAAACCAATTTGATTACTAGGAGATTCAATCAGTAATCAAAAACCTCCCAACAAACAAAAGTCCAGGACCAGACAGCTTCACTAGTGAATTCTACCACACATTCAAAGAAGAATATCTGTTCTTCTCAAACTTTTCCAAAAAAACAAAAACAAAAACAGAAGAGGAGGGAATTCCTCCAAACTCATGAGGCCAGTGTTACCCTTATACCAAAACCAGACACAAGAAAAGAAAAATTAGGGGCTAGTATCCCTGATGAACATAGATGCAAAAATCCTCAATAAAATATTAGCAAACCAAATTCAACAATACATTAAAAGGATCATACACCATGATCAAGTGGGATTTATTTTTATATAATTTAAATTTTTGAACCATATGATTATATTACCTATACAAAAGATTAGATTTTTTTTAAAGAAACCAAAGTAGAAATAAAAGTTATTTGGGAGAGGAGGGGGATGAATAGGTAGAGTACAGAGGACTTTTAAGGAAGTGAAAATAAGCCTGAATGATACTGTAACGGTAAATACATGTCATTATACATTTGTCCAAACCCATAGAATGCAAAACACCAAGCATGAACCTTAAGGTAAACTATGGACTTTGGGTGCTATGAGTGTCAGTGTAGATTCATCAATTTTAACAAGTGTACCACTCTGGAAGAGGATGCTGATACCGAGAGACTGCGTGTGTTGACACTGAGTTATATGGGAAATCTCCGTATCTTCCTTTCAATTTTATTGTGAACCTAAAAGTGCTCTACAAAAATAAAGTCTTTTTTCAAAAAATAATATGTGGGTAATCCCTTTAAAGATATGTATTAATTTACAAAAACCACATGATTTCTTGTTCCTTCTTCCAAATTAAATGAGGCCAATCAAGTCTTACAAAACCCACAAATGTTATAGAATTCCAGGTGATTAAAAGCTTCATCTAAGCAGTTTTTTTCTAAATATGCTTTAATGAAAAATTGGGATGAATTTTATTTCTTAACAAGAAAAAGAAAAATAAAGATTTTTAAGGGATCTATAATAATTTCTCAACACTTGTCAAATCCCAAATCAGTTGCTTAAATAATTCTGTAAAACTAGGTAGGAGGAAAGCTGTCTAGTTTGGCCTAGGCCTTGTCGGCTCTGGGCATACATTCACACAAAGCAGAACAGGCCATCTACATGCTCATGGGAGGCAGAGTTTAAAAGAGTCTAAAGGTTCAAAATGATGCCAGATAGATGAATCTCAAATGCATGATGCTAAGTCAAAGAACCCAGTCTTGAAAACTTATATACTGTGCAATTCCATTTATATGACAATTTGGAAAAGGCAAAAATATAGGAACAGAGAACAGATCAGTGGTTGCTGGGGGTTAGGGATTAGTGGACAATCTGAGTACAGAGGGCAGTGTGAGGAAATTCTTTGGAGCATTAGAATTGTTCTGCATTCTGTCTGTGCTAATTACAAGAATCTAGACACATGTAAAAACTCATACAACCATACATAAACCATGCATCTTACTGTTTGTAAACTACTAAAAAATTAAAACAAAAGAAAAAAGGACACCAGAACTTTCAAGTATTGGCAATACTCTATCCTAACTTGGGTAGTAGTTTCAGGAGTATTCACTTTATGATGCTTTGTATACACTCTTTCATACTCTCTTCTGTAGGACTCTTGCATAATTTTTAAAAATTATGAAAGAAGGACAACAAGCCCAGATTCCCACCCCATTCTTTTTTTTTAAGATTTTTTTTTTTTTTTTTTTTTGAGAGAGAGAGCACATGAGGGGGGGAGGGTCAGAGGGAGAAGCAGGCTCCCCGCCGAGCAGGGAGCCCGATGTGGGACTCGATCCAGGGTCTCCAGGATCATGACCTGAGCCGAAGGCAGTCGCCTAACCAACTAGCCACCCAGGCGCCCCCCACCCCATTCTTAAAACACCCACTACTGCCATGTGTACAGTGGATGAAGGAAGCAGTGATCACATACCACAGGTGCTCACCCTAGCCTATTAAGGGAGTTTTTAAAGAAAATGTATTACAGCAGAAAGGCAAGATGCAAGAGTGATTCAGGAGGAAGAGCAACAAGACCTGAGGAGCTGCTTTTAGAAAGTAGGTATACACTCTGGAAAACAGTATGGAGGTTCCTCAAAAAGTTAAAAGTAGAACTACCCTCCAGCAATTGCACTCCTAGGTATTTACCCAAAGGATACAAACAGTGATTTGAAGGGGCACACGCACCCCAATGTTTATAGCAGTAATGTCCACAATAGCCAAAATATGGAAAGAGCCCACTGACAGATGAATGGATAAAGATGTGGTATATATATATATATATACTCAGCCATTAAAAAGAATGAAATCTTGACATCTGCAACGACATGGATGGAACTGGAGGGTATTATACTAAGCAAAATAAGTCAGAGAAAGACAAACACCATATGATTTCACTCATAGGTGGAATTTAAGAAAGAAAACAGATAAACATAGAGGAAGGGAAGGAAAAATAAAATAAGATGAAAACAGAGAGGGAGGCAAATCATGAGACTCTCAACCACAGGAAACAAACAGGGTTGCTGGAAAGGAGGTGAGTGGGGGGATGTGGTTATTGGGTGATGGGCATTAAGGAGGGCATCACTAATAATATACTAATAATAACTGAAACTAATAATATACTGAAACTAATAATATACTGTATGTTAATAACATACAGAAACTAATAATATACACTATGTTAACTAATTTGAATTTAAATAAAAAATTTTAAAAAAAAGAAAAGAAAGTAGGTATGCTGGATAGGAAAAACTGTTTCTAATATCGTATGCCCACATAATTCCTAAGGTTATAAAAGTATTAGAAAATTCTTTGAGTCTACTCGGAGGATGTCAGCACAAAGTGTGCCATTTCCATGGCCTGCAAAGAGAGAAGCCCACCAGGAATGTGGGGGCTGGTACTGTGAGCATCTCCCATACTCCAGGGTGCTACAGAGGAGACACGAAAGGGTCTTAGATCTTGTAGGTAGCAGGTGCTCACTGACTCAAGGCAGACAGGCTCAATCAACCCCAAATAAGGATGGTGCCCAGACACCGAAGACCGACTACCACCCCCAGAACCATGATACAACTGAGCAACAAGGTTTCCCAATGAATGCCAATTATCCTATACAATCTACGGTACTTGACCTCCTAGCCCAGAGATGGAAGGAGAAACTGACCCAGACTGTATCTTACACTCTGAACAGTGAGACCCCTAGCTCTATACTAAGGGTATTCAGGAGTAAAGATGGGAGCTAAGAAGGGAAAAACTAAAAAAGCAACACACCCTGCCCAGGTCACCAAAAATGACCTTGACATCCTTAGGGGAATAAAATTTCTCATCTTTATCTGACAAAATTCAACTGTGCTCACCATTCTTATAAATGTTCTTTTCCGGTCAATGAAATGCCTTGCTGACCTGAGACCCTCATACTTCCAAGGCTGGGAAAACCAGGATGTCTCACTCAGTAATCTAGATCCACTTCCTGAGAAAACAATTTACCAAAACATCTCTCTAAAACTGCATGCAGCTGGTCTTGGTAGGCCCAGAGCTTGTAAGTAAGGTAGCTGGGCTCCTACAGTGAAAGAGAGAGGCCTCCCCCAGCCCAGTGTCCATTCCCACCTTCCTCACGGTCTCCAGCTCCTGCTGCTTGTTTTCATTGGCAGCCTGGAGCTCCTTCATCTGTCGCTCCAGCTCCTCTTGTTCAGCCAGCAGCTTCTTCCGGAGTTCTTTCCGACGCTGGCGGGCTTCTTTATGTGGTGGGGGGCTGCCCAACTTCAACAGATGGATAGTAGAATGAATGGCTATAAAAGGCACAGGACAGAAAAAGGGACAGACTGTTTATTCTTCGTATGCAGATGGCATACTGGGAAGAAAACCAGAGACCCAGTGTAGATTCTGATTCTGCCATTAAGTAGTGGTGTGACCTTGCATAAGTCATAACCTGCAGCATCAGTCTCCTCATCTCTAAATGTGATCTCTGGAGTCCCTTCCAGCTCCAAAACTCCATAACTGCATATCTGTGCTTAAATAGATACTTGATTCGGGAATATCACACACATTTGAAGAACTTACAACACTTCCAATTCCCTTCTCTATATTTCTCAAAAGGCCAAATAAGAATAAGACATAGTAAGAGTTGAGATTCAAACTTCTTAATATCTGATTTGCTACATGCTGGGTTTAGTCTGCCTTTATCTATGCCTTCTGAAACCATATCCTTATACACTTCCTTCCTGAGATGGTAAGAGTAGCTACCATTTACTGAATACTTGCTATATGTATACCTTTACATGCATTATCTAATTTTTATGTATCTTCCTGATTATTTGAATTAATTTTAATTTTTTGACAGCTATTACTTTCACATTGTTCAAATTCAAAAGCATGAAAAGACATACGGGAAAAGTCTCCCTCCTGCTCCTATGCCCAAGTACTGGCTTCCCCTCTCCACTACCAACTAATGCTAACAGTTTCTTGTCTTTTCCAGAGATATTTTAAGCATATACAAATAAGTATGTATATACATCCTCCACCTTCTTTTGACATAATACACTCTTCTGAGCCTTCGTTTTTTTCACTTACTATATCTTGGAGAGCTTTCCATGTCAGTATATAAAGCATTATACAGGGCACCTGGATGGCTCAGTCAGTTAAGCATTTGCCTTCAGCTCAGGTCATGATCCCACGGTCCTGGGATCGAGCCCTAACTGGGCTCCCTGTTCAGTGGGGAGTCTGCTTCTCCCTCCCCCCTGCTCATGCTCTGGCTCATACACTCTCTCTCTCAAATAAATAAATAAAATCTTTTAAAATAAATAAATAAATGAATAAATAAAGCATTATACATAAGTACTGTACAGAACCCCATTGTGTTTCTTCTATCATTTATTCAACCATTTTGCAATTAATGGACATTTAGGTTGTCTACAATCTATCATATTTTTGCAATGATGTGCCATTTTTAAAATGTGCAAGTATATCTTCATTATCTAATCACAAAAACCTTGAGAGGTAGGTACTATCTTTTTTTAAGATTTTACTTATTTGAGGGGTGGCTGGGTGGCTCAGTTGTTAAGCATCTGCCTTCGGTTCAGGTCATGATCCCAGGGTCCTGGGATCAAGCCCCGCATCGGGCTCCCTGCTCAGCGGGAAGCCTGCTTCTCCCTCTCCCACTCCCCCTGCTTGTGTTCCCTCTCTTGCTGTGTCTCTGTCAAATAAATAAATAAAGTCTTTAAAAAAAATTTTTTTTTATTTATTCGAGAGAGAGGTAGTGAGACAGAGCATGAGCAGGGAGGAGAGGGAGAAGCAGGCTCCCCGCTGAGCAAGGAGCCCGATGCGGGGCTTGATTCCAGGACCCTGAGATCATGACCTGAGCCGAAGACAGATGCTTAACCAAATGAGCCACCCAGGTGCCCAGAGAGGTAGGTACTATTATTATCCCCATTCTACAGAAGAGGAAAAACAGCTACAAAATTCATAATTCAATTCAAGTGACCCAGGAAAGAGGATTCAAACCTAAGTGCACTTGCTTCAAAATCTTAAGCCACATCAAAATGACCACAATTTTCAGTATAACATAATTTTACTTATATCTAAGAATATCATATTCAGAAGCCCTGAACTTTCATGATTAAAAAAAAAAATCTCATACGTAGTGTTTCATTCTTTACTAATTTTAGAATAATCAGTTTAAAAGTTATTAAATCAAAAGTTTATGTTCTTGAAATAATTATTTGAAACTAGTGATTTCTTGTGAAAATAACAGATCTTAAAAATTACTGGAAATATTCAAAAGTGATGGCATTATTCCTCTTTTGTTTTCTGTATTACTAAAAATTCCAGATGGTCACTTCAAAATTCTTCATAGTCCTTAAAAGAGGAAATTCCATTCTCTTTAAATAGTAAAAGTAAATAAAACTTAAAATGTCCAGTTTATAATTTTCCCACAAGTTCATTATGCAAATGAAACTGATGAAAAATTTGGGAACTCCCCTCAATTTGTTTTTCTTTTAGTTATTATGCTGCATGCAGAAATAACTACAATGAGGGAACAATGCTTTAGTATCTTTAATGAGATTAAAAATACAAAGTCAGAGCTCTCAAGTTATATCATGACAAATAATAAAAACTGCCTTACCCTGAATCCACTCCTGTTTCTTCTTCTTATCTGAGGCACTGATTTCAAAGGTCTTATCAAAACATTTTATGAGAAAAAGGCATTTCTTCCCATCTTTGTCGGGCAAGGACTAACACAGAAAGCAAAATTGGTTTTTAAAAATTTTATTTTTAAGCATTTAAATTTAATCTGAATTATTTATACAAATCTGGCTGAAATTCAATGTCAATGAAAAATATCTATAAGAGCATATTTCTGATTTACAAAATGCTATTCTCTAGGCAACATTACCTATGGTAACAATGACCCCTGATTAGTATATTTCATCTGGACTGTGAGAACCACCAACACCTGATGGGGACACCATGCTTTGGCTTCCTGAGCACAGTGACTCTTGAATGTGAGCACACCCCTTACAGGAACCCTGGAAGGTATATCCACGTTGTTACAACAGGTATTGACTCCAATGCGCTATGAGGCTACTAAGCCAGGGTGATTCCCACATTCACCTGATGCAAATCCACTCTCTTTGCACTTGGGCTGGTATTGCTAGCAAGCCGTGGCTCCTGTCCTATATCCTTAAGTAGACTGGTATGGTCTATGGTAATCTCGTGAGTCTCCATGTTTAGCTGAATCTAAGAAGACCCCTTAGTAGGCAGTGCACACCCTGAGACATCGATATACGTACACTATTTCATCCATCAAAATACACTGTCATTTATGAGCAAGATTTTAGGTATTTTACATGTTCTTCATCAAATACAGATGTGATGATAGTTCAGATATAAATTAAAAACTCAAAATTTATGTTTCTTGAAGACTTCACTTCTTTACAGAATTAATAGCAATGAATAAGGTGTCCTAAAAGTCACCTAAAATATTCAAAGATAATGCTCGTATTTTCTTTAGTTTTATTTACTGTACTCAAAATGGCCCAGATTTCCCCATATATTCATGATTTAAAACACTGTCTTCCTGAATATTTTTTGGCTTTCTTTTTTATAACTCCATTTTATTCAATAAATGTTTCCTTAAATGTTCAAATAAATCTGACTTAATCCCTATATTTTGTTCATGAGACAGAAAATAAATTCACATTACAAAAAACTTTTGTCAGGTATCTTCAGTTTTTGGTTCAGAAAGTCTGGTAACTGTATGCCTATACTATTTTAGAAATGTTAATTTTAAGATTATTTTAAGGTTCTAAAGCCTAGAAGCAAGATAAAAAGACTTGAGCAGCAGGGGGCAGCATCAGAAAGACGTAACAAGAGGCTTACCTCCACACAGCAGTTTTCATCCAAGAGAATGTCTCCTTTCTTATCCTTCAGATCCTCACTCACATAATAAGAAATTATGTTGGGTTTCAGTACAAACCAGCGTTCAGTCCAGTTTTTCCGTCTATGGCCTTTTTTCATCATGTAACCCTATGAAAGATTAAATCTGATATAAATGCCTGGCCCTTTACTTATTAGAGCTAATATCTCTTCCTTGAATACATGAGTATAAGTGGTTCTTGACCTTTGTGGATCATGAACCCACTGAGGACCTATGAAGGCCAGGGGTACTAAACCCAGTCAAATACATGCATACAAAAGTTTACACATAATTCTGGACCTGCAGAGACAACAGTCCACCCCACCCTCCATCCCCCAATGCTATATACGTAGTCTTAGAACTCCTGGTGCTAAAATCATTGTGATCTTTTTTAATTCCTTTTTTTTTTTTTTTCTTAAAGAGAGGGAGAGAGAGTCTTAAGCAGGCTCCACACCCAGCATGGAGCCTGACATGGGGCTCAATCTCATGACCCTGAGATCATGACCTGAGCCGAAATCAAGAGTTGGACACTTAACACACTGAGCCATCCAGGTGCCCCTAAAATTCCTTATCTTTTAGGGATACCTATGGAAATATTTATAGATAAAATGAAATGTCTGGGGGATGCCAAGGTGGCTCAGTCAAGTCCCGCATCGGGCTCCCTGCTCAGCAGGGAGCCTGTTTCTCCCTCTGCCTGCCGCTCCCCCTCTTGTGCTTGCTCTCTCTCACTCTCCCTCTCTGACAAATAAATAAAATCTTAAAAAAAAAAAAGAAATGTCTGGGATTGTTTCAAGATACAGGAGAGGAAAAAGTAGGAAGGGTAGGATCAACCATGTGTTGGTGGTTACTGGGGCTGGATGAATGGTATATGAGAGTTCACTATACTATCCTGTCTATTCTGATTAAAACACATACACACACAAAACCCTGATAGTGATTCTCAGTAATTTAAAACCTCAATCAATGAAAATGCTAAACTTGGTCAAATATATCTTTTAACCAATCACCTTCTGGCACCAACCTACCCTTCTACCTGACCTCTCACTCACTATTCTGGAGGAAGAATTCTGCTCCAGATGAACAGAAAAGGAACTAGCAGCTAGGATTCTGGCTTCTAAATGTAGCTTCTACACTCACACTTCCAGGCCTATACTTCCTTCCCACATATCAGTCACAAAGTGTATAATTCATATCTTTACTTAAGCAAAATGACACATTATTATAGGCCAAGCCTTTCAGGGTTGTTTGAGAATAGCTGACATTTTCTTTTAAGATTTATTTATTTGAGAGAGAGACTGCTCACACGTGCGAGGGGGTGGGCAGAGGGTGGGAAGAGGGAGAGAGAATCCCAACGGAGCACAGAGCCCAACATGGGGCTCAATCTCACCACCCCAAGATCATGACCTGAGCTGAAACCAAGAGCCAGACGCTTAACCGACTGAGCCACCCAGGAGCCCCAAGAATAGCTAACATTTTAAATATTAAATGTATAAGTGCTGATAGCCTAGAGTGGACTATATATTATCATTAAATATTTATTACCTTGCTGTATCATTTGATTATTATGTCAGGTTCTAATCATATACTTGTTCAGTTTCCTAATCCTTGGACATTTAAATAAAAGCTATCTCATACTGAAATTCATCTGTAGTCCCAATTATCCTGCCATCCTGGTGGGCCTAGAAGTCTTTAGACAGAGACCATGTCTCACACTTCTTTTTAGCACTAAAAACCTACACAAATGAACCTCAATTAATGTTTATTGATGGGCTCAATTAGGGAAAAAGAGCAAAGACAACAACATCACCTGCTTAGTTAATAAAGGACCAAGGTAAGGAAACCCCAACTTGGAGTTATTATTCAGTATAATAATTAAGAAATCTGAAAGATCCACTAAAAAATAAATAAATTCTATTTAACAAGCATTAAGCTTCCCATATGTATATCATATGCTATGCAGGTCATAATCTAATAAATGCAATTTTGCTAAATAAAGGTATTTTCTCCCAAAAGTAAGGGTATTTTTCTGATTTTATAAAAATATATAATCATATGCATACATTCATGTATAGAATCCTATAAAGTAGTAAGTCCAATAACAAGAAAGAAATAAAGAAGAAAATAAAATTTACAGAAATCCCACAATCCAGAGGCAATCACTTTTAACACTTTGGTGACCATCCTTCCAGACAGCCCTACAAATGTGTATCACATTTCATGAAAGGGGTTGCAAGATACTTCCTGTTCAACAACCTGTTTTTTTTCTCTGAACGATATGCCATGAGGATCTTTCAGATCAATAAATATGGCTGTATACGACATGAAAGTACTTTAAAAATAGTTAAAAATGTGGTCATTTAAACAGTTCTTTCAAAATAGTAATTTCCCAATGCTTAAGTGTACTTCAAAATTGTACCAGTGTTTTTTTTTAAATTAAAGCCTAATACAAGACTGGGAAAATAAGAAACTTCATTCCTGTTCTAAATCAGTGTAAAAGTGTAAATGACTTATACCCGATGAAAATATCTTATTTCAAACATGTCAAATTCTGAAGGTGAGGAGACAGCACTCTTACCTGTTTCAACACATCTAATATAAGCTCATTAAAGACTTCATTAATCGCCATGGACACTGTCTGCCGATCCATGCCTTTGCTGAACTGTCCATTTCCAATAAGCTCAATCAGTTCCCACACAGAAAGGCCATCTTTACTGTCATCAAAGTTGATTTTATAATGTTCAAACTGTTCTTGCTGCCAACCTCCTCCCATAACTTCTGTAAGTTTCTTAAGCAAGTATTCAATCTGTAAAAAGAAAAATGTAAAAGTATTAATTCCTAGTCAAAAAAAATAACTTTTAAACTTAGGTATGTATCTATGTTATTTGCACTGATATGGTCAACTTAGGAAATTTTCTTTTCTAGTTACAAAAGCATATCTTTAAATAATCATGATATTATCAGGGAGAAAGGTATGGATAAAACGCCATTGGTCCTATATTAACTTTATAGAACAAGTAAAGGAATCAAAAACTGATAACCCTCTAATAGTATAGTATATCTGTATGCAGAACTAAAGCAAACTGCACACATACAGTATCATACACAAACTAACTGATGTGATTTGATTACTCTCTGTTGGGTAAATATTTCAATATACCAGAACACTGATCTTACTGAACTAATATGCAAGTACTAAGTGAAATAAGCATCTCAAAGTAGTATGTACAAGTTAGTCCTCAATTTACAAATTTTCCACATAAGCCAATTATTTGAAAGTTATGATGCTTCCTCCCATTATAACATTGACAATGTTGGCAACAATGGCTGAATTCCTAGTCCGGGCTAGAAAAGTTTATTAAATCCTGAAACACACACCTTTGTGTAGAAAAACAGTAGAAAATGTTGCTATTGAAATAGCAGCAGGTGAACAAAACAGTGAGGCAGTAATACTCACTGAATGAAAAATCGGTATCTTACTTTCTGAAAAGCCTAGATTTCCTACAGCACTCTTGAATTCACCATGTCCAAAAATGAATGAATCACCTCAACCTTCCAAATGGCTCCCCCTTCTATTATAGATTTCAGCTGCGAACAACACCATTCACCCATGCCAATCCTTGTTCCCCACTCCTTTATACGAAGTCAGTGATAAAAACCTACTGTTTTCACTTCCCTAGATCAGTGTTTTTCAAACTGTAGGTTATGACCCAATATAAAACCAATGTATTAGGTAGTAAACACCATTTTCCTTAATGGAATGAAAATATTTGAGTTCACCTACAATAAAAACAAATGTTTTGTGATAAGTTTGGCATTGTGGGTGTGTCTATGTGTGCTGGGTCATGAAATAAAACACTTATCTTCCCATGGATTACAGTCAAAAGAGAATGAAAAACTTTGTCCCAGCAGTTCTCAAATCCATCCCCTCCTACTCCATCTTCCTTTGTTCAGGCCTCCCAATTGGTATCCTTGACTCCAGCATTGCTCCCTTGCATCTATATTCTGCTAGAGAGATTTTTCTAAAACACAAGCTGAGCCTGTCACCTCCCTCTTTAAATCCTGTCCTGGCTCTCTATCACCTCAAAGATAAAGACCAAGCTCTTCTGTGGCCCTTGGTGAGCACCATCCTCCCAGCCCCACCCCGGCTTACTATCTATCTCTAACAACGTTTTCCACTTATGCCCACTGCAGATTTTACACTTCACCATACCAGATTAGAGGTCTCAAGCTTATTCTGCAAAGGATTAGGTAGTAAATGTTTTAGGCTTTGTGCATCTCTATTAAAGTTACTCTTTGTTTGGATTGGGTTTTTGTTTGTTTGTTTGTTTGTTTTATGCTTTAAAAATGTAAAAACTAGGGCAGCTGGGTGGCTCAGTTCTTAAGCGTCAGCTCAGGTCATTATCCCAGACTCCCAGGATCGAGCCCCTCGTTGGGCTCCCTGCTCCAAGGGAAGCCTGTTTCTCCCTCTCCCTCTCCCACTCCCCCTGCTTGTGTTCCCTCTCTTGCTGTGTCTCTCTGTGTCAAATAAATAAAATCTTTTAAAAAAATGTAAAAACTATTCTTAGCACATGGGCTATACAAAAATAGACTATGGGCTAGATTCAGCAATGAGCCATAGTTTGCCAACACCCGCCATAGATTATAAAGAGCATACCAATTTAACACACTTTTTTATGCTTCTATGCCTTTCCCCACGCTGTCCTCTCTGTTTTGAATACCTCTCCTCATTTCTCTACCTGGCTAACTGGTATTCGTTCAAAATCTGTATTGTCTAGGCTATTCCTACTTCAAGTGAGGTGTGTGGAACAGCAGCATTGGCATCACTTAGAAGCCTGTTAGAAATGAAGAATCTTGGACCCTACCAAAGACCCAAAAATCAAAATCTGCATTACAATAAGAACCCTAGGTACTTCCACATGCACATTAAAGTCTGAGAAGCACTGCTCTAGGAAAACTGCTCTGACCAAACCTAATTCAGGTCAGGTGGTCTTCTCTGTCACTGCACTTAGCATACAGTACTGAAATCACCTCTTTACTCATTTTCTTCCCTACCATTTTCTGAATTCTTTATACAAGGGACCATGTCCCACCCATCTTTGAATCTCCAGAAATCAGCACCATACCTAGAATGTGGTAGAGCTCAATTAACATTTACCAAACTGAAATAAACTAAGCTAAGCCTCAATTTTTTCATCTATGAAATGGACATAGTAACACTTATCATATAGAACTACTATGGGGATAAAACGAGACAAGTTGATTATTTTGCATAGTGTCTGACACAGTATGTACTCCATCAACGTTACTTCCTTTTGTACTGAGTGAGTGGGGTATTATA
>NC_138379.1:42013332-42042257 GCF_054177405.1 Leptonychotes weddellii
CTGGGTGGCTCAGTCATTTAAACGTTCAGGTCATGATCCCAAGGTCCTGGGATCGAGTCCCACATCGGGCTCCCTGCTCAGCGGCGAGTCTGCTTCTCCCTCTGCCTGCTTCTCCCTCTGCCTGCCGCTCCCCGTTTGTGCACACTCTCTCTCTGACAAATAAATAAATAAAATCTTAAAAAAAAAGTGGTTATAGCAAGAACCGCTGAATTATACACTTCAAATAATTAAATCGCATGACATGTGAATATCTCAATAAGGCTTTTATTTTAAAAAACAGTATTTCTTTAAACTATATCACTCTTAGACTTATATTGCTGGCCACAGTACTCAATGGGCATGAAGGCAACCAGTTTTCAGCATTTAACCTCTTTTTTCACCAGAAGTTTTTAGTGCTGGGCACCTGGGTGGCTCAGTCGATTAAATGTCCAACTCCTGATTTCCGCTCAGGTCATGATCTCAGTGTCGTGAGATAGAGCCTCATGTCGGGCTCTGCACTGGGCATGGCACCTGTTTAAGATTCTCTCCCTCTCTCTCTCTGTCCCTCTCCAACCACCCCCCACCTCAAACGCATGCTCTCCCTCTCTCAAAAAATTAAAATTAAAAAAAAAGTTTTTAGTGCTGCATAACTTCACAAAGATGATGAAAATGTAGAGTCCAACTGAGCCATTGTGCCAAAATAATACTATATAACTCTTAAGCAACAATGAAAGAAAAAATAACATAGGCTAAAGGACAATAAAAAGAACTATACAAAAACATGGTTTTGGGTAGTTAAGAGCATTATGACTTCCTATAAATGACAGCTGTTAGGCACCCATTTGAAGACATTTTGATTGCTGATGGTATAAGGATTCGAATAACAGAATTTGAAACCTCATTTTATGGAAGAACTAGAACTGATGTGACCAGCAAGCATTTGGTATGTCAGCCTAGGAAAACAGAATGCAGAGGCTACTAACCTCTAGAGAAAGGACATTATATTGAACTGAAAGGTTTCTTTTTGTTCTTCTTCCATGTGTATGTATGTTTCCAAAAAGCCAAAAAGAAAAGGATTGTGCTAGAAAAGTGGCAGATGTCCCAATGAGGACTTGGCATCTTGCCAATGGATTATTGGTTTTAGTCATAATAGCACAGACTAACCCTTAACATGTGGAATCAGGAAAAAAGAACTGACAATGATTCAGACCCAAAAGCCTAACAGGCTATTAAATCTCAATGAAAGAATTAGATTGCCACATAAATATGCTAAAGCAGAACTAGCTTTTGATGTAGTGTATTGGGGCTCAGTAGTAAAAAGGTAACAATATACTGCTTTCTTCAAGTATTCACTGTCAGATAATCCAGGTATAAGGTCTCTTTGCAAAAAAAGAGAGGGGAGGCTCACAAAAACATTCTTCCTAAATGTTTACAGAATTCCATTCTTTACCAAAGAAGGACTTTAACAAACAAGCAAAAAAATAAAAAAAGTTAACACTCGGGGAAGGCAAAATATTTGATACAAGAACACAGGCATATTAATCATTTGATGTCTCAGGAAAGCTGAAAATAAATTCTATCAATGTGAAGAACAACAGGAATATGACTATCTCTGAAGAAGCAAATACAGAAATCAAATGGAAAAATTACTTTTTAGAAAGTGAATTTCAAAATGATTTATCTCTTAGTCCCAAAACCCCTTCAGAAAAATTCTCCTAGGCAAAGGCAAAAAACCTCTAAAACCACCTGGGGAAAAAGTGATAAGAATGAACACTAAAGAACACCAGATACTGGGGCACCTGGGTGGCTCAGTCGTTAAGCGTCTGCCTTCGGCTCAGGTCATGATCTCGGGGTCCTGGGATCCATCCCCGCATCGGGCTCCCTACTCAGTGGGAAGCCTGCTTTTCCCTCTCCCACTCCCCCTGCTTGTGTTCCCTCTATTGCTGTGTCTCTCTCTGTCAAATAAATAAATAAAAATCTTTATTAAAAAAAAACACACCAGGGGCACCTGGGTGGCTCAGTTGGTTAAGCGACTGCCTTCGGCTCAGGTCATGATCCTGGAGTCCCGGGATCGAGTCCCTCATTGGGATCCCTGCTCAGCAGGGGGTCTGCTTCTCCCTCTGACCCTCTTCCCTCTCGTGCTCTCTGTCTCTCATTCTCTCTCTCTCAATAAATAAATAAAATCTTAAAAAAAAAAACAAAAAAAACACCAGATACCAATTAAGAGAAAAGACTCATCTTTTTTTTTTTTTTTAAAGATTTAATTTATTTATTTGACAGTGAGAGACCCAGTGAGAGAGGGAACACAAGCAGGGGGAGTGGGAGAGGGAGAAGCAGGCTTCCCGCCGAGCAGGGAGCCTGATGTGGGGCTCGATCCCAGGACGCTGAGATCACAACCTGAGCCGAAGGCAGACGCTTAACGACTGAGCCACCCAGGCGCCCCCAAGAAAAGACTCATCTTAAAACTTTTGAGAAAAAACCTAAGAGAACTAGAGGCTGACAGAGTTTGAGATTTGTCAGAATAGCTTTTAAGCCACTTTCCCCTTCCCCTATATACCCAATAATTAGAAAAACAATAATTCTAAAAGGAAGTAATTAATCCCTCAACAGTACAGTTAAAAGAACACTGATCTAGAAATTAAACGGCTTAGGTTTAAAATCTAACCCTTATTTGTTAGGCAACCTTATGCTCTGTTTCCTCCTGAGTTAAATGGGAAGAAGAATTCCAGTTATGCATTGCAGGATTAACATAAGGATCAAATGAGATAGTGTGTGTGATATATAGATATACATATGTATATGACACACACAGATATGTATATCACATCTTGCAAATTTAGTCATTATTTTCTATTTCTTTTGCATAACCGATTACAATCTCTAAACTTTATGTTAACATTCTCCAGTCACTATTGGCACTTTTTCAACCACGTTTCAAAATAAGGCACTAATCTTTGCTCAGTTTAAACCCACACCATGGAAACCTTGGCTGCTTTATTTGGATTGAAGGACTGGCAAAATTCCACTCCAGGTGGCTAAGCAATAATGTAAACAAGAACTTACTGTTTCATCATATCCTCACTCATTTTTTTTTTTTAGATTTTATTTTTTTATTTATTTGAGACAGAGAGAATGAGAGAGACAGAGAGCACATGAGAGGGGGGAGGGTCAGAGGGAGAAGCAGGCTCCCCGCTGAGCAGGGAGCCCGACGCGGGACTCGATCCCGAGCCGAAGGCAGTCGCTTAATCAACTGAGCCACCCAGGCGCCCCATATCCTCACTCATTTTGTGAATAAGTTTTTCTCCAAACTTAGTGGCTTATTTTGAACTTTTTAAATACTGCTATATTTTCTCCCCCAATTAATTATAAAACTTTAAAATGCCTAAATACTAAAACAAAAAAAAAAAAACATTTTAAAACTTAAAGTTCAAGATATTTAACAAAAGTTACACCAAGGAGAACAAAATACAGTATTAGAGTACAGCACTTTGAGATATGAAACCATGTTTCCCTATCCACTGGCCCACCCCACACAAATTTTAGCACTGAAAAGGCAATTTTCAGATTTCTGAGTATCTCCCAGTATGTTCTATATTTTAATAACAGACATAATTCTGCTCATTGTCTTTTAATTTAGGGGTGGGGGGTGGAGGGCAGAAGGAGAGGGAGAGAATCTTAGGCAGGCTCCACACCCAGTACAGACCCCAAGGCAGGGCTCCATCTCAGAACCCTGAGATCATGACCTGAGCCAAAATCAAGAGTTGGGACGCTTAACTGACTGAGCAACAGGCACCCCTGATTGTCTTTAATTTTTAAGATTAAACACACTCACACAGCAGGTCATCAAGTATTTGTGGAATTTAAGATATATTTACTTATAATACAACTACAGAACACAAATGAGCTACCTCATCAATGAACAGAACAGCACCCAGGAAAAACTCCAGAAAATAGTACAGCATCATACTATGAAGTTTTAAGACCTCACAAATCAGTTTCTGTATAATTTGATTAAAACATTTTTTAATGATTTTATTTATATGAGAAGAGACAATGAGCGAGCGAGAGAAAGAGAGAGACAGCACAAACAGGGGGAGGAGCCGAGGGAGAGGGAGAAGCAGACTCCCTGCTGAGCAGGGAGCCTGATACGGGGCTCAATCCTGAGATCATGACCCGAGCCGAAGGCAGACGCTTAACCAACTGAGCCACCCAGGCACCCCTAAACATTTTTTATTGAAATATAATTCACATACCATAAAATTTGCACTTTAAAAGTGTACAACTCAATAGTTTTTAATATATTCATAAAGTTTTGCAACCCCCATCACTAACTAATTCTAGAATATTTTCATCATCCCAAAAAGAAACCACAAGCCCATTGGTAGTTACTCACCATTCCCACCTCCCCTCAACCTCTGTCAACCACTAATCTACTTTTTATCTCTATGTGTTTGCCTATTTGGGGCATTTCATATAAATGGAATCACACAATTTGAGGCTTCTGTGAGTCTTACTAAGTCTTGCATTTCATTATGGTATGATTTCTCTTTTTTTCCTAATTATTAGGCATGATCAAAGCAATGTTATCATCTCTGCAGGGAATACTTAAACATATAACACATATACACAGAAAACAAACACAAAGAGCAGAAAATTGTATTGTGAGGCTAATGTGGAATAACAGACATAGGTACAAAGAATACTACAAAAATGAACACACTGTAATCTTGACAACCTTTGCAATAAAATTTCTGAAAAACATGCGATTTTTTTTTTTTAAGATTTTATTTATTTATTTGACAGAGAGAGAGCACAAGCAGGGGGAGCGGCAGTCAGAGGGAGAGGGAGAAGCGGGCTCCCCACTGAACAGGGAGCCCTATGCAGGGCTCGATCCCAGGCCCCTGGGACCATGACCTGAGCCGAAGGCAGACGCTTAACGACTGAGCCACCCAGGCACCCCTAAAACATGAGATTTTTTTAAAGAATCCTCATCAACACTTTGACATTTTCCAAACCACTAACTTATTATCATAAATTTTAATTACCATACCTATTACAAAGACACTAAACTATAAAAAAAATGTATACATATACAGCAATAAAAATCCAAAGAATCCATAGAAAAAAGTATGTAAATAGTTGTGGTGGTATTTAGGTGATGGAATAATATAGTTTTTAAATGTTTTTTTAAGCTTATTTATATAAGTCATCTCTACACCCAACGTGGGGCTCAAACCCACAACCCCAAGATCAAGAGTCACATGCTCCTCTGACTTAGCCAGCCAGGTGCCCCTAAATGTATTTTACTTTTAATTTTAAAGTATTATCATTGTCACTTTTGAAAGGCATTTTTAAAATATATCCAAAAGTTTCATGCTTGGTGTTAGAAATAGGCAAAAGCAGGAATTTCTCAGCCATTCATGTGAATACATGATTACTTTCATATCTAAACTAAGTGTACACAAAATGGAAAAATGACACCAATATATCATTCGGTTAAAAAAACAATTTGAAGAACTTTATATATAGCATGATCTTAATATGGAAACAAAACACTATGTATTATGTAGAGGTGTGTCTGCATGTACACATTTAAAAAGATCTGCAAAGATATTCACCAAACTGTTAAGAGTGGTTACTCCTAGAGAGTGAGACTAGAAGAGTAAAGAGACATTCACTATTTCATCTATTTTTGTATTAATTGCCTATTTAATAAGCATATGCAAACTTTCATAATTTTTTTTTTTTTAAGATTTTATGTATTTGCGAGAGAGACAATGAGAGAGAGACAGAGAGCATGAGAGGGAGGAGGGTCAGAGGGAGAAGCAGACTCCCCGCCGAGCAGGGAGCCCGATGCGGGACTCGATCCCGGGACTCCAGGATCATGACCTGAGCCAAAGGCAGTCGCTTAACCAACTGAGCCACCCAGGCGCCCCACTTTCATAATTTTTAATGACCAATTTTTTAAATTATTTGAAGGCGCCATCAGTTTAGATTATTTTCTTCTAAAAAGAAATAGAAGTATATTAAATTTGTCAATTTTTAGTTATCCAAACCAAAAGAGAAACTGAACATGGCAGCAATGCCAATAGGTTATATTTGGCTTCCAAACACAAAATAGGTTTTTGCAGCATCTTTACTCATAATATACCCCAGAGGAAGCATCTGAGTGGTACCCTAAAAGTCCATGATGAAAACTTTGCTGTACAACAGCTATTTAGTAAAGATAATTAACATCACCTTTGGTATTCACATCTTACCCTAACATACCCATGCTTTAACAATCATTGCCAGTACATGTGGAACAGAATTTAAAAAGAAAAAAAAAAGCACTCTGAGAAGACATTATAGACTAATACAAAATACAGCTCTTAATTTCAAAAAATGAGCCAAGTTGTAAAATACCAAACCAAGTTTTAGAAGACTGTGGAGAAGAGGAAGAAATAGGAAATGTCAGTCTCCCATTTCTTTCTTTCCTTTCTGATTTATCCTCCTGATGCCTCACACCTGAACTCCTTAGTGAACTCACCAGCAAGGGGCTCTGGGGCCCACTTGAAATGTGCAAATCAAACAACGCTGTAAGCAAGAAGACATTAGAAGCATACCTTTTCCAAAATGAACTTGTTTAAATATGGCATGTAGCCCTGATTGGAGACGGGCCCCTCATCATCATCCCTGAAGTGCTCTTCAAGGGCAACAGGGTCATGTGGAACCTTCAGCACCGTGCACAGGTTATGGGAAAGGACCTAAGGGGGAAAGAAAGTAGTTTATTTTATTTTTTTTAAATTGGGGGTGCACCATTCCTGGAAGTACTGCAATAACCAGGTCGATGTGCGGAGTGGACGGAGCAAGCTCCTATTCCATCTCCCGGCTCCAAAAATCCATTTACTATATTGTCCTCAGATAGAGGACGTATCAGATATTAAACTGATAAGAACAGATACTACACTTGATCTTAGCCAAAAGGCCGAGAAGCAATAAGAAAGTAGTTTAAAGGCATCCGCTCACCAACACATGGCAGCTTCACTGTCTGAACACAACTGGCTGCTCCCTGCCCTAGGGAGAGAAAGATGGAGAATAAGCTAACAAATATGGGGTGAGTACTGCTTGGCTGCCTGCTCCTCACTTGGTTGTTACCTCAGTCCCTCCCCAGTTCTGGTTCACTTCAAACAAGTCTCTTTTACATGCCTACAATGAGCTGGCTCCATGCAAGATCTGTGACTCTACACAGGAATAAAGGGAACGACATAGGGAACTCAGTCCATGAGACTGTAATAACACTGGTGACAGACGGTAGCTATCCTTGTGGTGAGCACAGCATAACGTATAGAGAAGTTGAATCACTATGTTGTACACCTGAAACTAATGTACACCGTGTGTCAACTATACTTAAAAAAAATGCTTAAGTATCTGTGACTATAATATTCCTTACAATTTTTTATTACTTGGCCCACGTTAGAAAGAAAAAAGTGGGGAAGGACCAAGAGGATGTTTTCAAAATTAAACTTCTCCCCAAGTAGAGCAGTGTCAGTCAGTTAGAGCTGTAAGGGAAAGAACATGGAACTGGGCAGCTGCAGCCGAAGGTTCTGGACAAAGTGACTGACCAGGGCCAATCACACCTCTCTGGGCTCCGGTGTTCTCACTTGGTTCAATACAAAGGGCCAAGTTAATATACAAAGGTACTAAATATTAATTAGCAATCTCTAAGTGTCCAAATATCTCTAAAATTCTAGGATACTGGGCTAAGTTTTCAGCATGAATCTAAAAGAACATAAACATAAAAGCAGAAAAGAAATCAAGGGCCTGGTTTAGAAATAGGAGAAAAATTAATTGCAAAAATATCTCAGATTTGCATTCCGTATATAAAGCATTACTGGTTTTGGCATAACCTGAGTGCATACTTTAACACTCAGGCAGTTCAATTAGCAGTCTGGGGGGGTCTGTGAGTACCAATCTCATTTTATATTAAATGAAAATTTTAGAGTAAAACTTAAACCCCTCCCATTTCATTTGTGCATTCTAAACAGGTCAATTACATAGCTCAGGCTGTACTTGCTTTAAGAGAATCTTACCAGACGTTAAATCCCAGGTTAAAATACTCCCTACTTTTCTCAGCCCTACACATTTAATCACTTAAAGAACCACATTCATCTCAATGAAACTTTCAATGCCACTTTTTCCTGCATATACATACTTCAGTTAGGATTTTTTAAGATTAAAAAAAGTAACCTATAAAAAGAATATTTGCATATCTTCTCTTTATATTTGTTTTGTTTCTCAAAGCTTCATTTATGTGGAGATCCTTTTCTACATGCTCTACTGGTTTTAAGGAAGTAAGTAAAGTAAAGGAAGTAAATTCACAAATGGTTATAAATGAAGTAATGAAGACTTTTATCAACCCCTACAAAGCAGGCTGTGTTTCTCAAGCAAAATCTCTATTTGCCAATAGCAGAGCACATGAAAAGAGCGCGGTAGAGCTCTTGCTGAAGAATCCTGCACCACAGTCGACAAAAACCTAAATAGATATTTCCTTTCTCTATTTACCTAGTACAACTTATGGAGTAATTATCTTCTTCCAAAGAGGTTTTGTGAGGATCAACTGCAAGAACGTAAAGTGCTTAAAACCTGTAATGTACTATAGAAATATGAGTTTGGAGAAATAAGGAGCAATTTTCTCAGCTAAGGCTCAAAGGTCATTCAAATCTGAAATCATTTAGGACTTTAATCAACTAAAAATTCCTAACCACTGGTTAAATTATGATGCATTCATAAAACATTAAGAACAATAAGGAAGCTCACTGTGTGGTGGTATGAAAAGATCTCCAAGATAAGTTAAGTGAAAAAAGCAATACGCTTAAGATTGTTTAGTGTGCCATCTTTTATATAAAAGAAAAAGAAAGAGGGCACCCGGGTGGCTCAGTCGTTAAGTGTCTGCTGCCGGCTCAGGTAATGATCCCAGGGTCCTGGGATCTAGCACCACATCAGGCTCCCTTCTCCGCAGGAAGCCTGCTTCTCCCTCTCCCACTCCCCCTGCTTGTGTTCCCTCTCTCGCTATGTCTCTCTCTGTCAAATAAATAAAATCTTTAAAAAAAAAAAGAAAGAAAGAAAGAAAAAATAAGAAACTCTAGCAGAGGGGCATCTGGGTGGCTCAGTCATTAAGCCTCTGCCTTCGGCTCAGATCATGATCCCAGGGTCCTGGGATCAAACCCCACATTGGGCTCCTTGATCAGCAGGGAGTCTGCTTCTCCCTCTGCCTGCCACTCCCCCTGCTTGTGCATGCTCTCTCTCTCTGACAAATAAATAAATCTTAAAAATAAATAAATAAATAAAGGTTTTATTTCTTAAAAACTCTAGCAGATTATATAAGAAACTAATAACAGTAGGGGAAAGATTACCTTGGTGGTAGACCTGAGGTACACTTTTCACTGCACCTCCCCTTTTTCTTAAGTTTGAAAAAAATTTTACCTATTCAAAAATGTTCTACCTATTTAAAAAATTAAACATGTATTTTTAAAAAGGGGCTGACCTAAGATCACACAGCTAAATCAATTTATCTTCAAAGTCTCTATTTTTTGTTTTACATTAATCTACTCTCTAGAGATAGGTATAAGAGGAAGGCATATTCCACAGGAATGTACCATGATTAACAGATGAGTGAGATGTAAGGACAATCAATGAGTTCAGAAAAGAGAAACAATGTGTGTTAAAGTGACTTCATAGAGGAAGTGAAATGTAACCTAGGCCTTAAAATAAGGAGGGCTTTTTGGACAGGAAAGGGCAATTGGCAGGCTTTCAGGTAGGGGAATAACATGAGAAATGTAGCTGATTAATGCAAACTCCTCAGGGTACAAAAAGGAGACACCAATCTCTCCCACACCCCTCTTTCTCTACCTTCAGGTTTCATAGATCTGCCAACTAAAGTCCTGGAAGGGGCTTTGGATGCCATATTGTCATACTCATCTTATAGATGGTGAGTACTGGCTCAAAGAGATAAAATTTGTTTCATTTTTTTAACTAATTTACTTAGCAGAACTGAGACTAGAATTCAGGTTTTGTAATCCCTGGTCCAACACTCTCTAGTAATAAGGAACATCATGGTTTTAGTTCTCTAAAGTCAACAATGCTCTTTATATGTGTAGGTGCTTAGTTCAATTCACTGATCCAAGAAGATTTAGATTTGAACTCTAGAGTTGGACAATTAAACAGCATTTGTGTTAAAGAGAGGAATAGCTGAACTCAATGACAATTTTCTTAACCGCCTTTATCTTTATTTATTTAAACAAACTGTGAGGGAGACAACACTTAATAGTAATAAGGACCCTAGAGGAGATCTGAGTGCCAGCCCTGCTCATGCAGTCTGTTCCTGTTCAGTGGTTTGCCACTTACCATTTTATAATGGTTTAATGTTTTGCTACCTATTTGCTCAGTCTCAGCATCCTCACTGCAGAATAAGGTGTTAAAAACTCCTTCTAAGGGCGCCTGGGTGGCTCAGTTGGTTGGGCGGCTGCCTTCGGCTCAGGTCATGATCCTGGAGTCCCCGGATGGAGTCCCACATCAGGCTCCCTGCTCAGCAGGGAGTCTGCTTCTCCCTCTGACCCTCCTCCCTCTCAGGCTCTCTGTCTCTCATTCTCTCTCTCTCAAATAAATAAATAAAAATCTTTAAAAAAAAAAAAACCTCCTTCTAAAAAAAATTTTTTAAAGCCCAATCCTTAACTGTCAACCCAAACTCATTTTATGAATTCAGCAAGAGCTATAATTCGATCATAAATTCAGCTTTTTTCATTGTTAATATGGCCTAGAATAGGGAAGTCTTCATCAAACAAAAAAACTGAATAATAGATAACTGAAAAGATTTTGTTACTAAAAGAGATTAAAAAAAAGTGTGCTATTGGGGCGCCTGGGTGGCTCAGCTGATTAAGCGACTGCCTTCGGCTCAGGTCATGATCCTGGAGTCCCGGGATGGAGTCCCACATCGGGCTCCCTGCTCAGCGGGGGGTCTGCTTCTCCCTCTGACCCTCTTCCCTCCCGTGCTCTCTGTCTCTCATTCTCTCTCTCAAATAAATAAATAAAATCTTTAAAAAAAAAAGTGTGCTATCTTTAAAACTTTTCAAAAATTTTTATCAGCATAAATAAATAAAATCTTTTTAAAAGGTGGGGGGGGTGCACCTGGGTGGCTCAGTCTGTTAAGCATCTGCCTTCGGCTCAGGTCATGATCTCAGGGTACCTGGGATCGAGCCCTGCATTGGGCTCCCTGCTCAGTGGAGTCTGCTTCTCCTGCCCCTGCTCTTGTGCTCCCTCTCTTTCTCTCTCAAATAAATAAATAAAATCTTAAAAAAAAAAATTTATCAGCAATTTTTAAAAGCCTAAACATTATCTCAATTTTTTAATAAAAAATAAAATGTATAAAGAAACCAAAATCTTGAAGGACAGAATATAAACTATTAACAAGAAGTAAACACTCTATATGCTTGTACAGTAGTTTATGCTTTTTAGAATAGACTTGCATCATCCATTAGTTGGTTTTAGTCTCACCCCTGGGAAAAGTAGGTATTATTGCTATTTTACAGATGAAGAGGCTGAGTCAGAGATTAGGAGATGTGCCCCAAATCACAGAATTTTATGTGTAGTGAAACTGGGACTAGAACCCAAGCCTCCTGCTCTGATGCCCTTTCCACATTTGCCACTTTCCCTTTCTTTCTGGAAGAACAGAGAGCCCTATGACCCTATGGCGATGCATGCATGTTGTAGATAAGGTGCAGTGATGGCTTGGTGCTTCCCTAGCCCTACCTAGACAGTACTCCAGGACCCAGTAAGATAGCTGGCACTATTTTGTGGAGCCGAGTTAAATCCAGGGGCAAAGAACTACATATGCCTAGAACTCTGGGACCATTCTCTCTCTCAGGGAGCCCCCATCTCCTAGCACCCACCTTTGGGGGAACCAGTTCCAAGAGGCGCTAGCCTCTCCAGATGAGGAAGCTGGAAAGCAGATCAGGACAAAAGCAATCAGGAGGAAAGAGGCCTGCAAGTGCTTGATTTGTATAAGGACTGCCCCTGAATCACTCTAATCAGAATGTTTGCAAGTTTCTCAAAAAAGTTGAATTTATCCCACTTCAAATGTCTGCTCCTCCAAAGGCCATTCTTTTAGCGCCCACATGATTGCCTAAGCAATTTTGCTCTCATTCCCCTGATTTGAAGAATAAACTATTGTTACTACAATAAAAGATCCATATCCATGCCAACAACCCATGTCTCCAGTTCTTTCGTAACTATCTACTATTGCCTCTGCAGGGTCTTTGCTGACAAGAGATGACTAATTAGCTGCATGAGCCCTGTTCGTTGGTCTGTTCCTGTTCAGTGGTTTGCCATTTACCCTTTTTAAGCAGTTTACTCCAACTATCATGAAAACAAAATCAAGGATGATAAACGACTAATCAGTGTTTTAACACACATGAGTGCATAATGTTTACCCTCCTCCCTCCCAAAGATTTAGCGATTATAAAGGTTCTCTGAAATGTGCCCCACCCCCCCCACCAACAAGTCACACAGTTTCCCTTTACAGGATGTGCGTAATGGGCAACTTCAACACTGAAGAAAAGGGGGGTGGGGATCTCTATTCCAACAAGCTTATCTGAACCAACACAATTATAGAATTATAATTCATAATAAGCAATCTTTAAAAAAAAAAAAAAACACATGAAAATTCCTGCCTGATTTATAAAATTTCAAGCTAATGGCGAATTACCAGAAAACTCTTCCTAACAATGAACCAGAATGACCAATTTCCTACCAGTATTATGCCCTGCCTTAAGAGCATTGTCTTAATAGAAGTCCTGCCCCTTACCACATAGAGTCATTTTCCCTTTCCTGGCAATATCCTTTCATCCTGCTTATCACTGTTTAAGTCTCACTTGCTTTCTCTTAAATTATCTTCATTGTATTCAGCCTCAGAAATCTCCAAGTCAATGTTGACTTAGTCCCTAAATGCAATCACCATCCTAGACACTTTTACTAAATTAATCTTCTTTTTTTAAGATTTTATTTATTTATTCATTTGACAGAAAGAGAACACAAGTAGGCAGAGCAGCAGGCAGAGGGAGAGGGAGAAGCAGGCTCTCCACCGAGCAGGGAGCCCAATGCGGGGCTCGATCCCAGGATTCTGGGATCATGACCTGAGCCAAAGGCGATGCTTAAACGACTGAGCCACCCAGGCACCCCTTACCAAATTAATCTTAAAGTGCCGCTTATAACACATTATTCCCTCATCTAAAATTCATCAAAAGCCTACAGAAGTAAAAACCAAGTAAGTATCTCAGCCCTGTATTTAAATCACTCAGCAGGTCAGGCCCTCTTTAGCTTTCTAGCATTTCTTCCTACCCCTCTGTACCAACCATACAAATCCCACCAAACAAGTTTACTCACTGCACCACACACAAACCCTGTACCACACCCCTTCCCTCCAGGCCTTTGCTCCAACCACTCCTACACCTCCATTTCTACCTAACATAAATGCTATCCCTTTCAGAAGCCTCCACCACCCAAAATCAAGATGACCTTTCCTCACTCTGCATTTCCCAAGCACTCTGTACTTTTTATTTTACACTACCACAAATGATTTTTCTCTCCCAAGATCGTAAATTTCTGAAAGGCCCATGTCTTATCTATCCTTGCATTCCCACAGTACTTCACATGCTATCCAGAAGGCAGAAGGCTTTCAATAAATGCTGAATGAATTCTTTCTAAAAATTCTCTTTTAACATTAAAACTATAATATTTTAATGACAACAATCTTAGGAAATATCCTACTCCTGTCTCCTATTTCACAGATAAAAAGACTGGGGCCTGAGACTTGGCCTAAGTCACATACTGATTAGTAACAAAACAGGGATGAGAACCCAAGTCTCCTATCTGCCTGTCCCACAACAATGGGGTGCCAGAAACATTCCCTTCTGCCTAGTTATATCCTTCAAGACTGGGTCATTCTCCATAAACTCTAGGAAACCTTTACTGGCCCTCCTGTCCACTGAACTCCTACTCAGCATTTAAATGAATTGTTTCATATGCCAGTATCTCAAATACCTAGCTGCAGCTCAGTAAGGGAGGGAACCCTGCCTAATAGTTGTATTCCATATGTTTCACAGAGACTACTAGTAGGAGTGTAACACTTACGGACAGATTAAGGCAGGATATCTAACTCAAAACCACCTGTTGTGATGTTGTCTACAGACTATATGCCATTAAACTACCTACAGTAAATGCCACTGGATTTCATTCTAAATGAACCACCTTTAATAAGTTATTTCAGGCAATTAATCAACTTAGCCCTCTTCAGAAATCAAACAGAAAATATCAATAAATTTGACGACAAAATTTTTTTAAATTTCCCTTTAAAAAGAGATACCACAAAGAAACAAAAAAAGGCTGATAGCTACAATATTCAAATTACTCTTCTAAATTAAAGATGAGAACCTAATTTAAAAAATGGACAATGGACATAAATGGGAAATTTGTAAAAGAAACTGATGGCTAATAAATATAGAAAAAGATGCTTAACCTCACCAGTAATCAAAATAATGCAAACTAAAAGAGCGGTTTCTTTTTCCTTGAGTAACAATACCTGATGTTTGAACAGATATAGGGGAGTGAAGATAGCCACCACCCAACACTGGAGAAGGAACAGAGAAGGTTTTCTCCATCACTACTGACATTTTGGACCAGATAATTCTTTTTTTTTTTTTAAATAGACTCCATGCCCAGCATAGAGCCCAACACAGGCTTGAACTCATGACCCTGAGATCAAGACCTGAGCTGAGACCAAGAGTCAGACACTTAACCGACTGAGCAGCCCAGGCGCCCCTAGACCAGATAATTCTTTGTTTAGCAAGCAGGGGGAGGTGCGTCCTAGGCATTACAGGATGTTTAGCAGCATCCCTGGCTGAAAATATCTAAACGTCTCAAATATCTAAGAATAGGAAAATGGTTAAATAAAACATGGTGCATCAACACAGTGAAATAGTTCATAGCCATTATTAAGAATGTTGTCTGTATCTATGAGCAGTGATATGGAACGATGACCCTAATACCTCTTTAAGAAAATAGGTTACAGAGGCACCTGGGTGGCTCAGTCGGTTAAGCGTCTGCCTTTGACTCAGGTCATGATCCCACAGTCCTGGGATCGAGCCCCACATCAGGCTCCCTGCTCAGTTGGGAGTCTGCTTCTCCCTCTCCTGCCTCCCCTGCTTCTTATCTCTCTCTCTTTCTGTCAAGTAAATAAAATCTTAAAAAAAAAAAAGATTATAAAAGCATATGAAATACAGTCCCATTTATATAAAAGGATATATATGTTTGTGTATATGCAACTGTGTGCATGCATATGTGTATGTGTACAGAGCAAGGAGAGGGAGGAAAAGGGGTGGAAGAGAGAAAAGATGTTAGAAAGACATTCACTGAAAAGTTAACTGCATCTGCCCTTGGTGGTGGAATTTTGGGTACTTTTACCTTTGCCTCTATACTTCAATGCGTTGTTTAAATATTCTACGTACTATCTTTATAATCAGAAAAAGTGAAGGTTTATATTTATGGAAAATTTAAAAATTAAATATGTCTGGGGGTTCCAGCTGGAGAACACCAATGAAATTACAAAATATGAAGAGATCACTGTAAGAATATAGAGTGAATGAAACTAACTCAGTTCAGTCATCCACAAAGAACTGTGCTTTGCCATGCCTCCTGAAGAAGCCACACGATGGGCAACAAAGTCTCCCAATCTGGGACAACTTCCTTATGTTCCAGTCTCCCACTGGACTATAGCATAAACAAATGTCTTTAAGAAGATAAATCATGTAAAAAAGATTTAACTCCAATAAGTGTCTGCACCTATCTCTCCCACTACTTTGTAAGTTCCATAAAGGGAAGGTCTACATTTTATCCAACTGTGTCATACCAAAACCTAATAAAGTGCCTGATGTTCAACAAATGTTTGCTAAATGAGCCCTATTTAAGAATTTTCTTATCTCTCTCTTTAATTTAGTTTGCTTCTCCATCATCTTTATCTAGATCTAGATCTTGAATTTACTTCACTGTATTACCACTATATTCCACTGGAGAGAATTTTTGTTTAACTGGAATCTCTAATTCAGATCACTTTTAGAGTAAAAACCAATGCCTCCATTAGTTATTCACACCACCAGAACTAGCAGACGTAACTCATCTGAACTGAGGTCTAGAAAAGCAATCCAGTTCCTCAAAATTCGAGTAGAGATTTTTTAGGAAGGGACTCAGTAAGAATTAACAAGTGTGAGAAAGAACTCTGTAACAGAAGAGAGAAAAATTAGGTAGTTCAATTTAGTACACTCTACTCCAAAAGAAAATCTGAAGCCACAGTATACACCCAAAGTGATGATAAAGATCACAAATCTGAGGTTTATCTTTGCTGCCCCCTCTTCTGACCACTCTGTCTCCTTATGGTCTCCATAATATGGCTCCCATCCCTATCAATCTCATGAAATTGCTTTTTCAAAAGGATTCTGTAGCAGACACAGAGATGTACCACTCAGATCCCTCAAGAAAGGAAATGCTGCCCAGCTACAAGGACTGTAGTTAGCTGATTCAGGGTCCTCAGCCAATGACTGAGCAAGATGGTGGTATCATTTGCTCCTAGTTTTGTCAAGTCGGTATCACAATCTAACAGCTCCTTTTCCCAATCCTGCTTCCTCTTTTTTTTTTTTTTTCATAGGTGTTCTTCTCAATAGCCCTTTTGCACTCCCAACTCTGTCTCACCATCTGCTTCCCGGAGAACCCAATGTGGGACAGATACCTTCTGAACAAGTCATTCTCCCAAGTTGCTGGCATTTGGCAGTCTGGATCATCCCCCTCCTCTTAGACTTATTTTTGTTCTTCTCCTTAGGAGAATGAGGGGTGAGGAAGGTGATCCCACAAAGGCACTTCTACCAAAGCTCAATTTTCAGCCCTGAGTTCTTCTTTCTCCTTATTCTCTTCTTCAAAAGTGCTTTTATTCTGACAATGTTAAGTTACCTCTATTCTAATAACTTTCAGATCCTCCTCTCGTCTTTTCCTCTCAACTGAACTCTGATTTATATCCCTAATTCTAGAGATTTCTACACTCAATTTGCCTCACATCCAAAAAAACCCAAAGAAGAATTCATTACCTTTTTCCTCAAAACAGGCTTCCCACCCTGATGCTAACTTTGGTACCATCATTCCTTTAACAACAAAATCGTCAACTCTCCTCTTCCTGTACCTCTTTTACTTATAGTTTGTCCTATAGCTAAGTCTAATTCAGCACCCCCAATGTCAACTCCTCTCTCCACTGAACGAGCTACTCTTTCAGCTTATGGTTAACCAGAGAATGTAATGCTGGGGAAACAGGGGCTCCCTGTCCTCAGTAGCTGGTCCCATTCTCCCTTCTGAGATTCCAACAAAGAGCTGCTGCAGAGCAAACACTCAACAGGATATGACTGTGATAAACACATCAAGCCAATATAGTTAAATTAGAAGGCTAACCCTCAAAGACCTGATCTGGTACTCCACATTTTACAAATGAGGAAACTGAAGCCCAGCAAGAAATGACTTCCCATGGCTACATAAGTATCAGAGCACAGACAGGTCTCCTGACTCCCCAACTAGTGCTCTTTCCTGACACTTTTTCCTGTTTTCCCAAGGGATTTATTTTCTGTATCTTTCATCATAGATGTTCTTATAGACGAGTTTGACACATCCCTTAAGGTCAGTGACAAATGTCTCTTCCTTTAGAAGTATTCTCTGACCTAACTCCTCCAATCCTCCCCATAGGCTAGACAGGTTCCTCTCCTCTGTGTGCCCAGCACTTTTTTTTTTTTTTGGTGAAAGTTTAAAGAGTTAGAAAATGAACACTCGTCTTTACACAAGAATGACAATTAATAAATGGACAAAAATGATAGAAATTATCTTAAAAATCACTATATTGCAGCCAACAATAAAATAATTCATTACAGGCAAGTATTATGAATAGATCCCACAAGACTTAGGTGAAATGTATACTTTCTTTATCTCCCTATATTTGAATTGATAGCTTGCTGGGTCTGTCTCATTCACAAGACTAAAGCTCAGGGTGCCTGGGTGGCTCAGTCGTTGAGTGTCTGCCTTCGGCTCAGGTCATGATCCCAGTGTCCCGGATTGAGCACCGCATCAGGCTCCCTGCTCGGCAGGAGGCCCGCTTCTCCCTCTCCCACTCCCCCTGCTTGTGTTCCCTCTCTCGCTGTGTCTGTCAAATAAATAAGTGAAATCTTTAAAAAAAAAAAAGAAGACTAAAGCTCTATAAGGGTAGGGAACATATTTGTTTGATTCCCACTGCCACCATCCCAGTCCAGCACTGATCAACTGACTCATCAACTTTCACAGATGCTCCCCAAATGGTCTCCCCATCTCCAGCCTCTCACCTCTAATTACCACACCCACATCCTCAGAATAATCTCAAAACTCTACCTTTGTCATAAATTCCCAAAAAGTTTAAGTAACGTCCGCTCTTTATAGGACCAGTTCTGAATTACTGGCTCTAATGTAGTCAGTCAACAAATATATGTTAACCATCTATTCTGTACAGGAACAGAAGCATCAAAAATGTAACCCCCGGGCACCTGGGTGGCTCAGTTGGTTAAGCGACTGCCTTCGGCTCAGGTCATGATCCTGGAGTCCTGGGATCGAGTCCCGCATCGGGATCCCTGCTCAGCAGGGAGTCTGCTTCTCCCTCTCACCCTACCCCCTCTTGTGTTCTCTCTCTCTCTGTCTCAAATTAAAAAAAATTTTTTTAAATCTTTAAAAAAAAAAGAAAAAAAGAAAATGTAACCCCACATCCATCACCCTAGGAGCTGAAAGAATTGATGGGGATGTGCCGCCTGGCAAGGCAGATAATGCTCCATCCTCCCAGAGCTGCTTATGCAATGAAATATCGTACCTCCAACACTGTTCAGCACGTGTTGGAGCACAGCTGGTACACCATGCTCACATATACCACCCTCCTGGTCCAGAGCAAATATACTTGATTACCAAACAAAGGTATTCCTAAGGAAGCAAAAGGTATAGAAGGCACAGAAGAATCCTAAGATGAAAAAATTAGTTTTTCCAATACTACAGAAATCTCTCCCTAATCACAGTATCTCTTCATTTATGAAATTCAACTATATGCAGATTTACTCCTAAATACCTTTCCACAGTTAATTAATTGCTGAGAATTGCAGTTTCAAGTAAACACAGATTTTGAATTAAAAAAAAAAAAAAGGAACCTGAAGGTATCATGAGAAGAAGGAAATAAAGCAGAAAGCAAAGCAGAAAAATAGATTCATGAAATGAATCCCTGGGGAAGATAAAGGAAGCTGAGACAAAGGGCTACCTTAGACTTATGCTGTAGGACAGGACCAGGGACACACATAAGAAAGACTACAGAGGCAAGATGGAATACCTTGAGTTCCAATGTACTAATTATCCACTGAGGGAACTATATAATAACCCTCGTGTTGGGAGGGAATGAGAACATAGCCAGTAATTCAGAACTGGTCCTGTCTGTGATGGCAAATGGAGTAAGTGAGAAAAGGTCACACAAAGCCTCTTCTGTCTCTAGCTTCCAGGTACTACATACCTCAGGACTATAGTGAGACCCAAAAGGAAATACAAAATGGAGACCAAGAAGGTTAAGAACTCTGAGTCATAAGATTAGAAATGCACACTGGCTCTTAAGATGGAGGGACACACACACATACAGTGCCTCATAGTTTGTATATTACCTTCAATAAAGCAGAAGTTTATGTGTTATTTCAAAAAAACGCCAAAACTTCCAACTCATTTCACTGAAAAGCTGTTAGCAAATAAGGAATGAAGAAAGGAAATAACCCAGAATCCATTATTACCATTTTAAGATTTTTAAATGTCTCCTACAAATTCTTTATTTGGAGAGCTGTCTTTACTATTTTGTTTTGGCGAAATATAAAAAATATTTACAAAGACATTTACAGGCTCATTCGTGATTCCAATCCCCTAATCCCATTTTTTAATTAGATTTTTTAGTTCCTCAAAAGAAACAACTTTTACCACAGAGTTAATAGAAACAACACTAAAGATTAGGGGAAAAGGGGCACCTGGGTGGCTCAGTTGGTTAAGCATCTGCCTTCGGCTCAAGTCATGATCCCAGGGTCCTGGGATCGAGCCGTGCATAGGGCTCCCTGCTTGGTGGAGAGCCTGCTTCTCCCTCTCCCTCTGCCTGCCACTCTGCCTACTTGTGCTCTCTCTCTGTCTGTCAAATAAATAAAATCTTTAAAAAAAATGAAGTTCAAAACCTTAAAAAAAAAGACTAGGGAAAAATACTATACATGCCAAGTTCACAAAAATTAATCATATTTTTACGTTGTGTTTAACACGATAAAAGCCCTTTACTGCAACTTGCTTCCTTTATACAGTTGTCCTGCTTATGCAAGGGACATATTCCAAGTGGATGTCTGAAACCCTACTGGATAGTACTGAACCCTAGTTTTTTTTTTCCGATACATACATATCTATGATCAAGTTTAATTTATAAATTAGGCACAGTAAAAAGATTAACTAGTACTAAAATAGAATAATTATAACATACTGTAAGAAAAGTTATGTGAATATAGTATCTCTCTCTCAAAATACTGTACTATATTCACCCCTCCTGTAATTATAAGAGACAATAAAAGGTCTACGTGATGAGATGAAGTGAAGTGAATGATGTAGGCACTGTGACATATTGTTAAGCTACTACTTTTTTTTTTTTTTAAAGATTTTATTTATTTATTTGAGAGAGAGACACACAGCAAGAGAGGAAACACAAGCAAGGGGAGTGGGAGAGGGAGAAGCAGGCCTCCTGCAGAGCAGGGAGCCGATGCGGGGCTCGATCCCAGGACCCTGGGATCATTGACCTGAGCCGAAGGCAGACACTTAACGACTGAGCCACCCAGGCGCCCCTATTACTGAACTTCTGACGATATGTCAGAAGGAGGATCATCTGCTTCCAGACCACAGATGACTGCAGGTAACTGAAACTGTGAAATTCAAAAACGCAGATAAGTGGGGACTACTGTATTTTTAACTGACACACTGGCCAGGCTCAATTACTTTTGTAACCAGTAAGGTTAAAAATTTTTGAGGCTAACTGTATATATGGGAATAGAACATATAATATTCATAAGATACACAAACCAAACTGCAAAGCAAAGAATAAAAGATATTTAGCTGAAAATCTATCACTGAAGAATGAAAAAAGATTCAAACTACCCATGTTGTTCCCCAAAATTTTTTTCCACTTAGATTCTCTTTTACTTCAGAAGGGCCCAATTTAAAACAAAACAAAACCCTGTGTTTCTAAAAACAACAGGATAAAAGTGCACAGCCAAAAAGCTTATTTCAAGACATTTCCAGGAGTGACATGTAATTCGCACTGCAACCATAATTGCAAAGTTATAATAAAGATTGCAAAAAATATCACTAGATTTTGCTATATTTAAAAGGACAACACTGGGGCGCCTGGGTGGCTCAGTCGTTAAGCGTCTGCCTTTGGCTCAGGTCATGATCCCAGGATCCTGGGATGGAGCCCCACGTCGGGCTCCCCGCTCTGCGGGAAGCCTGCTTCTCCCTCTCCCACTCCCCCTGCTTGTGATCCTGCTCTCACTATGTCTCTCTCTGTCAAATAAATAAATAAAATCTTAAAAAAAAAAAAAAAGTTTAAAAAAAGAAAAAATAAAAAATAAATAAATAAAAGGACAACACTTACTAAAACAATAAGAGTATTAATTTTAAGGCACATTTTGATCTCTGGAAGGGAACATAACAAACTAGTAATAATGGTTACCTCCAGGGCAGGAAAATAGTATGGCACAGGGCTTGAAGAAAACTTTTCACTTCTGTAAATGCCCTTTTGAACTTTACGAATTTTTTTTTTAATTTATTTGAGCAAGAGAAAGCAAGAGAACATGAGGCGGGGGTGAGGGGCAGAGGGAGAGAGAGAGCAGACTCCCCACTGAACAGGGAGCCCGATGTGGGGCTTGATCCCAGGACCCTGGGATCATGACCTGAGCCGAAGGCGGACGCCCAACCAACTGAGCCATCCAAGCACACCGAACTTTACGAATTCTATACCATGCGTTTATATGAACTATTCCAAAATTTCTCTTTGATGTACAAGTGTTTAAATAATAGCCTTCATCACCTTATCTTCTTGGAATTACATGTATTTTTTTCTTTTTTTAAATTTTTATGTTATTTTAATTCCACTATAATTAATAGAAAGTGTTATATTAGTTTCAGGTGTACCATATAGTGATTCAAGAATACATTACTCTGGGGCGCCTGGGTGGCTCAGTTAGGTCATGATCCCAGAGTCTTGAGATCGAGCCTTGTGTTGGGCTCTCTGCTCACTGGGGAATCTGCTTCTGTCTCTCCCTCTGTCCCTCCCACCCCTCCCCCCCGTTCATTCTCTCTCTCAAATAAATTCTTTTTAAAAAAAGAAAAAAGAGGGGTGCCTGGGTGGCTTAGTCAGTTGGGGATCTGCCTTTGGCTCAGGTCATGATCCCAGGGTCCTGGGATCGAGCCCCACATCGGGCTCCCTGCCTAGTGGGGAGCCTGCTTCTCCCTCTCTCTCTCTGCAGCTCCCCCTGCTTGTGTTCTCTATCAAATAAATAAATAAAATATTAGGGGCGCCTGGGTGACTCAGTTGGTTGGGCAACTGCCTTCGGCTCAGGTCATGATCCTGGAGTCCCAGGATCGAGTCCCACATCGGGCTCCCTGCTCAGCAGAGAGTCTGCTTCTCTCTCTGACCCTCCCCCCTCTCAGGTTCTCTCTCTATCTCATTCTCTCTCTCAAATAAATAAAATCTTTAAAAAATAATAATAATAAAAATTAAAAAAAGAATACATTACTCAGTGCTCATCACAATATATGTACTCTTAATCCCCCTTACCTATTTCACCCATCCCCCACCACCACCAACTTCCCTTCTGGTGACTACCAGTTTGTTCTCTATATGTAAGTCTTTTTTTTTTCTTTTTTTCTTTGTTCATTTGTTTTGTTTCTTAAATTCCACATGAGTGAAATCATATGGTATTTGTCCTTCTCTGACTTATTTCACCTAGCATCATGCCCTCTAGATCTATCCATGCTGTTGCAAATGACAAGATTTCACTCTTTTTCATGGCTGAGTAATATTCCATTGTATGTACGGGCACCTGGGTGGCTCAGGTGGTTGAGCGTCTGCCTTTGGCTTGGGTCATGATCCCAGGGTCCTGGGATCGAGTCCCGCATGGGGCTCCCTGCTCAGCAGAGAACCTGCTTCTCCCTCTGCCCTTCCCCCATGCTCATGCTCTTGCTTGCTCTCTCCCTCAGATGAATAACTAAAAAATCTTAAAAAAAATATGCCATTGTATGTATACAACACATCTTTATCCGTTCATCTATCAATGGACACTTGAGTTGCCTCCTTGCCTCCATATCTTGTTGTTATAAATAATGCTGCAATAAACAGAGGGGTGAACATATCTTTCAAATTAGTGTTTTCATATTTCATAAATACCCAGTCATGGAGTTACTGGATCATATGGTAATTCTATATTGAATTTTTTGAGAAACCCCCATACCATTTTCCAGAGTGGCTGCACCAGTTTCCATTTCCACCAACAGTGCATGAGGGTTCCTTTTTTTCCACATCCTCACCAACACTTGGTGTTTCTTGTGTTTTTTATATTAGTCATTCTGACAGCTATGAGGTGTTATCTCCTTGTGGTTTTAATTTGCACTTCCCTAATGGTAAGCAACGTTGAGCATCTTTTCATGTGTCTGTTGGCCACCTGGATGTCTTCTTAGGGGAAATGTCTGTTCATAGGTGCCTGGGTGGCTCAGTCGGTTAAGCATCTGCCTTCGGCTCAGGTCAGGATCCCAGAGTCCTGGGATCGAGCCCCACTTTGGGCTCCCTGCTCAGCGGGGAGTCGGCTTCTCCCTCTACCCCACCACCCTGTTCATGATCTCTCTCTCACTTTCTCTCTCAAATACATAAATAAAATATTTTTTATTTATTTTCTTAAAGATTTTATTTATTTATTTGTCAGAGGGAGAGATAGAGCACAAGCAGGGGGAACAGCAGGCAGAGGGAGAAGCAAGTTCTCTGCTGAGGAAGAAGCCCCATGCGGGACTTGATCCCTGGAATCATGACCTGAGCCAAAGGCAGACGCTTAATGACTAAGCCACCCAGGCATCTCAATAAATAAAATCTTTATTAAAAAAAAAGTCTGTTCATATCTTCTGCCCATTTTTTAACTGAATTATTTGGGGTTTTTGGTGTTGAGCTGTATAAGTTCTTTACATATTTTGGATACTAACACTTTATCAAATGCAGCATTTGCAACTATCTTCTCCCATTCAGTAGGCTGTGTTTTAGTTTTGTTGATTGTTTCCTTTGCTGTGCAGAAGCTTTTTATTTTGATGTAGTCCCAACTGTTTATTTTTGCTTTTATTCCCCTTGCCTTAAGAGACATATTTAGAAAAATGCTAAGGCCAGTGTCAGAGAAATTATTGCCTATGCTCTCTTCTATGACTTTTATGATTTCAGGCTGGAATTGCATGTACTTCTAAGTAACAATGAAGATTTATTACCTTTCAGCAAGACCACTGAAATTCTAAATCATCTGAAGATCATTTTAAAACATAAGTAGAGGGGCGCCTGGGTGGCTCAGTCATTAAGCGTCTGCCTTCGGCTCAGGTCATGATCCCAGGGTCCTGGGATCAAGCCCCACATCGGGCTCCCTGCTCTGCAGGAAGCCTGCTTCTCCCTCTCTCACTCCCCCTGCTTGTATTCCTCTCTCGCTCTCTCTGTGTCAAATAAATAAATAAAAATCTTTAAAAATAAAAAAATAAAATAAAACGTAAGTAGAGAAGAAAATAACTATTGCCTCTACTTCAAATAATATCCCCTATACCTATTTCCATTGACTTCTGCAAATTTACATCAAAACCTAAAAATAACAAAGTTTGCTTTAGATGGCATATTAATAAGGTTTCATAACATATAGAATCCACACACAAATGTTCCTCATTAAAAAAATATATATCCAGGGGCACCTGGTTGGCTCATTCAGTGGAGTGTATGACTCTTGATCTTGGGATTGTGAGTTCAAGCCCACATTGGGTGTAAAGATTAATTAAAAATAAAATTAAAAAAAAAATACACACACACAGACAAAAGAAGGGCATAAAAACTAAAACCAAACGAAAGAAAAAAATGGGTGGAAAAAAATTGTAACATTCAACTCAATGATACTTATCAAGCTATATATATGTACCTAGCATCTTCCTATACATATGTTTCCATCAATCACTCAGTAGTTTTTAATCTCACATCAGTTAGAGTGTATATTGAAATTGCATTCAAGGGATGCCTGGGTGGCTCAGTCGTTAAGCGTCTGCCTTTGGCTCAGATCATGATCCCAGGGTCCTGGGATGGAGTCCCACATCAGGCTCCCTGCTCCGTGGGAAGCCCGCTTCTCCCTCTCCCACTCCCTCTGCTCGTGTTCCCTCTCTCGCTGTGTCTCTCTCTGTCAAATAAATAAATAAAATCTTAAAAAAAAAAAACCTTTAAAAAAAGTAAAATTGCATTCAAAACAGTCTTATAGTTTGTTCTAAGGAAAGACTATTCATAAATACAAGTCTAAGAGCAAGTAGAGAATGTGTTTCTGAAGATTTCCTTCCCCACCATATCTACTTCAGCAGCTGACAAGTAATCACTACACAATTAGGAAAAGCTTAATTTAAAATAATAATTCAGGGGCACCTGGGTGGCTCAGTCATTTAAATGTCTGCCTTCAGCTGAGGTCATGATCCCAGAGTCCTGGGATCGAGCCCGCATCTGGCTCCCTGCTCAGCGGGGAGCCGGCTTCTCCCATTAGCTCTTCACCTCCCCCACCACTTGTGCTCTCTCTCGCTCACTCTGTGCTCTCTCTCTTTCTCAAATAAAAATCTCTAAAAAAATAAATAAAATTTGGGGCGCCTCGGTGGCTTAGTCATTAAGCGTCTGCCCTCAGCTCAGGTCATGATCCCAGGGTCCTAGGATCGAGCCCCGCATCAGGCTCCCTGCTCTGCGGGAAGCGTGCTTCTCCCTCTCCCACTCCCCCTGCTTGTGTTCCCTCTCTCATTGTGTCTCTCTCTGTCAAATAAATAAGATCTTTAAAAATAAATAAATAAATAAACAAAATTTAAAAATAAAATAAAATAATAATTCAGTTTAATGTTCCTCTGTATCCAGCCTGAAAAACAGAGTAACACCAAATCAATAGAGTTGCCTTCTAACAATCCCCTTGTTAAACTAATACAGCTGATGACTTATAGGGCGGTACAAAGGCTGAGTGTGGTGGCGGGTAAAGACTTGTACAACCGCAGCTCATGTGGGGAGCCAGAAACACAAGTGGAGCCAAAGAAAGGTCTCCTGCAGAGGGTGCACAAAATGCAAGGAAGAAGCCTGGGAGATCACAGGGTATGCGGAAGGAAGAGGGAGAAAGAATCAAGGTTAAGAAAAGTGAGGCAGAGATGGTTCCCCTTTTTTTGGAGGGTACCGGGAGCAGGGGCTTGGGGGGGAGGAGAAGGGTACATTAATGAGGGTCAGGAAGATATTGACCTACATTGACCTCATGCCCAGTTGTCTTAACAAGGAAGCATCACTGTGACTAAACAACCTCAACATTTTGCCTCTATAGTAGCTTATGCAAGTCACAAGTGGTTTTCCAATTCTGTGTTCTATATTTTTATCTTGTTGATAAATTTAATGAAAGTCTATGTTTGCAACAACAAAATAATATCTTAACTTATGTTGTTAATTTATTCTTTGGATTTCAAGTTACAGAATTTACTGAGGTAGTAATTTTTGTTTTACTCAAAAATATGCTTATTAGTTAATAAAAATTAGGTATAAACATAAGCTTTTTTTGTACTAAATTGGAGACCCTGGAAGAAAATATTTACTAATTTTTTTAAAGATTTTATTTATTTATTTGAGAGAGAGTGGGGGTTGGGGGGGCAGAGAGAAAGGGAGAAGTAGACTCCCCGCTGAGCAGGGAGTCCAATGCAAGGCTGGATCCCAGGACCCTGAGATCATGACCTGAGCCAAAGGCAGACATTTAACCGACTAAGCCACCCAGGCGCCCCAGTATTTACTACTTATAGCAGTGACTCAAACACATCTATCTAAATGAGTACTGTACTACAAAGTAATCTCCTAAAAGTAAAAAAATGAATTTATTCCCAAGATGATGCCAATACTCCAAACTTTTTACAACTTCTCTTTTTTTTTTTTTTTAAGATTTTATTTATTTATTTGAGACAGAGAGAAAGAGAGAGCACATGAGAGAGGGGAGGGGCAGAGGGAGAAGCAGACTCCCTGCCGAGCAGGGAGCCCGATGCGGGACTCGATCCTGGGACTCCAGGATCATGACCTGAGCCGAAGGCAGTCGCTTAACCAACTGAGCCACCCAGGCGCCCCTCACAACTTCTCTTTAGAGAAGAAATATGTAGTTTATAAGCTATAGCTGGGAAGAGTCACTCTCATTACTTTACAATCTCCAAAATATATGTATAGAACAATAATAATAATAACTCTCAAAGATAAGAGACTATGTCTTCCTTGAAATCTCTTCTCCCTCAGTTCCAGTGTTGCTCCAGAGTGGTTCTTACTCCTGTTTCCAGTCCCTCAGCTTCTATTCTTCCTCTCACCACATACTCTAGTCATTCCCCAAGGCCATCAATTAATTCCTCTCTTTTTTCCAAGTTTCAACTATGAGATCCTGTAATGACAGCCCCACCCTTGCCAGGACATCATCTCCAGCAAGGACGTCAAAAACAAAACAAAGTAAACAAAACCCTATACATGTTCAAAGCTAACTTTCCTTTCTTCTCTAACAGTTCCTTTTCGTAACTTTCCTGTTTCTTTTATTTATTTTTTTTTTAAAGATTTATTTATTTATTTGAGAGAGCGAGAATGAGAGAGAGAGAGAGTACATGAGAGGGGGGAGGGTCAGAGGGAGAAGCAGGCTCCTCACCGAGCAGGGAGCCCGATGCGGGACTCGATCCCGGGACTCCGGGATCATGACCTGAGCTGAAGGCAGTCGCCCAACCAACTGAGCCACCCAGGCGCCCCAACTTTCCTGTTTCTATTAAAAACCACTACTATCCATTGGTCATCCACAGTTGAAATTCTGACTCTGTCCTTTTCATTTCTCCTCACACCCAATCATGAGCCGAGGCTACTAGACAGCAAAATTCCTTCACCCACCATCCCCCACTTGTCCATCCTCACCACCTCCAGCCCCTATTACCTCTCATTAGGGCTACTACAATTGTTCCCTAATTCCAATATGCCCAATCCACTCTAACCCAGGTCACATGCTACAGCCCAAGTGACTTCCTAAAGTGCACTTCTTATCATGGCCCATCACTTCTCAGAAAACTTGGAGGCTCTGTGGCACCTACCTCATTAACCTGGTACTCAAAGTCTTCCATGCATTAACCACAATCTATTTCTATTGCTTTATCACCAGCAATAACTCTCTCTTAAATATACATTCACACACACACACTTATATTCTATACTGCAATCAAAATAAATTACAGAGAAGTCCCCATAAATGCCTGATAATTCCTGTCTGTCGCAAAGAGTTCACAGGGATGCCTTGGAGCTAACAGCAGTCAACAAACATCCAACGAATATCCAATGAATGAATGAATAGAACGGGCTTACCTCTCTCTCCCGCATTTCTATATAATCACATCCTGTCTTCAGAGTTCATTTCAAAGCTTTTTTCATGAAATAATCTCACCAGTAAAAAGTAATCACCTCGGGGCACCTGGGTGGCTCAGTTGTTAAGCGACTGCCTTTGGCTCAGGTCATGATCCCAGGGTGCTGGGAT
>NC_138379.1:42042757-42058035 GCF_054177405.1 Leptonychotes weddellii
GACATGAACAGACATTTCTCCAAAGAAGACATACAAATGGCCAACAGACACATGAAACAGTGCTCAACATCACTTGGCATCAGGAAAATCCAAATCAAAACCACAATGAGACACCACCTCACACCAGTCAGAATGGCTAAAATTAAGTCAGGAAATGACAGATGTTGGCAGGGATGCGGAGAAAGGGGAACCCTCCTACACTGTTGGGAATACAAGCTGGTGCAGCCACTCTGGAAAACAGTATGGAGGTTCCTCAAAAAGTTGAAAATAGAGCTACCCTACGACCCAGCAATTGCACTACTGGGTATTTACCCCAAAGATACAAATGTAGTAATCCGAAGAGGCACGTGCACCCCAATGTTTATAGCAGCAATGTCCACAATAGCCAAACTATGGAAAGAGACTAAATGTCCAGATGAATGGATAAAGAAGATGTGGTATATATATATATATATATATATATGGAATATTATGCAGCCATCAAAAAATGAAATCTTGCCATTTGCACCAACGTGGATGGAACTAGAGGGTATTATGCTAAGCGAAATACGTCAATCAGAGAAAGAAAATCATCATATGATCTCACTGATATGTGGAATTTGACAAACAAGGCAGAGGATCATAGGGGAAGAAAGGAAAAAATGAAACAAGACAAAACCAGAGAGGGAGACAAACCATAAGAGATTCTTAATCTTAGGCAACAAACTGAGGTTTGCTGGAGTAGAGGGGGGCGGGAGGGTGATGGACACTGGGGAGGGTATGCTATGGTGAGCACTGTGAATTGTGTAAGACTGATGAATCACAGACCTGTACCCCTGAAACAAATAACATATTATATGTTAATAAAAAAATAAATTTTAAAAAGAGAAGAAAAAAGAGCCTAAAAATACTAATCTTGTTATGAAATTAACATGGTACCTTACACAAAATAGACACACAAAAGGTTATTGTACGAACAAATGAATGAATGAACAAATTAAGGCAAAAACTCTACTCCTAGACAATAAATCAGTGGACATCAAACTTCAGAGTCAAAACAAAAAGGAAAGATCTAAATAGAAATTTTTTCTTAATATTTTCCATTCCAAGAAGACTGGTAAGATGAACAGAACGAAATCAATCCCAAAGTCTCTCGGTTAAGCAGACAAGGGACAGACAAAATACAATTGCATAGTTGCATTATCAACATCTTGTGGGTGAAGGTATGTACTGGGATTTAATATTTCTTGCCAAGCCTTTCAGTCAAGAATCCTCTTTTTCTATAAGCAGCCACAAGGACAATTTTGAATGGAGTGCAACAAAAGTAACAGAAACATCTCATTTATGTCGGGCGCCTGGATGGCTCAGTTGGTTAAGCAACTGCCTTTGGCTCAGGTCATGATCCTGGAGTCCTGGGATGGAGCCCCACATCCAGCTCCCTGCTCAGCAGGGAGCCTGCTTCTCCCTCTGACCCTCTCCCCTATCATGCTGTCTCTCTCTCTCTCTCTCAAATAAATAAATAAATAAATAAATAAATAAATAAATAAATAAATAAAATCTTTAAGAAAAAAAAGAAACATGTCATTTATGTCATCAGCTAAATGAGAAAAAATTAAGAAACACTGGCTCAAAAGTTGGAAAATCCTGGTACTAGATTTAGCTACTACTTACAGCTGGGAGTCTGGGCAAGCCACCAAACACCTCATAAGCTTAATCCACCTTATCTATAAAATTAAAGAGTTATCGGGGCACCTGGGTGGCTCAGGCTCAGGTCATGATCCCAAGGTCCTGGGACTGAGCCCCACTTTGGGCTCCCTGCTCAGTGGGGAGTCTGCTTTTCCTTTTCCCTCTGCCTGCAGCTCCGCCCACTTGTGCGCACTCTCTCTCTCTCTCAAATAAATAAATAAAATCTTTTTTAAAAAAGTTAAAGAGTTATCTGGGGAGAAAAAACTATTAAGAGATCTTTAAAATAAAAATGGTGGTTGAAAGCAAAAAAATTTTAACATTGTCTGATAAGGTTTTCAATGTGTGTAAATTAATAAATATGACAATTATAAAGCAGGGAGGTTAAAAGGACTTAAATGGTGATAAGGTTTCCACATTCCTCTTAAAGTGGTAAAATATTAATTCTAAGTAAACTGAAAAGTTAGGTATGTATTATAATCTCTAGAGCAGCCATTAAGAAAACTATACAAAGAAATATAGTCAAAAAACTCATTATTGAGGTGCCTGGGTGGCTCAGTCGGTTAAGCATCTGCCTTCTACTCAGGTCATGGTCCCGGGGTCCTAGGATCAAGCCCCACATCAGGATCCCTGCTCAGCGGGGAGCCTGCTTCTCCCTCTCCCTGCAGCTCCCCCTGCTTGTGCTCGATCTCTCTCTCCCTCTCTCTGTGTCAAATAAACGAATAAAATCTTAAAAAAAAAAAGAACTCAGTATTAAAATGAAATACTAAAGTATATTCAAATAATCTAAAAGAAGGAAGGAAAGGAGAAACAGTGGAACAAAAAATTGGAAAACAGAAACCAAACAGTAAAATTAGTAACCTTAAATCTAACCATGTCAATAATTACATTAAATGTAAATGGCCTAAACACAACAATTAAAAATAGAGATTGTCAGAATGGATTAAAGAACAAGACCCAACTACATGCTACTTACAAGAAATCCACTTTAAATATAGTGGTGTAGGTAAATTAAAAGTAAAAATAGTGCGGGTGCCTGGGTGGCTCTGTCGGTTAAGCATCTGCCTTCAGCTCAGGTCATGATCCCGGGGTCCTGGGATCAAGTCTCACACTGGGCTCCTTGCTCAGCAGGGAGCCTGCTTCTCCCTCTACCTGCCGCTCCCCCCTGCTTGTGCACACTCTCTCTCACTCTCAAATAAAATCTTTAAAAAAAAAAAAAAGGAAAACACAGCTCTATTCATAATCACCAAAAAGGGGAAATAACACAAATGTTCAAGGGTGAATAGATTAACTTCAGTTATCCCATTACATGGGATACATACAAACCATACAATGGATTACTTAATAAAAAAGAATTATTAATACATACTCACAATAACATGGATGGGTCTGTAGGGCATTACCCTGAGTAAAAGAAGCCAGTGTCAAAAGGTTACATACCAAATGACTTCATTTACATGACACTGTGGAAAAGACAAAACTATAGCAATTAAGAACAGAGCAGACCACTGGTTGACCCCAGCTGGAGGTGCAAGGGCAATATGAAGCTTCCTGGGATGACAGAACGGATGGAAACCTGATTTTGGTAGTTATATAAATTTGTACATTTGTTAAAACTCATGGAACTGTACACCAAAAAAGTCAATTTTTCTGTAATTTAAAAGTAAAATAAAGATTAAGAGAATGATCTCTGTGAACCCTTCCAGACTATGATTTTATGAATGAGAAGAAGAGAGGAGTGTGAAAGTAAGATGAAAGGAGAACAAATGCTAAATCCTACCGGCATAAAAACCACTACTCATAAAAACCTCCTGATTACTGCACAAAACAAACAAAGCAAATCCAATCTTCAGAAATTCATTCCCAGAAAGAGGCTGAGAAAACCAGACATTCAGATCCAAAATGTGGATATTAGAAATGCCTGTGAATGGCTCTTCTTGTCTATTTCTATATTTTACACTTTGAAGAAGCTGCCAATTTCTCCTGGCTAAATGCCACTTTCCCTGCTTGGGGTTACTCAATTTACAAGCATTCCTTTATTTATACCCTATACTCTCAAAGATGGGGTCTTTGGCAGTCACAATAAAGACTCTGCCAGAAAGATCAGGGCTCCTAACCCGGAACTAAGGTCCCTGCGGGACGCAGCACACCCATGACTGACCTAAAGCCCCTAGGCGGGGAGGTCTTTCTCACAAGTCAGAAAGCGTCCCCCACCACCAAAGCCCCCAAAGGAGGAAGCCGCTGGAGACCGGGCTCTGGGCACTTCTCGCTCCTCTGAACAGCCAGACTGCCTCGGGTGCAGCTGGCCGTTTTGAGGGCTGCCTGGATGTGGAGCGTGCCCTCTACAGAAGGTTCTGCCCAGTGATCTTGGGTAAGTCCCTTCCTCTTCCAGAGTAGAGCGGTAATCTGGGTATTCTGCCTAAGGGAGCTTCCCATCGCTCTCTCCGAGCCTGAGACTTTCTGGGCGCCCCCCCCCACCTCGCCGACAGGAGCCCGCCTCGCCCCTCAGACCCCATCCCCACCTAACCCCCCCACCGCTCAGGGAGCCCTGAGGGGGCTAACTACCCGCCCGAGGGCACGGCCCGAAGGCAAGAAGGAGGCAGAACCGCCAAATCCCGGTCACTGGCCCCTCTGCGCAGAGCAGGCCGTCCCGCCGCATTCCTATTCACCCCTCCCTGGGGTCACCGCCCGCCGGGGCCGGCTTCCACCACCCGGGGGTGGTGGTGCGCGCGCCCGGGAGGGCCTGGGTTGGGGACGGGGCGGGGGCGCCCACCTTGAGCTGGGATTTAGAGACCTTGCCGCTGTGGTCCAGGTCGAGTGCGGTGAAGGCGTGCCAAATGGCCTTGAGCAGCTCGTCCTTCAAGCCCCCCATGGCCGCGGCGTGGCTACCCAGACTGCCAGCCCGCCTCGCCGACCCTAAGGCGAGTCTGACTCCCCTCCGCCACCGCCGCCACAGCCGCCCGCCCTTCAGTCACCTGACCGTGGCAGGCCCCGCCCCTCCAGGCCCCGCCCCCGGGGCCCCGGCCCCGAGCCGGGCGTGCTGGCGTGGGAGTGCGGGGTGGACTCGGGAGTGGACGGGGCTAGCCACCCCCACGGGCCTTCCCTCCCGGCTTGGACGCTGAGAACTACCCCGCAGGTCCCTCGTGTTCCCCAGACCGCGTGGGGCCACCTTTAGTGCTTACGTGCTCACCAAACAAGACCCCAATTCCGGGGAAAAATATGAGAGTCGGGGTGAGCAGCCTCCAGCCCGCGCCCCGCAGTGAAAAAAAAGGAGCCCCGCATCTGTCCCGAGGACGCACCACTGTCTGGAGGAGAACTAACGAGCCGGAAAAGTCCCCGAGCCGGGCCTCCAATGCTAGCGCAGTTCCTAGCCGGAGAGGATGTGGAGGGGGAGGGGAGGCAGGGAAGGGCTTCTGAGGGAAGGTTTATATTAATTTTTCAAACGTTTCTTGATGCCTACTATGTCGTGGGTGTGGGGGCACAGAGACGAGGTTTAAGGTTGGTTTAGAAGCCACGGAGTCAGGCAACGTTTTCTTCCCAACCTTCAGCTGTTGAGGGTCAGTTCACAACTTAGCAACGGTTTGACTCCGGTTATTGTGCCATTCGTGGTATTTCTGTGCTTACACAATAGGAGTTATGAGAGAATCACAGCAAATCACTCCACCTATTTTACTAGTCAGAATGGGTGGACCATTTAAAAGAACACATCCAAGCCTATAAGAGCGTCCTCTTCATTGTAGATGTTTAATTAATATCTGTTAACAGTGGTCACCTGAGCTCTTTGGGCTTCAAATTCTCCACATACAAATGAACATGTTGCACCAGATGTTCTGGAGGGGTTCTTCTAGTGTTCACATCATAGGATAATAAGGACTGCTGGCTGACTCCAATCTGATGAAGTCACCAGGCACAGTTAGTGCCCTGCCTCTCCAATCCAAGACTAAATCTGGACGATACGGAGAGAAGAACAAATACCAAGCGTTTTGAAAAGGAGATCATTCTCAGATCAAGTTTGGTTTTGCTTTCTTCTTTTACGTTCCTAAATACACACATATGTACCTTATAAAAAAGGAAAAGATCATCATAAGGAAGGGGGATTGGGAAAAAGCAGAAAAGGAAGGAACTGCTCAATGAGCTGTAGACCAAAGGGAACTTGGTGGGCCAGAGGAAAGAATAACCTAGGTGAAGGGAAGGGGCAGAAGCAGAGGGACTGCTCGTCCCTCACTGTGAGGGCCCTTGAGGCCCTACCCTACTTTATCACCATTTGTCAGGACTTATCTTGACATGCCAGTATCATTTCTCTCATTTACCTTCCCCAACTCCAGTCCAAATCGGCCAGTCAGGAAAAACATATGATTCAGCCTTTAATTTCTGAATGCCAACTCAGCTTTCCCTGGGCAGTGACAAAAAAGAAACCCTCCTAATTCTCAGGGTTCAGCTTAACCACTAGATGGTTCTCTCAGTATCTGTAAGCACCAAACAGGTATTTCAAAGCTTTTATATATATATATATAATCACATGACTAGGACATTCTGAACTTCCAAATTCCCATTTCTCCCACAATACCAATTCTCATAATCCAAACAAATTTTAAAGCAGAATGATGTCATCTCATATTTTTCAGTGGCAGGGATGGGACACATAACTTGTCTCTTTAATTCACAGTTCCTCAGATGAAGAGGAGCTCCAATCAGGGAGCCTCATATACCTGGACCTGACTTTGATGAAATCCTGGACTTCAAGGCAATTCCATGAAAGGGGACATGAACTGTAGTGGCTGGGATGAGGTAAGGACTATGGTGGATGGTCTCCAAGATGGCAGAAATTAACTCTGTTCCTCTCTGTGGATCCATACTGATCTAAATATTAAGAGGTAAATCTAATTCCCCTCCCCTAGGATATGAGCTGAACTGAGTGGCTTGTTTGACCAACAGAATGTGGCAGAAGTAACAGCTTGGGACTTCTGAACCAGATCACAAAAAGCCTTTCAGCTTTCACCTGGATTTCTTGGAATTCTTACTCTTGGAATGCTCCCTCTTGGAAACTTAATGCCATGCTGTGAGAAGCTGAGGTCACAGGAAAAAGCCACATGAAGAGAGAAAACAATGCTGGCCACATCCCAGTTTCAAACCTACAGCCTAGACATTAGATATATAAATGAAGGAACCATCTTAGACATTCTAGTCCCAGCAGACACTGCATGGAAAAGAACTCAAATCCCAGACATATGACCCCAGTCAAGCTGTCCCTACCATCTCCAGCCATTTTTTTTTTAAAGATTTTATTTATTTATTTGAGAGAGAGAGCGCACATGAGAGGGGGGAGGGTCAGAGGGCGACAGACTCCCTGCTCAGCAGGGAGCCCGATGCGGGACTTGATCCAGGGACTCCAGGATCATGACCTGAGCCGAAGGCAGTCGCTTAGCCAACTGAGCCACCCAGGCGCCCTCTCCAGCCATTTTTGAGCCAACTCAGCTGAGGCCCCAGACATTGGGAAGCAAAGAAGAACCATCCCTTCTGTGTCCTTGCCAAACTTCTGACCCACTGAATCATGAGCATAATGAAATGGTAGTTGTTTCATGCCACTAAGTTTTGAGTGGTTTGTTATGTAGCATTAGATAACTGAACAACAGTGAAAAGATAATGTTCCCAAGATAATGTTTCCTTCCCCTGCCCACCAAAGAAGATTCTGGTCTGGCCTACTCATTCTTCCTCTCCCCTACCTTCCAGAAGAGTCCTACTTTCCCAGACTAGTTCTTAAGCTGTTTTTTGTCATGGAGAATTAGGAAGAAAGGAAGAGGAAAAGAAGACCACAGTGCAAAAGTTGAGGTGGGGGTGGGGGGTATAGTTGTTGAGAAGAAAGGAAAAGCAGCTTTAGTATGTGAAGGCATTGGGTGGGAAAAGGGGGATTCTAACAGGTGTCATGGAAAACTGACTACAGAGCTCCATAGGGTTTGAAAGGTATAGATAAAGGATTTGAAAACTTTTCAAGTAGTTTTGGCTGGATAGACTTTGCTCTTTTATTCAGGACTAGCTAATTATGGCTAATACTTGTGGCTTCTACGTGTTACAAACAAATGGTATTCTGTCCCCTTGGACGGCATTCCAGACCACCCTGTGTTTTTCTGCTAAGTGCTACAAAGGAAAAGTATGGGTTGATATGAGTGTGTACAGGTGAATATGCTGCTCTCTCAGGAACAGGGAAAGCTGCAAATGAGGGGTGACAGTGAGGCTCAGTTCTGAAGGATGAGTTGTAGCTAACTGGGCAAAAGTGAGAGAAGAAACTTCCAGACAAAAAACAGCCTAGACAAAGTATGGTTTAGTCAAGAAGCTCAAGCGAAGGCCAGTGTGGAGTATGAAGAACGGCAAGAGCAGAGATGTGAGAAGAAATTAGAGAGGTTGGGGCGCCTGGGTGGCTCAGTCGTTAAGCGTCTGCCTTCGGCTCAGGTCAGGATCCCGGGGCCCTGGGATGGAGCCCTGCATCGGGCTCCCTGCTCAGCGGGAAGCCTGCTTCTCCCTCTCCCACTCCCCCTGCTTGTGTTCCCTCTCTCACTGTCTCTCTCTCTCTCAAATAAATAAATAAACTCTTTAAAAAAAAAAAAAAAGGAAGGAAGAAATTAGAGAGGTTGGCATCTGAGGCCAAATAAGCGAGGAGCGCCAGGCCTGTCGGTGAGGTCTGTAGAGCTCTTACCTTCCCCATGGTCTGAAATACCCCGTAATCAGTGGCACAATCTGGCCACAAGAAGCAAAAATGCTGAACAGCTGTGCCTGAAGGTGCAGATGTGGGAGTGGTGTCCAGCCCCTGGCCTCTCGGCAGCCGATAGCATCTCCATTACTGCCATACCACAGCTTTCCTGGGGATAAGGGGAGGCTTCTGGTTCCGTGGGAAATTTCATAAATCGGTCCCAGAATTTAAGTAGCACTCCAGGGAGTCAGGCCCGCTCCACATCCTCGGAGCCAGGTGAAATTGCAGTTCCCCCAACTGGGAAAAACAGTAGCCCTCTCTGCCTCACAGGGGTGGGTTATTGTGAGGAACAAGTAAGATACCATCTGTGAAAGCACCCATAATCACTAAAGCCCATCCAAATGGGAGGGGCAATAGTGACGAACAAGAAGGAGAATAATAATAGAGTTCTGATGCCAACGAGGACAAAAACCTCTGAGGTGGTTTGCTCAAGGTGCAAAAGCAGCAAAATTTGATCTTTTAATGATAAGAACCGTGTGACAGGGCTAATTCTTAAAGCCTTCTCAGACAAAAGTAGCTGGAGTTTAGGCTGAGCCCAGTGTTCTGTGGAATATCCTGATTTAATGATCTTCTACTGAGACCAAAGCCAGATCTACTGACCCAATGAATGCATGAAAATCTTAAGTTGACAATGACAAGGCTTCCGGTATCTTGTAAGTCCTCTTCATGTGAAAGTTCTTTTGAAAACCTCCCTTGTTCCTTACCTCCCCCAACCCCATAGTATATAATCAACCACCCCTCAAAACCCCTGTGCAGCAGCTCTTTCTGCCCACAGGTCCTGTCCCCGTGCTTTAATAAATCACCATTTTGCACCAAAAAAAAAAAAAAAGAAAGGAAAAAAAGAGAATATCAATGTCAACATTACCCAATTACCCACTGAGGATAAGGATAAGGGTAGGCATCTCAAAGGTGGAGATTAAGTCTTGAAAATTAATAAAATGTTACAGACAGCTGGAGAGGAGAAGGAAGGGCATTCCAGAAAGAGGTAGCTGAATGTGCAGAAGTATGAAAGCCAAAAAAAAAAAAAGCTTGTGGGAGATGAAGGAGAAAGAAGAATGTAGAATGGTATTTTGGCTAGGGGCACCTGGGTGGTTCAGTCAGTTAAGCATCTGCCTTAGGCTCAGGTCATGATCCCGGAGTCCCAGGATCAAGCTGAGTAGGGTTCCCTGCTCAGTGGGGAGCCTGCTTCTCCCTCTCCCTCTGCCCTTCCTCCTCCCCCTGCTCATGTTCTCTCTCAAATAAATAAATAAAAATTTTTTAAAAATTGTATTTTTCGCTACATGATATTGTGATTTATAATAAGAAATATATATATAGTTGACCCTTGAACAATGTGGGGATCAGGGGCACCGACCACCTCACAGCTGGAAATCCAAGTATAATTTTTGACTTCCTCAAAACTTAACTGCTGATGGCCTACTGTTGACTGGAAGCCTTACGGATAACATAAACAGTCAACATACAGTTTGCATATGTATTATTTACTGAATTCTTACAATAAAGTAAGCTAGAGAAAAGAAAATGTTATTAAGAAAATCATAAGGAAGAGAAAACACATTTATAGTACCTACTGTTCCGAAAAAATCCACATATAAGTGGACCCATGCAGTTCAAACCTGTGTTGTTCAAGGGTCAACTGTATTTGGCCTTCTTCCAATCCCTGGCACAGAACTCCTGAAACCCATGAATTTCCTAAGTGATGAGAATGATTAAGTTGTCTTTTGTTATGTTCATGAACTTCTGGAAAGCACCTAAGGATGAGGGCTGTTTGCCAGTGGAGCCAACCATATCATTAGAAGGTTGGAACTTTCAGTCCCACTCTGACCTCCAAGGGAGGGGAGAGGGGCTAGAGGTTTAATCAGTCACCAATGGCCAGTGATTTAATCATTCATGTCTATGTAATGAAGCCTCCATTGAAGCCCAAAAAGACAAGGTTTGAAGAGTTTCTGGGTTGGTGAACCAGAACACACCCATGTGCGAGGCCTCAAACTCTGCAGAAACAGAAGCTTCTGTGTGCAGGACCTCACTCTATGTATCTCTTCATATGGCTGTTCATTCACATTCTTTAAAAGCTTTTGTAATATGCCAGTAATCTAGTAAGTGAACTGGTTTCCTGAGTTCTGTGAACCACTCTGGCAAATCAATTGGACCCAAGGAAGAGAGGTATAGGAACCTCTGATTTCCAGCTAGTCTGTCAGAAGCACTGGTAATAACCCATGCTTGGACTGGTGGTTAGCATCTGACTTATGGAACTGAGCCCTTAACCTGTGGCATCCGATGCTATCTCTAGGTAGATCATGTCAGAATTGACACTAGCTGGTGTTGGAGAATTGTTTGGTGTAGGGAAGAAACCCACACATCAGAGTTGGTTTCAGAATCATAGGCTAAGACACCTTGGTCTTTGCAGTCAGAAAGATGACCCGAGAGAGTTCTGGGTTTTTTTAGGTGAAACTGAATACAAAAGCCAGACAGAGCCTCCAAATGAGTAGTAAAATTTACTAGATTTCACTTCTGGGAAAAGGACTAGACAGAAAGGAGGGGAATAGAAAAGCAGTGGTGCAGAAATCAGGGAGAGCAACCAAACCGAAGCTCCAAACCCAAGGGCAGGAGGCAGAGCCTGAAGAAGTGCTTGATTTGTACATGGTTCCTGTGGTCAAAGGCAAGAAGGTGACCTGAGGGCTTACGGGTTAATATCCAGCCCAGATGTGACATACAAGTAGATGAGTGGAGGAGACCAGCTAGAAAAAGTAGAAGATGAAACAAGGGTTTAGGGCCCAGGGGACACCAAAATTTAAGGGGTGCTTTGAAGAGGAGTCCTTGAAAACGGCTAAGGAAATGCAGCCAGAGAGGTCCACGGTCTCCCTAGCCTCTAGTACTTTCTCAGCTCCACTCTCCCTTCACAGTGCCCCTCATTCTTGAGTTAATTCTTGATCCTTCCCCTCCACTCTCTCCATCAAAACTCCTCTTCTGAGAGTGAGAAAGCAATCTGAGTTAAAGCGATCCACATTTAGGTTTGAATGACCAATGCTTCTCTACTTTCATCCTTGAGTGTTAATCTCTAAGTGTAAATTAATATCCAGTGGATAAACTTTCAGCCTACTTGGGAATGGTGAAAAAAACTTCAATTGTGGCCACCTGGCTATTTACTTCAGCTTGGGGGAGAGAAGCAGAGGAGAGAGTTGAAAGCATCTATAAAGTCGCTCTGAAGTCCTAATTTAGTGACACTCATGTGGTTCCCTCCTTCCCACCCCCCATTTTTATTTTTCATTTTTCATTTCATTTCATATAATTTATTTTTTAAGTAGTATCCACGCTGGATGTGGAGCCCAACACAGGGCTTGAACTCACGACCCTGAGATCAAGACCTGAGCTGAGATCAAGAGTCAGACGCTTAACTGACTGAGCCACCCACAAGCCCCTACCCTCCATTTTTAATGGGGGGCATTCATGGTTTGAATCTGCTGGAAACGTCTAACTGACAGTCATATATACCTAGAAATTCTGGGAACTAGGATAAGCCAAACAGTGGTGTCCTGGGTGTAGTTCAGTGTCAGGCTGAATATCCTTCTTTCTTCTTCCCTTTTATTGACTCTCAGCAAGGACAGAACAATTAAGGCCCTCAGACTCCACACAGGAAACTGATGGAGAGAGTAGTAGAGAAGAGGGCATCTCTGTCCATCCATTCTCCTTCTGGGAGAGGCATCAAATGGCATAACCATTATGAAAAACAGTTTGGAGTTTCCTCAAAAAATTAAAAATAGAATGATCTTATAATCCAGCAATCTCACTCTGAGTATACATCCAAAGAAAATGAAATCAGTATCTTGGAGAGATATCTGCAGTTCCACGTTCATGGCAGCATTGTTGACAGAAACCACGATATGGAAACAACCCAAAAGTCCATAAGTCCATTGACAGGTGAATGGATAAAGAAAATGTGATATAGGGGTGCCTGGGTGGCTCAATCGTTAAGCGTCTGCCTTCGGCTAAGGTCATGATCCCAGGGTCCTGGGATTGAACCCCACATTGGGCTCCCTGCTTGGCGGGAAGCCTGCTTCTCCCTCTCCCACTCCCCCTGCTTGTGTTCCTGCTCTCGTTATGTCTCTCACTGTCAAATAAATAAATATTAAAAAAAAAGAAAATGTGATATATAATAAATAAATATATATGTGTGTGTGTATATATATATATAATGGACTATTATTCAGACTTTGCAAAGAAGGAAATCTTGACATTTGTGACAACATGGGTGAAACTGGAAGACATTATACTAACTGAATTAAGTCGGACAAAAAAGACAAATACTGCATGATCTCACTTATGTGTGAATCTAATATAGTCAAACTCATAGAAGCAGAGAGTAGAATGGTGATTACCAGGGATTGGGGAAGGGGGAAATAGGGAGACGTTGATCAAGGGTACAAAGTTTTACAAGATGAATAAGTTCTGAAGATCAAATGTATAGCAATGTGAATATAGTTTATAATATAGTATTGTACACTTGAAATTTGATGAAAGGGTAGATCTTAAATATTCTCAACACCAAAAAAAAAAAAATAGGTAGCATGGTGAAATGATGTATGTTAATTAGCTTGATTGTGGCAATTATTTTTAAGTGTATTTTTTAAATTAATTTATTTAAGTAATCTCTATACCCAACATGGGGCTCGAACCCATGACCCCAAGATCAACAATTGCATGCTCTTCCGACTGAGTCAGCCAGGTGCCCCTGGCAATTATTTTTTAAGTTATTTGTATATCAGAATATCAAGTCATATACCTTAAATATATACAATTTTTATTTGTCAATTATACCTCAGTAAAGATAGGGAGAAAACCAGCAATATCCCAAAAAAGAAAACAAACAAACCACATCTTTTTGTCCACTCTTCACTCCTTTTCTTTCTTCCTCCATGCCTTCCTTCCTTTCCTTCTTATTTTCTTCCTTCCACGAATAAGCATTGAACATCTTCTCTGTACCAGGGATGATACCAGGCGCTGGGAATCCACCAGTGAGCATGCAGGTAGCCATTCCTCTCATAGACTCACTGTTGCGAGGAAGCTCTGTCCCTTCTGCTGGTCACTTAAAGGGCCCCATGTGGATGCTTCTTAGTTACCATTCCAGAACTGCTCAGGAGACCCTCCTGCTCCTTCCCACATTTCCAATCTTTCCCATCTCTCCATGATCTAACTTTCAATATATTAGTAGAGTCATCCAAAGGTTTTACCTCCTGGGAAGCAAAGGATTGTTTGCAGAGTCAGCTTTCTTTCTTTACAACATTTGATTAAAGCACCATCTTGTAACACATTATTGGACCCTTTTTTTTTAACCTGGTAATTATGTGACCATGAGGTTGATCATTTTTTTTCCTGTTCTTAGTACAATTCCTGCTAATTTGTGGCTTGCCCACAGTTTACTGCATACACTCTTCCCTCGTTACACAGAGAGAAATACATATTTATATTTTACACAGAATATACATAATGGAAGAAACAAAACAGCCAAAAATATTGACATCTACTTTAAAAATTAATAAAAATGTTAATACATTTTATTATATGTATCCTCCTTTCATATTAGAGTTACTTTTTTTAAAGATTTATTTTTTTAATTTTATTTATTTGAGAGAGAGAGTACAAGAGAGAGAGCATGAGCAAGGTGAGGGGCAGAGGGAGAAGCAGACTCCCCACTCAGCAGGGAGGCCGATGCGGGGCTCAATCCCAGGACTCGATCCTGGGACTCATTCCCGGGACTCTGGGATCATGATGGGAGCTGAAGGCAGATGCTTAATTGACTGACCCACCCAGGCTCCCCTAGTTACTTTTTAAATACTTGTTTTAAACTTTTCACTTTGACTCATGGACTTTTACAAATACAATCACTTGCTATAATTATTGTTCTTTTTGATGCTCAAAAGAATCAACGTGGCCAGTAGGAATCCTCTTATATTGGCTTCACTGCCCAATTAGCATGATTTCAAATATTTTTGGAAGCATCCTTTTCCTGGACATTACAACCTCCTCCTGATTTCCCCCTACTCCAAGACATGGAATTGGCTATGCTTCAAAAAACCTTTGGTTTCTGTTTAAGGAACATAACAGAATCCAAAATGCGGATGTTGGGCGTGCAAATCAATTTGGTAGTGAGTAAAGTTGTTTCCAGGTGACAGACCTGAAGATTATTCTTTTTAAATCCATCGGTTTGGGGGTGCCTGGGTGGCTCAATCGCTTAAGCTGCTGCCTTCTGCTCAGGTCATGATCCTGGGGTCCTGGGATGGAGCCAGCCTGCTCAGCAGGGAGTCTGCTTCTCCCTTTCCCTCTGCTCCTTCCTCCCCACGGTGCCCCCCACCCACCCCCCATGCCACCGGGGATGTGCTCTCTCTCAAATAAATAAATACAATCTTTTTTAAAAATCCATCAGTTTGCATTAAAACTTTCCATTTTGGGGGCACCTGGGTGGCTCAGTTGGTTAAGAGTCCAACTCCTGATTTCATCTCAGGTCATGATCTCATGATCTCAGGGTCATGGGATTGAGCCCTAAGTGGAGGCCCATGGCGGGCTCCACGCTCAGTGGGGAGTCTGCTTGGGGATTCTCTCCCATTCCCTCTGCCCTTCCTCCCCACTCACACGTGCGCTCTCTTGCGGGCACTTGCTCTCGCGCTCTCTCTCTCTCTCAAATAAATAAATCTTTAAAAGAAAAAAAAACTTTCCATTTTTATCCAACTGGAAATTCCTTTTGTTCTAACATAAAAATATACTTCCTTTATACCATATACTTCCTTTTTTAACCTCTCACCAAATCTATAATTATAACCTCTTCTCTTTTATAATCTTTATTTGAATCACCTATCACCATTCAGAAGTCTCTTGA
>NC_138379.1:42058135-42063965 GCF_054177405.1 Leptonychotes weddellii
GCCTGGGTGGCTCAGTTGGTTAAGCGACTGCCTTCGGCTCAGGTCATGATCCTGGAGTCCCGGGATCGAGTCCCGCATCGGGCTCCCTGCTCGGCAGGGAGTCTGCTTCTCCCTCTGACTCTCCTCCCTCTCATGCTCTCTGTCTCTCATTCTCTCTCTCTCAAATAAATAAATAAAATCTTTAAAAAAAAAAAAAAAAGAAGTCTCTTGATTGATGCAAATTTGTTTGCATTCTTTTTTGGTCCAAAATAAATTCAGTACTCAACTGTAAGAAAGATTTTCCAGTTAACTGTTATTATCTATACCATGGTTATTTATAAATGACCTGTGTTCTGCTTCAATTTTAATCCTTTTTTTGTAAGAATCTTGGTATAAATATAAAATAAATGAATAGTTTAGTGTTGTAATCAAGTCAAACTTGATAACAAAGCAACTCATATATATTTCATGATTTGTTATTGTAATAAGATAATTCGGCATGTATGGAAAAGTTTATATATATATATATATTTTTTTTTTTAAGATTTTATTTATTTATTTGACAGAGAGAGAAAGAGAGAGAGAGAGCACACAAGCAGAGGGAGAAGCAGGCTCCCCGCTGAGCAGGGAGCCAATGTGGGACTGGATCCCAGGACCCTGGGATCATGACCTAAGCTGAAGGCAGACCTTACCCAAATGAGCCACCCAGGCGCCCCTGGAAAAGTTTATATAAATGATGATAATTACACAGAAATATGGTATGTCAAGGTTAGATGGTAGGAGAGAAGGAAGGAAAGCATGGAGAAAGAAAAGAAGGGAGTGAGTGACTAATATATATGGCATGTTTATATTTCCAGTTATTCCAAACCACTGGGTCAATACATAACAAAAGGCAATACAACCAATTACACAATACTAAGTAAAACTTTAAAAATGCATAATTTCAGGACACCCTCTATGAAAGGTTTAGGCATGACAAATAACACTGATGGAGTGAGTAAAGTTTAATGATTTAAAGGAGTCAAGCTTCTATATAGTGTATGATTCCATTTGTATGAAATGTCGAGAGTAAACAAAGCCATACAGACAGAAAGTAGTTTGGTGGTTGCCCAGGGCTTGGAGGAGGGAGGAAATGGAAGGTGAATGCTAACCAGTTTCTTATTGGAGCAGTGAAAATATTCTTTTTCTTTCTTTCTTTTTTTTTATTTTTTTATTTTTTTTTAAAGATTTTATTTATTTATTTGAGAGAGAGAATGAGATAGAGAGAGAGAGCATGAGAGGGGGAGAATCAGAGGGAGAAGCAGACTCCCCGCTGAGCAGGGATCCCGATGCGGGACTCGATCCCAGGACTCCAGGATCATGACCTGAGCCGAAGGCAGTCGCTTAACCAACTGAGCCACCCAGGCGCCCCTCTTTCTTTTTTTTTAAGTAGGCTCCATGCCCAGTGTGGAGCTTGAACTCATGATCCTGAGATCAAGAGTCACATGCTCTACTGACTGAGCCAACCAGGCACCCCTTGATGAAAATGTTCTAACATTGATTGTGGTAATGGTGGCACAACTCTGAAGATACTAAAAACCACTGAATTGTATACTTTACATGGTCAGTTGCATGGTATATCAATTTTATCTCAATAAAGCTGTTATGAAAGTGAAGGCAGCCTGATATCTGGCAGCTCAGGCTTAGAAGGTGCCACCACCCCCCTGCTCCAGCCAGGAATCAATTATAAATAACTCCAACCGACATAAATAACCAAACATAAGTAACCTACAACCTTGGCCAGTATGAAGTGGTATTATTTTAATTTGGGATCTACTAAAATTACTGTAAGCCTAGAAAAGTATCAAAATAAATATTACTTATAAATATAGAGATAACAAAAAAATTAAATCTATGGTTTTCATATTTTTAAATTAGATTTAAACGTAGTTCTAAGCTCTGTGATTATTTTACTTTCGTGTTTCTGTCTGCCATTTGGTGTGTTAGGATGTTTGAAATGTTCAAAGAATTGATCTCATTGGGTTTGTGCATATAATTTGGACTGTTTAAGGGGATTTAATTAAGTGTATGCAGTGATCATTAAGACGGATTCCCCTACACTCATTCACTCTGGGATAATTAGTCAAAGCCAACTGGCAGTCCCACCGTCCTTGCCAGTGACTGGTCTAGGAATAGGCACGTGACACAACTCTGACCAATGGGATGTAAGTAAAAGTCTACCACGGGGCTTCTGGGAAAGGTTTCCATGGTCGCCCCCCCACACACAACCCCGCAAAAAAGGAAATAAAAGTCCCACTTCCTTCTCTGAAATGTTGTGTCTGAGTAAAATAATGTCATTGCAGCAGCCCCGTCGTGACAAGCCTGAGGGCGTTGCCAATACACGGAGAAGGGCAGAACCAAGAGAATCCCAACAAAGTAGGGCTGGAGCCCAGATGTACTGCGTCCACAGCCCACCCCACCTCGGGGCTTCACCTTATGTGAGATGAGACGTTTCCTTATTATTTAAACCACTATGAGTTAAGGTTTTCTGTTATTGTCACCCCAAATAAATAGACGTTGTAATCAGGATTTAAATGTAAAAACGTAGTTTAAGAAACTTCTATTTTCTAAGTTTTATTAGGCATGTAAATTTGATAAATTGAGCATCAGTTGTCTTGATACTGGGAGTTGCAGAGAGTATTCTTCTGCACACACAGAAGCCCCTGGGACTTTGAAGAACCTAGAAGCAGTGCCAACAGACACATTTCAAAGAGGGATTCATTCCCTTGATCCTCATATGAAAACCTACGGTAACATGACACACGTCTTCAACTGTGGCAGACTCATATAGACTCAGACAAGACTTATCTGCAGGAATCACAAACACTGACTCCTCCTGCTATCATTTCTGGTGGAGAAAGAGAAGTTAGAGAACCCAAAGGAATAAAGCGCAAGTAGTCATGCTCTCGGTCAATGACCAAAGGGGACTTCATAGGCCAAGGGTCCTCAGCGCAAATGCCTTTAGGGTTCAGGCAATTTCTGTGACTGAAATTGAACGGAAGTGAGGCCCTAGGAAAGGGTGGTCCCCCTAGAGGGAGTGCCCCCACCCACACCCAGATGATGTTACTACGAGGAAAAGCTACAGCTTCAGTGTTGCCAGATCTTCCCCTTTTCAAGAAAAGCCAGAAACCTGGATCATATGAATTTTTAGATCAAGCCAACAGATTCAACTTCAAAAATAAAAACAAAGCCTTGTGTGGCCAAACAAAACACATCTAGAGGCTGTCCACCGGTTGCCAGTTTGCAAGCTCACCCCATAGTTTTGCAGCATGCCCGGACAGTAGACATGTGTGAAAGCTGAGACATCTGCCTCGTGCTGCCAGCCCGGGCCACCATTTCCCCCCCAACAGGTGCTTCTTAGACACTTCGATTCAGGGTCCCCTAGCCGAAAAGAGGTGATTCATACCAATAGCCCAGCCAGAAGGATTAGCTGCAAAATGATGTGAATGAGTTGAATGAACGATTTGTCACATGGGGTTGTTTAAGTGTTGTCCTCTGGGGCGCCTGGGTGGCTCAGTCGGTTAAGCGTCTGCCTTTGGCTCAGGTCATGATCCCGGGGTCCTGGGATCGAGTCCTACGCCAAGCCCCGCAGTGGGCTCCCTGCTCACTGGGGAGTCTGCTTTCTCCCTCTCCCTCTCTTTCTCCCTCTCCCTCTGCCCCTCCCCTGGCTCGTGCTCTCTCTCTCACTCTCTCTCTTTCGCTCTCTCTCTCAAATAAATAAATAAAATCTTAAAAAAAAAAGTTGTGCTCTGCTTCAATGCTGAAGACTGACACATAATTTGCATTTCAATCCTTGCCAGACCCAAGTTGCGTAACAGTGATTAGCCACAAATGTGATCAGTCCTGCTGAACTCCTTTGCTGTGTTGCTAGGCTTTCTAAATTAGAATCAACCATTCACTCGGATGAAAAAACTAGAGGTGGCACCTGGGTGGCTCAGTCGTTAAGCGTCTGCCTTCGGCTCGGGTCATGATCCCAGGGTCCTGGGATCGAGCCCCGCATCGGGCTCCCTGCTCCTCGGGAGGCCTGCTTCTCCCTCTGCCTGCTGCTCCCCCTGCTCGTGCTCTCTCTCTCTCTCTGTGTCAAATAAATAAATAAAATCTTTAAAAAAAAGAAAAAAGAAAAAACTAGAGACACAGAGAGAGAGACTGAGACTGCTAGTCGCTGGAGTCTCATCACACATCTCTGGAGCTTCCCAGTTTAGCCCAGCACAATCCGCAGTCTGCAGGGGTCACATGACAAAAATTCCCTGGTTTCTTGAAGATAAGAGTAAACCCAAGGCCTGTGAATGCCTCTGACTCATAGAAAAATCTGCTCATTTTCATGGGTCTATTTGTGTGTTATTTTAAAATATATGTGATCTGACACATTGTAACAGGAGGAACTTAGGTTAGATATTAAGAACAATTTCCTGACTAACAGATTGTGAAACATTAGAGCAGGTTACAAATGAGGAAGTAGAGCTCCGTCTCTGCAGGACTTTTCCGCTAGGGTAAACGCCTGATTCTGTCGGTCAGATGCTATCGCTGGAGTCAGTGGGGTTTGTGTGAGATGTCTCTTCCAGCCTGCTCTTCAATCTTAGTAAGAGCTGCCATTTATAACATGCTCACTGTTGTAGGTCCTTATCAAGTCCTCCTGGAAACCCAGTAAGACAAATTATCCCCATTTTATAGATGAGGAAGCTGAACCTCAGAGAGATGAAATAACTCGCTGAAGTTCACCCTGGCAGGGCTAGAATTAGAACCTACCTCTGTGCGGCTTCCAAGTCTAGACCCTTTCTATAAGGCCATGTTGCTGCAGGTCCCGTGGCAGAACACCCATGGCTACCTGGGGGAGGAGAGACCGAAGGGTAGGTTCAGGCAAGGAAAATATTACCCAAAACAGTTGTGAGAGCAAGGCTGAGACCCAAAAAGGAAACCAGTGTCAGGAAGAGAGATAAGATGCCAACTGGGGCGGAGACAGAGACACAAAGGGGAGGCAAGGTCAGAACCTGGAAGTCAAGGAATATCCTTCTAGAAATGAGTCTGCACTGACTTGGACAGTCCAGGAAGTGAAGATAGTGACCAGGGAGTTCCTTTTAAGCAACACTCCCCTTGTGCTGCCGAGCCTGCCAAGCATCAGGCTGGATGCTGCTGACCCGCCCAGCTCAGCTTTTCCTTTGGTGACTCCTGACTTGCTAACAGTGCCCTTGGACAATTCCCGTTCCCACTGTCCCACCCACCAAGCAATTGTCTTTGATGAACAGGAGCTGAAACACTGTCCAACAATGATTCTGCAATGTAGTCAGCTGTTCAGAATACCTGTAACAGTGTAACTTCCCTTCTCTAAAATATTGTCCCTGTTGTTTCTGCCCCACAAGGGCCCGGGCTCCTGGAATAGCATCATTGCTACAACCTAAGAGAGGGCAGGTTGAAAACTAGTGGGTGCCTACAGCACCAATATATGATATGTTAAGCTGCACTGACTTTCCTACTTAACACTTGTGGCCAAAAAGAGTTAGTGTCTGTATTGTGAAATAACAAAAGAGTAGCTCCAAGACAACTCTGGAGGAAGGTGGGGGGCACCTCTACATTATTTCAAGAGGTAATCTGGGTGCCTCTTTTGTTTTATTGGAGTATAATTAACATACAGTGTTATAGTAGTTTCAGGTGCACAGTGTAAAGATTTGACAGTTCTGGGCACCTGGGTGGCTCAGTTGGTTAAGCGACTGCCTTCGGCTCAGGTCATGATCCTGGAGTCCCGGGATCGAGTCCCGCATCGGGCTCCTTGCTCAGCATGGAGTCTGCTTCTCCCTCTGACCCTCCCCCCTCTCAT
>NC_138379.1:42064465-42114115 GCF_054177405.1 Leptonychotes weddellii
AAAAAAAAAAAGAAGATTTGACAGTTCTATACATTACTCAGGGCTCACCACATGCACAATCACCATCTGTCACCAAACGTTATTACCATCTGACTGACCGTATTTCCCTATGCTGTACCTTTCATCTCCGTGACTTATTTATTTTATAACTGGAAGTTTGTACCTCTTAAGAGCTTGTTTTCCCAAACTCCAGTTGGCCTTAGGAGCTCCAGACTCTGTGCTCAAATAGGAAATCTAAAGAAATGAGTGCAACCACAGAGACACAGGAGAACAGACTCACTAGGTTCAGTTTCCAGCTGTCCAACTAGAACTGACACACAGTTCTTTCCGTTAAACTCAAAACTTTCTGGAAGCCCAGGCTTCGAGGATCAGAAGGCACGCCCAAATCTGTCCTGCTGGTCAGTGCCTTTGGGAAGTTTTTTCATTCAGTCTGTGCTTTCCTGACGCACATTCCTCTTATAATAAGGGCGGAGAGAGAAAACTAAAGCAGAAATTTAAAAAAGAAGTCAGGTCTTTTCTTTTTTCTGACTGGTCATAGCTTGGCCAGGTCAATAAATAAATGCAAGGATACATCCGCCTGAAATTATTTATCTCACCCCACCCACCACTCACTGTGAAAAAAAACAGCTGACTTATCTATGACTCCAGCGGAAGGTTAAAGCTTTCCAAAGCCTTCTGAGAGTTTGGCCTAGGGATTAACAGAATTCTGGAGAATGCTTTGGATTTTAGGCTCATTCATTTATCCCACAATCATTTATTGGGTTCCACCGATTTTCTAGGTGCTGAGTTAGGAGCGGGGAAGTGCTCCGGAAATGACCAGAGCACAGATCCCGCTCTCCAGCTGCTCCGGGGGTAGCGGGGAGACAAAGCACGAATTAGGTGACTGCAGATAGAAGGAAGAAAATGCTAAGTGCCACAAGAGAGAGAAAACCACATAATACTCATCATTTATATTTGAATGGGACTTTCTAAAGTCAGTTTCCTTATATTATCTCATTTGCTCCTCAGCACACCTGTGGTGGACATCTGCAGTGATTCTTGTCCAGCATCCTCTCACCATTCTGATCAATGTACCCCAGCTTCTCACTGGAGAACCTCCACCCACCCATTCTCGTCCCCTGTGCTGTTGCCAAGACTACGCCCGACTGTCTGAGGTAGGACAAATCTCCTGGGCCCCAGGCAATCCAAGCAGCCAATTCTCCTGGCCATAGGGACCACCTCAGGGATGGGAACATGACCCAGTTAGAGCAACGAGAACTTAGTTGGGACTTCTGCAAAAGTTCTCAGGCTTGTCTGCTGGAGGTGAAGCAGAAGGACTAGGGTTCTGGGCCTGCTACCAGCCATCTTGTCACTCTTTAAACTTGAGCCTGAAGGCGGCAGTAAAACGCAGAGCTGAGAGTGCTGATGGTACCACTTGAGCTCTGAATTCACCGATGCCTGAAGCCATCTCTGCCCCTAGACTTTTCACCAGTGTAAACCAGTAAGTACCCTTTTGTCAGAGGCCGATTTGGGTTGGGTTTTCTGTCACTTGAAACAAAAAGAGTCATGAAAAAGGCTCTAACTCTATGAGATAAATATTTCCATCTGTTATAAAAGAAACATTGAAGGTCACACAGGTAAAAAAACAAAACAAAACCAAAAACAGCTAAGACGTGGCAGAGCCCCCTCCCGAACCCACAAAGCCTGATACCAGTTTGTCGGTTCAGTCCTTCACACCACAGCTGCTTCCCTCAGTCACAGAAATCCTGAGGAAGCACAGATAACTAGGCTGGAAAGATTAGCCAGGCTTCATAGGAGCACCAGTTGAGCTGGACTGTGAAAAACAGGTTGGATTCCGCCTAAGATGACGGCAAAAGTACTATGGGTAAAGGAAGCGTCATATACAAGGTCATGGATATGAGAAACTCAGGGGCAGCTGGACAATAGCAAGTACTTCAGTTTGTCCAAAGCATTGGGTATATAAAAGAAGATAACAGAAAGCTTATTTATGATCAGAATGTTTGGGGAACTTGAAATTTATCCTGAAGGTCAGAAATTTCCAAACCTCACTGTATGAAAGAATTGGCTTCAAGTGACCGGAACTCAATTTTGGCTAGCTTGGTTGTACAGCATCTTGGGGATGAGGTCCAGGAAAGAAGATTCAAAAGAACCCAGTGAGGAGAAAGAGTCAAATTCTTGGCTTTGAGTTCCAAAAAAGTATCTTGAAACCAGGACAAGGTGATGGAACTGAAGCAGGACTCACCTCTTTGAGATTGAAAGCAAGAAAGGGAAGTTCTCAGGAGCCAGAAATCAAAGCCAAAGCTAGCATAGTGAGCAGAATCTGAAGCTGGGACAGGATGGCCTTAGAGATTAGGGATGAGATTTTGACATTGATGTGGAAACAGAAAATGAAGCCTTGTGCCTTGATGAGACCTGGACTTACAACAAAGGTCCTACCTGCTCCACATAGGAGGATAGAAAAACCCTGTTAACCATCCAGGGGAAGGAGCAAGAGAGCTTGCCATTAGCCTGGATCACAGGGAGAAAAACAATCATCTGTGATAAACTGGAACTGCAAGCCTGTTTTTGCACCAGCATGGGACCTGAACTCATAGGTACATCAGGTCCTGTGCTTTATCCATCAGGTGTAGGTCACAAGATATTGAGCAAAATACAAGCAAATTCATACCTAGATAGCATAATAAACTTGGAGAACATCAATTACAAGGAACAAAAATCTTAAAAGCAATCTATGAAAAAAGACAGAGTACCTACAAAAGACTAACAAACTGTAGCGAGCTACTCATCAGCAACAATAAATGCCAGAAGACAAAGAGATATCTTAAAACTGCTAATCTATTGAGCTGCAAAGGAAAACAAAAATGAGAATCAGGAGAGTGCCAAGTTATCATGCAGAGAGTGATGTTTTAAGAACCAGGCAACAATGCGGGTATGATTTACAATAGCCAAAACATGGAAACAACCTAAGTGTCTATCAATGAATAAATAGATAAGGAAATGTGATACACACACACACACACACACACACACACACACACAGTGGAATATTATTCAGCCATAAAAAGGAAATCCTGCCTTTCGTGACAACATGGATGGATCTTAAGGATATTATGCTAAGTGAGATAAGTCAGAGAAAGACAAATACTGTGTGATCTCACTTATTTATATATGGTGTCTAAAAAAAAAAATTACTGAAACTCACAGATACAGAGAACAGATTGGTGGCTACCAGAGCTGGGGGTTGGAAGAGTGGGCAAAGTGGGTGAAGGTAGTCAATGCACAACCTTTCAGTTATAAGATAAATAAGTCATGGGGATATAACATACCACATTGTGACTAGTTATCAATACTGCATCGTATATTTGAAAGTTGCTAAGAGAATAGATTTTAAAAGTTCTCACCACATGGGATGCTTGGGTGGCTCAGTCGGTTAAACGTCTGCCTTTGGCTCGGGTCATGATCCCAGGGTCCTGGGAGCGAGTCCCGTATCGGGCTCCCTGCTCAGTGGAGAGCCTGCTTTTCCCCCTGCCTGCTGCTCTCCCTGCTTGTGCTTGCTCTCTCTGACAAATAAATAAATAAAATCTTTAAAAAAAAAGTTCTCATCACAAGAAAAATATTGTAAATATGTATGGTAATGGACCTTAACTAGACCTATTGTGGTAATCATTTTGCAATATATACATATATCAAATCATTATGTTGTACACCTAAAAAATAAGATGTTATATGTCAATTAAATCACAATTAAAAAAACCTAAACAGGTGGTTAGTTATGTCAAAAGCTGCCAAATAGACAAGAACGATTAGGACAGAGAAATGCCCATTGGATGTGATAACCTAGAAATCACAAGTGAATCTGACTTCATGGTTTCAGTAGGGGGGTGGAGGACAGAAAGCTGGTGTGAGGAGGCTGAAGTCAACACAAGGAAGTAAATTTATACCTCCAAAAACCCCTTTGCTTCAAACCAATGGCCATGGCATTTAAAATGTAAAAATGAAAAAAAAAATTAAAAATAAAAATGATTTTTTAAAAAGACATACCTATCCTCATGACCCAAAAATGGAATAGAAACACAGTACTATGAGTGGGGTGAAGGCTCAGGTTTAGGGGCTCTAAGTCTAGAAGTTGGATAGCAGCAGCTGGTCGAGTTCAACTCCTGTGGGAATAAAGGGCTCCCCTCAGTGTGGGAGACTGATGCTCACAGCTCCATACCAGAGGCTAATGCAGGCTCCACAGCTTATTTGAAAAAAAAAAAAAAAAAGGCTGAAGAAAATAGCTGTCAATCTGTGGGCTCTGTCTTTATTAGAGCCCAGGGAGGTGAGGAACGAAGAGAAATTGTCAAGTCATCTGCTGGTCCCATGACTAGATCCGCCATATCCCTAATATCTGCGGGTGGAGAACCATGGGCAGAGGCCCTTGCTCTAGGATGACACCCAGAGGGCCCCACGGAGGCATCCTGGGAAGGGATGAGGGGAAAGTTAGAGAGAGAGAGAGAGAGAAATCAAACAAAAACAAATACTTCCTCACTCAAAAGCCTATGAACCATAATTCCAAAACATATGAAAGGACCTCCTGGTGGGAAAGATAGCCTTTAAAATTAACAATCAGATCAGAAATTTTCTCAAATTTCCTCTGGAAATTTGTAAAAGAGTATAAAAAGACTTTAAAATAGTATGTTGAACATGTTCAGAGATGAATGTACACCTTCCATTTCAAAAGGAAAGTGTGAAGCAAAAATAAGCTGAAATGAAACAACATGAACCATAACCAATTAGAAATCCTTGAAATGAAAAATACCCTAGGGGCACCTGGCTGGCTCAGTCAGTAGAGCGTGCAATTCTTGATCTCAGGGTCTTGAGTTCAAGCCCCACGTTGGGGGTGGAGATTACTTAAAAAAAGAAAAGAAAAATACCCTACTTGAAATCTCAGGGGCCATAAATGGGAGAAGTTCTAGAGTAAATTACTCTCAAAGAGTATATTAGAAAATTGGAAGAGGGAATAGAGGAATTCACTCAGAACACAGCATGAGATTAAAAAAAGAAACAGCCATTAAAAATATGAAGAATACATGAGGAGGTTTAAATATATATAATAGGAGTTCCAGAAAAAGATAATTGAGAGGAATGATAGAAAAAGCATTTTGAAATGCTTTTTCTTATTTAAAAATGCTTCAAACATTTGAAGAGAAAATTACTGAGTTTTTTCCCAGAATTGAAGAAAAATTCCTAGGAATGAAAGAAATTTACACTCAGCCAAATTATTATTCATGAGTGTTGGGAGAGGGGGAATCTCAGCATATAAAAACTAAGAAATGTATGCTACTCGCAGGCCCTTACTGAACGTACTACCGGATTTTGATTCTAACACATACATCTGTTCATATGTTCACATCTCCAAAATCACAATGTGTATTACAGTCAATCAGCAACTTTTATTCTTAGTTTTGTTTTCTCTTTAAAAAAAAAAAGTCTAGACTTCTATTTGCTTAGTTTTCTATGTACTTATCCTAATGTGCCATCGAACGTTCCATCAGCTGTGCAAATCTGCTCTCCAGGATATTTATTCCCATTAGGCACTCTATTCCATCTACTTGAAGAGATCTCCCTGGAGCCTTCTGACTTGCTCCAGAATGAACTGGCTGTTCTCAAAGCCTGTGGCATTGCTAACTTAGATTTTCTATTCAGCATCATTTTGGCGATTTTCTTCACCTCTGTCTTGTGATGAAGACCTAGTCTCCTGGTTCCCATTATTCTTTCCTCTTGGTTTGTCCCCCTTGTTTGAGTGAAGCAAATTCTCCTGTTGTGTCCCAACAGTGCACTGGAAGGAACATTTTTTGAGACTTTGCACATCTGAAAATATTTTTTTCCTACCTTCACTTGATAGCTTGTTAGGGTTAGAATTCTAAGTTGGAAATTATTTTTTCCTCAGTATTTTGAAGGCATTTTCCCATTGTCTCCTAGTTTTCCATGAGAAAACTGAGAATTCAGATGCATCCTGATCCTTGAGCCTTGGTGGAAAACTGTTCTTCCTTTCCAAAAGGTTTTAGGAATGTCTCCTTGCCCACACGTTCTGGAATTTTTCCATGGAGTACCAATTTTCATTCATTCTGCTAGACTTTTAATGGACTCTTTCATACTTTATGATGAGGCCTTCGTTTCAGCTCCAAGTTTTTTTTTTTTAGGATGAAGGCCTCATCTGTTGCCATGTCAACATTAAAATCCCATCCTCAGTGCCTCAGACCTATAGTGTTCCAACTTCGGATTCTGCTCACCATACTAGCTTTGAGCTCTTCTTTGATTTCTGGCACCTGGGGATTTCCCTTTCTCACTCCCAAGCTGCCTTGGTGATATTGTCCCATCTCATGGCTTTAAATACCATCTATAATGACAACTAGCAAATTATTTATCCACACCAGACCTCTCCAGACCTGCATAGTCAGCTACTCCTTGATACCTCCATATGTATGTCCAATAGAAATTTCAAACTTAAAATTTCAAATCCAAACTCCTGATATTCCCCCTAAACCTGCCTCTCCCTCAGTCTTCCACTTCTCAGTAATGGCATTCTTCCATGTGCTCAATCTGAAAACCGCAGAGTTACCCTTGACTCTTCCCTATGCCACACCCACATTCAATGCTATCAGGAAATCCCCTCAACCTGCCTTCAAAACATACCCAGAAACCAGTGAATTCTCACCATCTCCATTGCTAACACCTTGATCCACACCACATCAAGTTTGGCCTCAATTATTAGCCTTCAACTCAATGTTGTTGAACTGTCACTGTTGCCCCTTGTCACTGGCTGCCCCCAATAAACTACAGCTCCTGTATTCATAGTCTTTTTTCTTTTTTTTCTTCCTTTTTTAAAGTAGGCTCCATGCCCAATGTAGGACTTGAACTCATGACCCTGAGATCAAGAGTCACAAGACTGAGGGGCGCCTGGGTGGCTCAGTTGGTTAAGCGACTGCCTTCGGCTCAGGTCATGATCCTGGAGTCCCGGGATCGAGTCCCGCATCGGGCTCCCTGCTCGGCAGGGAGTCTGCTTCTCCCACTGACCCTCCCCCCTCTCATGTGCTCTCTCTCATTCTCTCTCTCTCAAATAAATATATAAAATCTTTAAAAAAAAAAAAAGAGAGTCACAAGACTGAGCAAGCCATGCATGCCCTTTTTTCTTTTTTCTTTCTTTTTTTTAAGTAGGTCCTGTATTCATGTTCTTGAGGCGCCCATTCCCTCAAATCCACCCTGGCCCTGTACCCTGTTTTAAATAAGAAAATGTGGCAGAATTGATGCTTGCCAGTGATGAGCCAAAGCCTTAAGAAGGCCCCATAGCCCTGGGGCGCCTGGGTGTCTCAGTCAGGTAAGCATCCTACTCTTGGTTTCAGCTTGGGTCATGATCTCAGGGTCGTGAGATCGAGCCCCGCACTGAGCCCCGTGCTCAGCGCAGTCTGCTTGAGATTCTCTCTCTGTCTCCCTCTGCCTCTCCCCCTTGCTCATGCTCTCTCACTTGCTCTCTCTCAAATAAATAAAATCTTTAAACAAAACAAAACAAAAACCAAAGAAGGCCCCGTAGCCCTGAGTTGCCATGTAAATAGTCTGGCTACCCTGTTGGAGAGGCCACGTGAAGAGGGAGAGCATATGAGACCACCTAGAGGTGAACCAAGGAGTCCAATCAACAGCAAAACAGCCAGACATTTGATCTCCATGTTACTGTTGCAGCCAGCCCCCAACTATTTGTGAACACACATGAATGAAGACGCCACAGTGGACATTGCAGGCCCAGCAGAAATTGCTAGCCGGGCTGTGCCTTGTCCAAATTCCTAACCCACAGAACTATGAGAATAACAAGAGTTTGTTTGTTTAAGCCTCTAAGTTATAGGGGAGTTTATTTTGTCACAAAATATAACCTCAACTCTAGTGTCCCTGCTTCCTCCTTCACACCCCCCCCACCTTCAGTCTATTCTCCATACAACAGCTGGATCAATTCTTTTAAAATATAAGAGGTCATATCACTTGTCTGCTCAGAATACTCCAATGCTTCTCATCTCACTCAGAGTAAAACCAGTATCTTTACAACAACCTAGAAGATCCCAAGAGCTGGCGAACTATGACCAGTTTGCCAAATCTTTGTACTGCCAGGGTTTTTGGGTTGTTTTTTTTTTAAAACAGGATGTTAAAAAAAAAAAAATGAGAGGAAGAATACATGATAGAGACCATGCGTGGCCTGCAAAGCTTAAAATACTTACTATGTGGCATTTTACAGAAAAAACTGTGCCAATCTCTGTTCTGCACAGTTGGCCCCTTGGTGCCTGCATTCATCTCCTCCCCTTGCTCACCTCGCCCTCTGCTCGCCTGGCTCCAGGTAGACTGGCCGCCTGCTCGTTCCTTGCATTTTCTTACAGTTACTCCAACCAGCCACACGTGTCCTTGCCCTGAAGTCTTTGCTCCTGCTGTTTTCTCTGGTGCAGTGTTCTTCCCAGAGTTAGCCCTCCAGAGTCCTTTTCCCTCAGGTCTTTACCCAAATGCACCTTCTCAGTGAGCTTATCTGACCGTCACCTTATTGAAAATTACTATCCCCCTGCATCTCTAACTCTCTCTGCTTTATTTTTCTTTATATCTCAAGTCACTAACATATATTTTTTACTTTTTGTTGTCATTGCTTATCTTCTATATTCTCCCACCAGAATGTAAATGTGTGGAACGGATTCTTTGCTTTCTTCACTGACGCATTCTCAGCGCCTAGAGCTCCTGGTGCATTTTGGGCACTCCATATGTATTTCTTGCATGTCCTTCTGGGTCATGAAAACCATCACATCCCTCTGTTTTCTGCATAGCACTCGTCATCAGTTGCAAATGCCATATTTAGTGGTCTGTCCATGAACTCCACGAAAGCGGGAGTAGAGCCGTGCTCAACAAATATCAAATATCCAATGTAATATTTATCCCAGAAATAAATCCACATCCCACATGTCTTTTAAAAGAGGGAATGGGAAGTGAGGAGGTAGAAACACCGTCAACAACTTTTTCAAGAATTGGGCTGTGAATGGGAGCAGAGAAATGGAATGGTGGCCAGAAAAGGCTATATGGTCAAGGGAAGGTTACAAATGGGGATACAAGGAATAATCCAGATCGACACATACATTAACAACATAGGAAAAAGGAGAAATTGAAGAAGCAGAGTTCTTGGAGAGGCGAAAACAACAGGGTGCAGAGCCTAGGAGGAGAGGTTGACTGTGATGGGGGGGAGATCTACCCTTCCCTTGAACAGGAGGGAAGAGCAACCTCCAGCAGTTAAAGCCTCGTGGATGGCAAGATGAGGAGGTTCCCTTCTGACTTCTAGTCCCTCACTGAAGTGTGGGAGGTGAGGTTACCTGCTGAACTTAAGGGATGGGCAGGGGATTGGAGGTTTGAGAAGAGGAGACAGAAGAGTGTGGAGACAGAGACCATCCTAGGGAACTGTGAAGGGACAGCCAGGCAGTTACCAAGGGCTCATCTGAGATCAATAATCACGAATTTCAACAAAAGCAGTCACCCCATTCAGTAATTTCTCTTGAGCAGCATCCAGCTATTGGCTGCAGGTACAGAGAAGACAGAGTTGAGTTCAGTCAGGGGGTGTGTAGCAAAGCAGTGATTCTTGGTGCATGGTCTCCAGACCAGCAACATCAGACTCATCGAAAGCTGGTAAGAAAAATGCAAATTCTCAGGCCTCACCCCAGACCTCTTGAATCAGAAACTCTGCAAGAGGACCCAGCAATCTGTGCTTTAACAAGCCCTTCAGATGATTCTGTTGCTGTGCCCAGTCAAGGTTGATGAGCACTGCAATAAAAGGAAAGAAGAATGAGAGAGCTAAGGATCCTTTTTTTTTAATTAAGATTTTATTTATTTATTTGACAGAGAGAGACACAGCGAGAGAGGGAACACAGGCAGGGGGAGTGGCAGAGGGAGAAGCAGGCTCCCCGCTGAGCTGGGAGCCCGATGCGGGACTCGATCCCAGGACCCTGGGATCATGACCTGAGCCGAAGGCAGATGCTTAATGACTGAGCCACCCAGGTGCCCCAGAGCTAAGGATCCTTATAAAGGAATAATTATAATGGCAGGCTGGAGAGTCTAAATCGGAAAAGAAAGGAAGTAAAGGCATGAGGCGGCTGATCAGTAATGATAGTGTGGTGGGTGGCGTCAGTGTCTTAGAATATAATAAGGTCAAATAATTATAGTATGGTGATTCAGGTCTATTGCTGCCATAGCAAATTACCACAAATGAGGTGGTTGAGAACAACACCCATGGATTATCTCCTTGTTCTGTAGGTCAGAAGCCCAGATTCAGCATGGCCTAATTGGGTCCTCTGGTCAGTCTCAGAAAGGCGATGAAATAAAATGAGGGATTGTGTTAGTCTCTGGAGATTCTGGGGATAAAATTTCTTCCAAGTTCACTCAGGTTGTTGACAGAATTCAGTTCCTTGGGGCGCCTGGGTGGCTCAGTCGATTAGGCATTTGCCTTCAGCTCAGGTCAAGATCTTGGGGTCCTGGGATCGAGTCCTACACCGAGCCCCGCATCGGGCTCCCTGCTCAGCGGGGAGTCTGCTTCTCCCTCTCCCTCTGCCTGCCACTCCCCCTGCTTGTGCTCTCTCTCTTGCTCTCTCTCTCTCTCTCTGTCAAATAAATAAATAAAATCTTAAAAAAAAAAAAAGAATTCAGTTCCTTATAGTTGTAGGGCTCAGGTGCCCACTTCCTGGCTGGTTGTGAACCAGGAGCCTTTATCAGCTTCTCCAAACTGCCTGCATCCCTGTCTCATTGCCCCCTCCATCTTCCAGCTGGCAAGCTGGTGATCAGAACAGCGCTTGAAGATAGTGGTCTTTATTTTGTTTTTTAAAGATTTTATTTATTTATTTGACAGAGAGACACAGCGAGAGAGGGAACACAAGCAGGGGGAGCGGGAGAGGGAGAAGCAGGCTTCCCGCGGAGCAGGGAGTCGGATGTGGGGCTCGATCCCAGACACTGGGATCGTGACCCGAGCCGAAGGCAGATGCTTAACAACTGAGTCACAGGTGCCCCTCCTGTATGTACTTTTGCTGAAAGATGACCTTCTGGGTATACCATTATGCCTCTTGTCCTCTCCCCACACCCTGTTCAACATCCCCCTTCTCTTGATGAAAGAGAGGTTTATCTCTCACCCATCCTAAAGCTTGTGTTGTAAATTGACCCAGGATATAAATCGTCTCTTTCAACAGGATACCTATAGTAGACTTCTTGTCTTCCCCTGTCCTATACACATTTCTGTTAAGTTTGAAGCACCACGTTGGAAACGGGGTGACTTGGTACATGTTGAAATGTTCCAGTTTAGATATATGGTCAAATGGGTCCAAGGAATAATGACAAGCTTTATTACTTCTTCCGCCTCACACTGCTGTGACAGAAGGTGTTGCTTCAGAGACAGAGTCCTGTGAGAGCAAAGCAAAGGGAAGTCTGGTAGGAAATACTGGGAGTGGCAACACCTTTTATCATGCAGACACAAACTCGGGGCCAGGCTCTCTTGCCTTCTCCAGCCAGTCAATTTAGAACTAGAATTCAGGTGGGATGTGTCTGACGGAAACACAACATGTTTATTGAAATCGAAAAATAAAGCCTGGTTGGCTCATTGATTTGATAATACACTGGTTTTGCCAATTTTTCTTAATGGTAGACATTTCTCTTAAATCGAATGAGTCACATATGCAGCTCCAAGGTTTTGACAAATTATACATAAAACCTATCATAAGATAAAAGCATTTTATTTTTAAAAGTATGTTGGCAAGGCATATTAAAATCAATATTTTTATGTTCCCAATTCTTTCTGAATATATGAGGTTAAAGAAAGTGTCTCTAAATGAAAGAATAAAAGATACAAGTAACATTAATTTGTTAACTCTTGGTAAAGCCTTTCTTGGTAGGTTTCCCAGAAATTGAAAAGTGAATGAGTCTAACTAGGTAACAATTCCTTTTGAAAGTCAGGTGGTTTCCAATGTCTTTGCTTTCAACAAAACTGAAAATTGAGTTACCACGCCGATCGATTATTAAAAGTAATTTTTAAAAATATTTTATTTATTTGAGAGAGAGAGAATATAAGCAGGGGGAGCAGCAGACAGGAGAGGGAGAAGCAGGCTCCCCGCTGAGCAGAGAGCCCAACATGGAGCGCGATCCCAGGACCCTGGGATCATGAACTGAGGCGAAGGCAGACAGACACTTAACCAACTGAACCACCCAGGACCCAGGTGACCCAAAAGTAATTTTTGATAATAGATTGCTATGTGATTTTTGGCACATAACTCAGAAGGGGCTCAAATAAGAAAGATCGCAATAACAAAACTCCTTCCATTTTCATTTACTTATTTATGTAAACAAGGTAATATTTAACCACCTATATATGGACTAATAAAAACACAGGCCCAAGAGAGACATTTTCACTAAAATTTTGTTTTGATGTTTAATAACTATTTATAACTTATATTTGTATTGTTTTGACCAAATGTGTATTAATAATCATTGTAATGCTATTCAGTCCAGAAGAAATGTAGTACCTATAAACCTAATGATCACAGGAAATTTTTTTTTATTTCAATTCCTATATATTTTGTTATTACAGAAAAGAATAATGAGGTAATCAATAAAAGACTTCCAAGGATAAGAATATGTTACATCAGGATAAAATATTGTAGGGAGAAGGGCAATGGATTTTACAAGTTCAAGAAGAAAATGGCACAAGATAAAATTCCAACTTTAAAGAAGACGTCTATTTTCAAAAAAAAAAGATAATGATGGGATTGAGCTGCCATGGTACTTAGATTCTTTTTTTTTAAGATCTTATTTATTTATTTGAGAGAGAGAGAGCATGAGCAAGGGGCAGGGGCAGAGGGAGAAGCAGACTCCCTGCTGAGTGGGGAGCCCGTTGTGGGGCTCGATCCCAGGACCCTGGGATTATGACCTGAGATCAAGGCAGACGCTTAACTGACTGAGCCACGCGGGTGACCTCACTCTCTCCTGTTTTTAAGTAGGCTCACGCCCAGCATGGGGCTCCAACTCATGACCCTGAGATCAATCAAGCTTCCCATATTCTACCAACTAAGCCAGGCAGGCGCCTCTACTCTGGTATGTAGATTCTATTAGATGCATTTTCTAAAAGGTGTTATAACAGTTTTAAATGTCAATGTATACAATAAGCCAGAAATTATTGTCCCTTGAAATTATACAAACTTATAATACAAATTCTAAAACTGATTTCAGAGAACACAGACACTGGAAAGTTCAAAGACTGCTGGCTGAGGACAATAGCAGGGAACACGTGGCCTGTGGGTGCATCAGGGGTATCGCTGCTGAATTTAATTAGCAGCACATGTAAGACGAGAGGCAGGGAGACCAATAGGAGACCATTGCCATAGTCCATTCACTGTTAATATTTATTGATGGACTGACTGGCCACTCTCTGCTGGGAGCTGTACTGTGCTCCAGAGACCAGATAGGAACCACGGCCTTGCCCTCCTGGAGTTCATGGGCCTGGAGAAAGAGAATGAGGGCTAAATCAAGGCAGGACCATCGAGGGTTAGAGGTGAGGGGACAGAGGTCAGCAATACGGACACTCACTGGCTTACCTGCGTGTCCGTGTTTTTATCCCTATGTTCCTTTTTTTTAAAGATTTATTTATTTCTTTATTTGAGAGACAGAGAGAGAGAGCAAGAGAGAGCATGAGTGGGGGTGAGAGGCAGAGGGAGAAGCAGACTTCCTGCTGAGCAGGGAGTCTGATGCGGGGCTCGATCCCGGGACTCCGGGATCATGACCCGAGCCCAAGGCAGACATCTAACCAACTGAGCCACCCATTTTCCTTTTTAAAAAATCAGACTAACTTGCTGAAAGTTTAGTCAAACTACTGAGGACTCGAGTGCAGGGTTTCCTTGAAACCAAGTGATGTTACGCGGGCCCCATCCACCATCAATATTTTTAAATAACAAAAATAACTCCTGCTCATTTTAAGAATTCAAGTAACACCAAAGTATAAGAAGTGAAAGGTTCGCCTTGTCCCATGCCGTCTTATTTCTGCAACCACAGTTACAAAATGGGATGCTTTTTACGATACCACCGCCCAAGTGATGCACACATGCACACACTCGGGGTGTTAACTGCTACGCCCTTCGTGTGTTCAGTGGCTTCTAGACGCCGGGGCCCAGGGAACTTTGTCTGTGTGTAACCCTGCAGGCAGGTTCCTTTCCTGGGGCACTGCTAACTCTAGTTCCAAATCATCTCACTCCTTTCAGAAACCTGCACGTTTGAAACCCCTGCTGGTTAGCCCAGCTGAGTCTCTAATTGGTCTAATTGGTAGGTCTTCCCAGCACCCCCTCCATGGGCCAACGCGTCCTGCCCCAGGACATGACTAGCCTCAGACCGTTCGCAGGAGGTGAGGGAGAGAAGGGAAGGCTCTCAGCCTACACAGCTGCCCTACAGAGCTGTTTGCGAAGCTTTGAATCTCTGATTCCAGATTTGCTGCCCTCGTGGGCAGCAAAATAGCAAGCTGTATAGGCCAGAGGAGCACCAATCAATTCCCTTCACTCTTCTCTCACCTTTCCCACTTCTGAGATGTTTGGCAGCTCATACAACAAAGGGAGATAATGAGGGCACCTGGGTGGCTCAGTTGGTTAAGCAACTGCCTTCGGCTCAGGTCATGATCCTGGAGTCCTGGGATCGAGTCCCGCATCGGGCTCCCCGCTCAGCGGGGAGTCTGCTTCTCCCTCTGACGCTCCCCCCTCTCATGCTCTCTCTGTCTCTATCTCATTCTCTCTCTCAAATAAATAAATAAAATCTTAAAAAAAAAAAAAAAGACATAGTAGTTTATCTTCTACTTCAGAAGGGACATCTCAACATATCCCAAAACATAATCTCAGAAACTTCATGAAGGTGTCAGATCCTAAGAATTTCTGTGTTTCGGGGCGCCTGGGTGGCTCAGTTGGTTAAGCGACTGCCTTCGGCTCAGGTCATGATCCTGGAGTCCCGGGGTCGAGTCCCGCATCGGGCTCCCTGCTCAGCAGGGAGTCTGCTTCTCCCTCTGACCCTCCCCGCTCTCATGCTCTCTCTCATTCTCTCTCTCAAATAAATAAAATCTTTAAAAAAAAAAAAAAAGGGAGATGATGAAGTGTGCCCAAAGAGTGGAAACGGATGCAGCCATTAAAAACACTAATTATGAAGACAGTAAAATATTTATGGTATGCTAAGGAAGAGTAGTAAATTGTAAGAAGAGCTATTATTTTTTTTTAAGATTTTATTTTTAAGGGGCACCTGGGTGGCTCAGTCGGTTGGGCATCTGCCTTCGGCTCAGGTCATGATCTCAGGGTCCTAGGGATCGAGCCCCGCATCGGGTTCCCTGCTGGGCGGGGAGCCTGCTTCTCCCTCTCCCTCTGCCTGCCGCTCCCCCTTGTTTGTGCTCTCTCTCTCTCTCTGTGTCAAATAAATAAATAAAATCTTAAAAAAAAAAAGATTTTATTTTTAAGTGATTTCTATACCCAAGGTGGGGCTCGAAACTCACAACCCAGAGAGCGAGAGCCACACCAGTGACTGAGCCAGCCAGCTGCCCCAAGCACAGTTCTTAATATATAATTATGATACTGCTATAATCACATAATCCTATGTGGACGCATAGGAGAGCTGATATGAAAAACAAAATTAGTTATTGTTGTTAGGCCTATTAGTGGGTTTATGGGTGGTTTTGTAATTTTTTTTCTTCTCACACACACACACAAATCTTGCATTCTTTTGCCCTTAAAAGGAACAAGTTTTAACTCCCTGGTCACATTGGCTGAGGAAAACCCAGCCCAGTGAAGTCAGCACCTAAGTTCCCCCAGAGACTCCCATGCCTGGAGGGAGGGGTCCTGGGCTAGGCATGTGCAGAGGGCTGCCCCAGAGGCTGAAACCAAGTATAAATGAAGCATAGGGAATTTGCATGACTAACCCAGGGAAAAAACCCACCAGAGGGTTATTTCTATTTAAGCTCAGAGAAATGCAGAAGTAAATCTACTTGAACCTAACTTGACTTTAAAAGGAAACCAAACTTGCCCCTGAAGTTTTTGTGAGGGGGGGGGGCCTTCTGTAAGTTCAGGCTCCAGCGACCCTCAGCAGAGAACCAAACTCTTCCACAGGGGTCCAGATTCGTGGCCCCCCGGTCTTCAGTGTTAGTGCAAACGGTTCTGAATCCCTAAACCCACTGAGCCTTAACTTTAGACGGGCCCTGCTTAACCAAACTAAGGTTGTGAACTCTTTGGTAATCATAAAAGCTACAGAACTCCTTCCAGAAAAATGCACCATGAGCCCAAAAATGTGAAACAATTGCAGGGTTTTCATGGATGTCCCCCCCCCAAAATCCTAGACAACCCTACTTGTCCCCCAGATTAAGAACCCCCGCTGGGCCAGAATAAATACAAAGTCTTACATAGAGGTATACAACGTGAACGCTATTTTCCAAGCCTGTTGATAGGTCTGTGATGAATAAATACAAATTCATGTAGAAGAAATACTAGGTTCAGAGACTCGTGTATGCTCTCCAGAGAGACAGTAAGTGCCTGTGCAGGTCCAGGAGCAGGAAGAAAGCGGCCTCCCAGCCCCGGTGTCCCTCATCCCTGCAGCAAGGCTGTCTCCTGCTGGTCGCTCCCCTGCCCCAGCACCCAGGCACCGGAGGATGCAAGGCTCCAGATCGCGACCTTGGAGAATCTGCTGAAGCCGACCCCCGCTTTTCGGGGTTTTTTCACGGAAATGCTGCAGCGGTTGGTCGGTTCGCATGTATTTACGTTTTACTCTCCAATTATGACCGGGTTTTCCGGACGCGGACTGTCAGCCCGTGTCCAGAGTTACGGGCGGAGCCCGAGCGCGAGCGCGAGGGGCAGCCGCTGAGGTCGGGGCGGGTGAGCGCCCCTGGGCGGAGCCGCGAGAGGCCCGGGCGTGGGCGGCATGTCCTGCCCGTGAGCTCCCTCCCCTGGCGCCCGGCCCTGACCCAGGGGGCGCACCGCCTTCCTGCTGGAGGGAGCCCGCTGCGCGGCGGCGGAGGCGGGGACGCTGCGGGGGTCCCCCGACACGCGGTGGCCTCCCGCTGGACGGCACCGGGCCGGGGCTATGCGGTCCCTGGACATCCCCCATCTCGGCGGCTGGCGGATTGATGGGAAGAGAGCGAGGAGAAGGGTGCAGAGCCCAAGCCCCACTGCTGCCAGCTCCAGAACCATCGCCCCACTCGGCTCTCCACTAATTTCCGGAGATGCTCAAAGACCCTATTTCAACTCTGGCCCCCAAACCGGATTGGTTCTAGGCTCCCGGGGCTGGCTCAGTACTCAGTACTCAGTACTCAGGGACTCATCGGACAGCAGTATCTGGTACACAGTAGGTATGTGTGCATCTGTTGAATAAATCAAGTAACTTTCTTGTTTGAACTGTGTCTGCTTCAACACTTCCAACAGCGAGCCCCCGTTAAGAGTGGGTACAGTCAGTAATGTGAGAAGAGTGGGGGAACCGCCGGGGAAGTGGAGGGAAATGTGCGCGCCCAGAGAGCAGCTTCTTACCGCGCAGGAAAGGCAGCGTCCAGAACCTGCCCGAGCGCTGTGCCTCGGGGCCGCGGAATCCGCGCCCACGGTCGGAACAGCAGGCCGCGTGCCCCCGGGGCGGGGCGGGGCGGGGTGGGGGGGGAGGGCGGAAAGATACAGAGACAGCCCAGGGGCGACAGTCCTTACTCGACGGCAGGGTATAGGTCCGGCTCCACTGGGTACTAGAGACATGGGATCAGGGAAGCTCAAGGCCCCAGGAGTCCTGGACAGAGGACGCCCAAATCTTCCTGCAGGGGGCAGAGCGACACCCTCCCGGGCTCGGAGGGCAGATTCCAGAGCGGTGAGCGCCCTTGCTGCCCGGTCTCAGGCTTCCCTGGTCCTGGGGGACCACGGCGGCCTGCAGGGGGCGGAATGTTCCTTTGGTTCTTCTACGCTGGGGCTGAGATCTGAGCTAAAAATAGAACCTGAGCTCAATGCAAAGGAATGAGACTGAATAAACATAACGTGTGTATACGTCGTAAAGTAGTATTCCCAAACACGGCAGTAAGGAAGGGTTACTTAGTAAGGAATGAAAATTTGGAGGGAAAAATATCTAAGTTCCACATTATACAGCAAAATAAACTCCAAGAGGATTGAAATGCTTCATATTTAGAGACACTATATTAAGTAGGATAAAACAGTTATGTTTGTGGCTAAATGTCAACATTCTGGAAGCTTTGAAACAAAGCTTAGAAGAAACTGGAAAAGAAGATTAATATTCCAGTTCTTAGAAGAAACTGGAATAGAAGATTAATATTTAAAGATTTAGGGACGCCTGGGTGACTCAGTTGGTTAAGCGTGGGACCCTTGATTTCACCTCTGGTCATGATCTCAGGGTCCTGAAATGGAGCAGGGGCTCTGTGCTGGGCTTGGAGCCTGCTTAAAATTCTCTATCCCTCTGCCCCTCCTCCACCCCGCTCTCAAAAAAAAATTTTTTAGGGGCGCCTGGGTGGCTCAGTCGTTAATCGTCTGCATTCGGATCAGGTCATGATCCCAGTGTCCTGGGATCGAACCCCGCATCGGTCTCCCTGCTCAGCAGGAAGCCTGCTTCTCCCTCTCCCACTCCCCCTGCTTGTGTTCCCTCTCTCTGTGTGTGTCTCTCTCTGTCAAATAAATAAAAATCTTTAAAAATATTTTTTTAAACTGGATTTTAAAAAGATAAAAGCTTGAGGAAAAAAACATGTTTGCACCAAATAATAATCAGAAAAATGCCAAAAATGTATAAAAGCTTATTTAAATATATAAAAATAATCCAGATAACAATAACCAAATAGACAAAGAAGGTAGTAAATAATGTAATTCACAAAGAGACATAAAATTAGGACACAAATGCATGGGGAAATGTTTGTTGTCCTTGACAATCAAAAATTTTAAACTTAAGGGATGCCTGGCTGGTGCAGTCGGTGAAGCGTCTGCCTTTGGCCCAGGTCATGATCTCAGGGTCCTGGGATGGAGTCTCATGTTGGGCTCCCTGTTCCTCAGGGAACCTGCTTCTCTTTTTGCCTCTAGTGCTCCCCCTGCTTGTGCTCTCTCTCTCTGACAAAATAAATAAATAAAATCTTAAAAAAAAATTTTTTTTAACTTAAAACAAACTTGACCCAGTACCTTACATCTACTAGGGTAGCAAAAATGTTGTAAGACTGTAATGCATTATGTTAGCAAAGTGGTAAAATAATAAAGTCACCATAGCTTCATACAGTTCTTTTGAACAGCAATATGCTGATCTACATTCATTCAGCAAATAGCTATTGAGGGGTCCATCATCATGGAGGAGAACAGACAAGAAATAGATAAACACTGTAGGAGGTGGTGATCACTTAAAGGAGAAAAATAGAACAGCTAGTGATGGGATGTGCTATTTGAATCTGGGTAGGGTAGGCTTCTCTGATAAGATAACATCTGAATGGAGACATGAACAAAGCAAGGGAACAAATCTTGTTCATATTTGTGGGAAGAGTGCTCCAGGTTATAAGGAACAGAAAGTACAATGACCCTGAGGCAAGAACATGTGACTAGTAGAGCACCATTTGATTCCTTTTTTTTTTTTTTTTTTTTTAAGATTTTATTTATTTATTTGACAGAGAAAGACACAGCGAGAGAGGGAACACAAACGGGGAGTGGGAGAGGGAGAAGCAGACTCCCCACCAAGCAGGGAGCCCGATGCGGGACTCGATCCCGGGACTCCAGGATCATGACCTGAGCCGAAGGCAGTCGCTTAACCAACTGAGCCACCCAGGCGCCCCATTTGATTCCTTTTTAATCATGCAGTAGTACTTGGAATATTTTAGGAGATGGGTGGGGGGATGGGGTAACTGGGTGACGAGCATTAAGGAGGGCACTTGGTGTAATGAGCACTGGGTGTTATATGCAACTGATGAATCACTAAACTCTAAACTCTACCTCTGAAACTAAAAAATAAAATACTTGGAATATTTTAAAAATTGGTTTACTTTATATACATATTACAACAATGATGAATTCATTAAGCTGAAATGATATAGTATTGTCAAATATCTGTTATTTTATCTTCACTAAACTAACAAAACCTTAGTCCCTATGGTAGGTGACATTACAAAAAGATTGCTCCACCCCATCATCTTCCACAAAATGCTACTTATTCATTTCCGGTAAACTCAGCCGTTCTCTAAATGAAAGTATCCAGAAGTATGAGTTAAAGTATTGCCACTGTTCAGAGAAAGGGTATTCAAAGTAAAGGCAAAACAAGTGGTTGTTTTTTAGTAGGTTTATCCAGTTTTGTGGATCAACTAGCCTAACCATTCTCAAACAGATCCCTAACCTGATCCTCAGCCTTGAACTCCATCCAGACTCAAGCATCCATCTGTCCACTTGACCTCTCCAAATGGCTGCCAGACTTAAATGTCCAAAAGTGACCACCTGTTCTCCATCCCTCCATCACGCATACCCCCTCAACACACACCACAAAGAAGACTCTAACAGTCTTCATCTCAGCTAATAGCAAGTCAATTCTTTCATTTGCCCAGACCAAAAGCATGGAGTCATCCTTGACTTCTCTTTCCTTTAAAATTAAGTGAAGCCATATCAGTCCTCTATTTAAACCTGTTCTTGTCTCACCACCTATCAGATGTAAAAGCTGAAGAGCTCACTATGCCCTAATGGCCCAAACTTTCTGACCTCTTCACTTACTCCTTTGGCCTTTCCATCACTCCTGTCAGACCAGCCTCCTTGCTGCTCCTCAAACACACCAGGCACATGCCCACCTCAAAGCCTTTGGACTTGTTCCCTCTACCAGGAATGCTTTTTCCCTCCAGAATCTCATGTGATGGATGCCTCCCTTCCTTCAGATCTTTACTCAGAAGCCAAAGCAACAAAGCAACTTTTTCAGTGAGGCAAGCATCCAAAAAACTCCCTGCTTTGGGGTGCCTGGGTGGCTCAGTCACTTAAGTGTTGGACTCTTGGTTTCGGCTCAGGTCATGATCTCAGGGATGTGAGATCGAGCCTTGAGTTGGGCTCAGCGTTCAGTGTGCAGAGTCTGCTTGAGATTCTTTCCTTCTCCCTTTCTCCCTCCACCTCTGCTCCTCCCCCTCTTGCTCTCTCTCTCTCTCTCTAAAATAAATAAATAAATATACAAAATCTTAAAAAAAAAAAATCCCTGCGTTGGATTTTCCACTTTATCTAAATCTAAGTGTACAGGTATATATCTGTTTTGTTTACTGACGTACCCCCAGTGCCCCGAACAGTGCCTGCCACGTGGTAGGCACTTAATAAATATTCATTGATTGAATGAGAGGGGGAAGGGAAAGCAGATAACAACAATGTGGTAAAGATAAGAGACAAGGAGAAACATTAACAGAAGAGTAACTTAGGGAGATTGCTAAGAATACAGGTTAACAGTGCAGAAGATTCTGTAAAATAGAAATAAGCGTCCGGGTCACCAAGATAGAGGCTGGAGGCCAGGTCTTCTCTGACAAAGACTGGCTCCCTCCCTAGCTCATAGTTTATTTACATCCAGCTCCATCTTCAGAATCACAGTCCTCTGAGGGGTAAGAACACTAGAATCCACACCATGCCCTGCCCCACAGACACACGTTGGCCCTGAAATGTGATGTGGCAGACCTGATGGGAGAAAAGCATGCCTAAGATATGACACAGAAAGCTCGACTCAAATTAGTTTAAATACTAAAAGGCCTTTATTGTCTCAGAAGCAATGAGAACTTGAGTAACGGTTCGATCCAGAAATTCCCAACATCTTCAGGATCTTGGACTCTCTTGGGACTCCCTCAGCTCTGCCCTCCTCTGTGTATTGGCCTTGGTCTTACTCTGTTTCTCCTTATTGGTGCAGAAATGGCTGTAGTTTTTTTTCAGCTTGTACATCCTTATGCTGTACCATCCGTGCAGACTAGTGGGCTTCAATCTGTTTGGGCCAATGTCTGTCATGTGACCACCCCAGAGCAAGCCCCATGGCCAGGGAAAAGCCAACATGCCGAGGAGGGCAGAGCTGGCTTAGGTCCCTCCCTGAACCAGTCACTGGGCTAGGAGGATGGGGTTTCGCTAAGTGGTTAAGGACACACCACTGGGGCTGGAGGTGAAGTCAATCCTACCTAAAGAGCATGGCCCGTCCATAGAGAGGAAAGGGTAGCATGGATGAGGGACCTGCCACAGGATCCACAACAAAGGCATATCTGCCCAGGGCTGGAGATGCTGGAGGACCTCTGTCTATTCCTGTTCTTACTCAGGTCTAATTACCCATCCCTTCACCAGGGCCAGGCCCGGCAGAGGCCTCCAAATAATGTCACCAAGTTTCTGTTGGGAATCTGTCACAGCTCCCTAAACAGCACAGCATGGAGGCCATTTCAATCATGGTCTCTTTTGGCTCCTGGTCAGTCAGTCCCACTGTGCTCCCTCCCTCCCTGTCATCCCAGGCTAACTCCCCAAATGCAAGTGAGTCCAGTAACCTGACTTCTTCTGCACTCTTGGGCGGATGCTGCTTTCCGCCCTGCCAGCCACTACACCCAGACTCCTGAGCCTATCACCTGGAACTTTTGTTCACCTATAGAAAGAAGCTTCTTCCATTTTCTGCCTTAACTGAAATTTCGCTGAGGACACGGCTTCCCTCGCTGCCATCTTGAGAGATGCTAACTCATTCCCACAGCCCACCTACCATGGGACGAGGAGGAGGGTGGTCGGCATCCTTCCATCCCTCACTGCCTCTCTTGGACCTTCACCCTTGGCACTACCATCTACCTACCTCCCAACATTCACCAGGACTTGGGTCCCTGGTTCTCAGGGTTCCCAGGGGAAATATTGCCATCATCTTAGATGACTTAGTGTTTCTGTGGGTGATACATTCTACATCTTAATTCTAAAGTCTCTGACTCCCTCATCTTCAATGGCCCTTCTTTCCACTTGGGCCACTTATCTCCCTTGGCCACACGCCGAACCTTGTCATCATTTAGAAGGGCTACACTCTCTGACAAAATCCCGTTCTCCAAACGTAGCAGTTGACCCAAGTCATGGAGTACAGAACAGGGTCTAGGTAAGCAGGTGCAGTGCATTTGTCTGCATGTTCAGAAGTGAGTTTTGCTTTATAGCAGATATTAAGCTTTCTATGAGAAGAGACTGGGTCACACATAACGCTAAAAACAGATGGACACGCCAGGAAGGTGCCTAGGTTTCTGGGTTTCATATCCTCTCCTGAACTGTGGGCTCTCAGAATCAGGGAGCAGGTAAACCAGCTCTTACATAAGTGACGTTTCCTAGAAAGGCAAACGCTAGCTGTGGTAACGGAGCATTCCAAAAATGGCTAGGGGCAAAACAATCCCAATTGACACAGTTCCTCTGACAGATGCAGAGTAATCTGAGGTCTGAGGATGAGCTAAGTTTTATTTTTTTTAAGATTTTTATTTATTTATTTGAGAGAAGAGAGAGAGAGAATGAGCTGGGGGTGGGGGAGGAGCAGAGGGAGAGAGAGAAGTAGACTCTCTGCTGAGCAGGGAGCCCGATGTGGGGCTTGATCCCAGGACTCTGAGATCAGGACCTGAGCCAAAGGCAGGCACTTAACCGACTGAGCCACCCAGGCTCCCCGAGCCAAGTTTTAGATAGCATTAATTTTTTTTTTTAAGATTTTATTTATTTATTTGAGAAAGAGAATGAGAGAGAGAGAGAGAGCTTGAGAGGGGGAGGGTCAGAGGGAGAAGCAGACTCCCCGCTGAGCAGGGAGCCCGATGTGGGACTCGATCCCGGGACTCCAGGATCATGACCTGAGCCAAAGGCAGTCGCTTAACCAACTGAGCCACCCAGGCGCCCCTAGCATTAATTTAATCTACCTATTTTGTCATCTGTGTGAAAACTCTTGGTGTGTGATGCAAGAACTAAGAGGGAACCAACTGCTTTAAGAAAGAAAAACAGAGAGTGGGGCTTATTGGAAGGATAATTGAGTGTTTCAAGTATCAACTAAACTAGAGAATGGGGAGGAAACCCCAAGTTTGACTTTAGTCAGGTCCAACTGGACCTGAAGATTTAACGTCTGGTTCTCTTCATATTCTGGGTCAGTTTTCCTTGCGACAGACAGGACTCCTTGGTGTGGCTGAGTGCCAATAGCTCCCTGGCCTCTCTCACAACCCACCTGTCCCCCAGCAAAGAGGGACTGGCCTTTTCTCCCTTTGCTCTGAGGAGGGATTCTGACCTGGCTTGGGTTGGGGGTTGACTCCCATACCATCAGTGGTTGGGCTGTGGAGAGATCTTATTAGTGGTCTAGAATCGAGGGTCTGCCACCAGACCAATCAGCTATGCCAAGGGGATAGGGTCACATAGTACAAACCTGGCTGTTAGGCCCCTGTCTAAGAAGACACTTTCCAGGGCAGAAAGAAGTGTTAGAATGTTGGAATTGGAATGCAGGCAGCCACCCCCAGTAGGGATTACTACATCATTGCCAAAGAAGTGTTTCTTAATCCTCCCCGCAAACAGTCAAACAGCTTGACGGGTGTTGCCCATACTAAGTTTGCCTGTCAAAGCACAAGGGGACAGGGTTAAGGTCTCCTTGCTCTGTCCTCCTCCCTCGTAGGCCCCTTGGCCCGCCCTCCCTCTGCTGTACTTTTAAGGCTTCAGCCCATGGCCTCTCTCCCAAACTGCCTGAGCGGTCACGCTCAGGCTGCCCTCTGTGTTTCCCTCCCTCTCACCGGCTGTCTCTGAGTTGCTCTCTTTGTTATGCCCAAAGGGAGAGCCTTGACATCCTCCTGAGAAGGAAAAATGCATATAGATATAAATCTGCACGTGCTCCGATTTCACATATGGAGCCTGGTGGTTGAGGAAGTGATAAGGAAACCCTGTGTCCTAAGATGGCCGACCGAGCCAGCGAGAGAGTCCCAGTCCTCGCCCCGGGCTCTTCCGGGTTCTTCTCCCTGCTCTGCTTCCCGCGCGCACCAATCTGGGTTCTTCTCCCTGCCCCGCTTCGCGCACGCGCCGAAAGTGCCAAGTAGGCAGAAGTAGAAGTGTATAAATTGCCGCCTTCGTGCTCAGGGCTCAGACTTTCGGAGACCACTTTCTTCGGAACCATCTGGCGTTCAATAAACCGCTTATCATCCAAGATCTCCGGATGCCGCTTGGTTCTTCCATCGGGCGATCCAGCCTAGGTTCTGTAACAGAAGGATTTCCTCCCAAGGCCGGGTGCAGAAGAAAGAGTAAAGGAAGGAGCACTAGTGTTGCAGACTCCCCAAATGGCTCTGGGTCTCTCCCTGGGCGAAACCAAGGTATTCCCTGGCCCCCCAGATGTGAGTCAATGTGTGCGAGCCAGTGGGTGAGCCAGGATGCTTCATTAGCTGTACACGGCTGACAACCTGAGAAAGAGCAGATGGGGATTGTGCCAACCCCCCTCACTTACTCTGGATCGCTGCCAGGACCCGAGCCTTGTGCTGGTGCGCTTGCAACTGAATTTGGTTTTCTGCACTGGCTCTTGTTGCCCCCGAAGATTTTAGCTCTTCTTCACGCTCTGGCCACTTTGGTTAGGATCTGTCTCTCATTTCAGCCTTTACACAGAAACCCCCAACCCAGCCCGACTTGGCAAGCACTCCAGCCAAGCTCACAGAAGCAACAGCATGGAGGCTCATAAGCGGATATGCTGTCTTTAGATGGGGGAGGCAGCTAGATTCTTGGTTCTTTCTGGGCACTGAGGAAGAAGAAAGGAGAGGTAGCTGCCCCCGCCAACCAGGAAGAGATGCTCAGCTCCGAAGTAGAGCCCTGCCCGCCACCACCAGCTGCCAGTCCTATCTCTGCTAGGGCTGCTCAGCATTCAGAGACCAGCAGATAGGAAGGGGCATGGGGGTGCCAACACCCAAGGCTCAGGCACAAGGGCCCAGACACAGGGCAGACAGCACCAGGAACACGGGGGACAGGAGGGACAGTGCCCAGAGTTGGCCTGCTGAAGGAGCAGACAGCGGGGCTGATATTGTGGTAGGACCAGATTCTGGGCCCAGTGCAGGAGAGGATGGGGCTTGGAAGAGGCCAAAGTTGCCATGGTGATGGAAGCTCTTCTCTCCTTTTCCTCTTAGAACTGTTAGGACTCATGTTCCTTGGTTGCAAGGCCTAGGACCTCTTACATACTTTTCTTTCATTTGCTCCATTCATCATTATTTTCAACTCTTCTCTGAACAAGAATGGACAGAAATCCATTATTTCTCAGCAGTTTATCACAGAACTGACATCTAGAAATGGAAGCATGAACCTGGCAAAATGAAGTTCGGTTCCTAGTATCACTGTGCAAAACCAGCTTACCTCTCCTCTAACAGACACAATGTGCCCTCAGCATCCTTGTACCCCATGCAGTTTCACTCTTTGTGCCTTGTTCATGTTAATCCCTCGACCTAGGAAATCCTTCTACTTTATCCACTTTGCAAACTCCTACTCGTCTTTTAAGACCTAGATGAAGTGTCGCCTCTCCTGGGAACAGCAATATCCACCCCTTTGTCCACTGGATTAATTGCTTATCATTTGGTTCCCAAAGGGACCTAGGCGAAGCCTCAAAAAGCACTTACTTGGGGCGCCTGGGTGGCTCAGTTGGTTAAGCGACTGCCTTCGGCTCAGGTCATGATCCTGGAGTCCCGGGATCGAGTCCCGCGTCGGGCTCCCTGCTCGGCAGGGAGTCTGCTTCTCCCTCTGACCCTCCTCCCTCTCATGCTCTCTGTCTCTCATTCTCTCTGTCTCAAATAAATAAATAAAAATCTTTAAAAAAAAAAAAAGCACTTACTTTATGTAGTTAGTTGTTTCTGCCTACTACCTCCATGTAATGGAGAAGGTGGGGGATTATCTTGTTTGCATTTGTATCTTAGTGCCCAGCACCAGCTGCTAATCCCCAGTCCAGGGCAGGTTCTTAAAACATACTTGGTTTTTGGTTTTGTTTTTTGTTTTGTTTTTTTTTTAATATATATTTTTTATAGATTTTTATTAATTTATTTGACAGAGAGAGAGAGAGAGCGAGAGCAGAAACACAAGCATGGGGAGTGGGAGAGAGAGAAGCATACTTCGCGCAGAGCAGGGAGCCTGATGTGGGGCTCGATCCCAGGACCCTGAGACCATGACCTGAGCCGAAGGCAGACGCTTAACGACTGAGCCACCCAGGCGCCCCCTTAAAACATATTTGATTGAAAAAATGAACCAAAGAATAAAATCAACACAGCGAACATGGGTGCGATTCCGCTCTACTTTTCAATCCATTCAATGTTGGAGCCAGGAATCTGTTTGGGAAGCACTAAGTCCTCTGCCTTTCCACTACTCCCACCACTCCTCAGAATGAAGAGGCTTAAAATAGCACCTTTCTTCAACTTCATATGTCAAATACAAATACGAATTCAAGACTCTTCATTGGCTTTTATCTCCAGCTTCTTTCTTTAAGAACAGCCTCTTTGACAGAGCAGGAGTGTGTGGTAGACAGGCTAACAAACCACATTATCCTCATTGTCCAAATCATGGGGCTGCGTAAGTCCCTTTAGCTGTTAATGGAACCGTATGATGTCTCATCCTGTTCAGCAGAGGTCAAGTTCTACCAGCAGAGCTCTTTCTGGAACTGCAGTGGTGGTGCTTTGCACAAAGTAGTCATTAGAAAATTTATGTTTTCGGGGTGCCTGGGTGGCTCGGTTGGGCGTCTGCCTTCGGCTTCCGTGGTCCTGGAGTCCCGGGATCGAGCCCTGCATCGGGCTCCCTGCTCAGTGGGGGGTCTGCTTCTCCTTCTGCCCCTCACTCCACTCTCGTGCTCTCTCTCACTCTCTCTCTCAAATAAATACATTAAAAAAAGAAAAAGAAAATGTGTGTTCTCACCATATATTACCAGGAAAATGAGGCAGGCCAGGAGGAGATGCTGGGGAGTCCGCCCCTGTCACACTCTAGTCTTGACACAGCAGAAGGCTCAACAAAGGGATTAATCGAGGAACCTTAGGATCTTTGGCATACATTTCTCAGTCATACAACATCTAGAATATTTATGGCTGCCAGTTTAGAGAAATAGGTTGCACCAGTCAAGCTGTTAATTGCAAGCAACACCTCAGACTCACCTCAAAACAGCTTACTATTTTGCAAAATTGCAAACTCACCTCAAAATAACTTAGGCCAAAAAGAGGAATATACAGAGTTATGGAATCAAACCAAAATTAGCTTCGGGACTGATACACTGTCAGATCTTGCTTTCCTCCTTTCTCTGTTCTGCTTCTGTGTTGGTTCACTCTCTTCTCCTACAGATAGGCAAGCAGTGGAAAGCTTGGCCAACGTAGCAATTGGAGCATCTACAAGGTTCCAGGAAAAACTCCATTTGGCCCAGGCCAGATCATATGAGTGCCCCTGTATTCAAGGGAGTGGTCTCCATTACCAGGAATTTGGGGGAGTACAAGCATGATCACTGGATAAATCTTTGCCAGTTAGGTGACTTGACAATTTTGTTGACTGCACGTTAATAATGGCAGATATCTTTTCTTTTTTTAAAGATTTTATTTGGGAGAGAGAGCGCGCGCAAACACGGGAGGCTTGTGGGTGTGCTGGTGGGGAGGGGAGCAGCAGAAGCGTAAGGAGAGGGAAACAGACCCTGAGCTGAGCCCAGAGCCCCACATGCAGCTCCATCCCAGGACCCCGAGATCATGACCTGAGCCAAAGGCAGTCGCTTAACCGACTGAGCCAGCCAGGTGCCTCTCATTGTTCAAAATACAGAAAGTTCAGGGATACCAGGCTGGCTCAGTAGGAAGAGCATGTGACTCTTGATCTCAGGGTTGTGAGTTCAAGCCCCACGTTGGGTGTAGAGATTACGTAAAAATAAACAAAATCTTAAAAAATATAAAATAAAATAAAATATAGAAAGTTTGGAAAGGAAAAAGGAGTGGGAAATACCCCATAATTCCACCACTCAAACGACAGCCATTGTTAGCCTTCTGTTTTGTTTAATGCTTAAAAAAAAATCTCATAGGGGCATCTGGGTGGCTCAATTGTTAAGTGTCTGCTTTTGGCTCGGGTCATGATCCCAGGGTCCTGGGACTGAGGCCCGCATCAGGCTCCCTGCTCAGCGGGAAGCCTGCTTCTCCCTCTCCCACACCCCCTGTTGTGTTCCCTTTCTCACTGGGTCTCTCTCTGTGTCAAATAAATATTAAAAAAAAAAATCCCACATATGTAATTTTGCTTCCTGATTCTTTAATATAACATGCATTTCCCCATGTCATATAACTCCTTAAAACATTGCTTTAAATAGCTATATAGTATACTCTGAAAACTTTTTAACTAAAACCTCGTTCAGAAGGAAAGAAGGCAGTGGAGTGAGTCAGCATTCTTCCCATACATGTGCTCAGTCCTCAGGCACAGCAGGTCACGGGACTCAATTCCAGCTACAGAAAAGGGCCATCATACTGGAGTTCCCCTCCCCCACTTCCTGCATTCCTCTAAACACTTACAAACTTTTCTCCTCCTCGCTCATCCTTTCTCTGCTCCAGGCTCAGAGGATTTGCTATGAGTTCGGCTGGTGGTGCAAACAGTTCAGGTTTGAATCCCGATACTTTGTAGTGATATGATGTGGGAAATTCCTTTTACTTCTCCAAATACCATATGTAAAATGGGGATTTTTTTCACAGAGCCCTTCTGAAGATTAAATTATATTCTGTATGTAAAACACTTAGCACATACTAGGTGATCAATAAGTGGTAGTGAAAACAGAAAAACCCAGATTCCCCTCTAGCTATAGCCCTCTTCTCCCTTGCCCTTCTCTTTCAGCCATGTTTCTTTCTTTCTTTTTTTTTTTTAAAGATTATTTATTTATTTGAGAGAGAGAGAGTGCGCTCACCAGCAGGGGTGCAGGAGAGGGAGAAGCAGACTCCCAGCCAAGCAGGGAGCCCGACGCGGGACTCGATCCCAGGACCCTGAGATCATGACCTGAGCTGAAGGCAGACACTCAACCGACTGAGCCACCCAGGCGCCCCTCAGCCATGTTTCTTGAAAATGATTTTTACATGCTGTCTCTATTCACTCATCTCCCATTTTTTACCCCAACTCACTGTAATCTGGCCTTTGTTCCCCCCACTAAGACTGCTCACCAAAGAGCTCCACTCTAGATGCCTTCATGGAGCTTTGAGTCACTTCTTCAACTTTTCTGTATATAGTCACACTTAATTTCTCTTTCAGACTTCTCTCTTGATTTCTGCGACACTAGTCTTCCCAATTTTCCTAATATTCAGACTGCCCCTTCTTAACTCTCCTTGGTTGCCTGCACTCTTTCCATTAACTAGTATTTGTCCTCAACTTCAACGTGTCTGGAAAAAGCAAGATTCTTTGCCATAACATCTGAGTTGGAATTCTGGCTTTCCTACTCACCAAACTGAGCTCCTAAGTTATTTAACTTACCTCAGCCTCTATAGTCTCATCGGCAAAAAGGGGACCTCTCTCTGGATAATCATCCAAAATGGAGCCATTGTACACTAAACCTGTGCTTCCCATTGGCATTATGCATTGGCAGGCATAAATTGGAATTCCAGGCCTGGAAACCCATTTCATATTTCATATAAAGTATTTATTGTTAGCAATATTTTAAATGCCATAAGAATGTCAAAACTCAAAACAAGTAAGATGATCTTCAAAATATTTATTAACCATATAAAACTAAACAATATGAACTATGATATAAACGTTCCTTGAGGTATTTTCCTTCACGGGCTGGACTGGCCGAGGTTTCTTAGACTCTTAGTTTAATGAAGTTTGGACAGAACATGCCATCTTTTCCTGGTAAATCTTCCTAGAGCATACATAGATATTTTTCCTTATTCCAGAGACCTTTGAACTGCATTGAAAATTAGGGTCATCTGCCACAAAGAAAAAAAAAGTTCAATGATGTTCAGATGAATGCTTCTCAAAGTTTTTAAAAGCTAAGTGCTGGGAAAGGGGCAGTTTCAATGATGTCTTACTCCTCCATTTTTATAAAAATCTACCTTGCTGAGCTTCTGAGAAATTTCTAACAATACAACCGGGTTTGCAGGAGACACTTCTAGATCCACTCAATCTGCAATGTCAAATCAGTTTCAGTGATGCTTTTTATAGTTATACAAATGCCTCAAAAAACTGAATGAGGCAGTTTCCTCCAATTCCTAGTTCCAGGCTTCATTTACGATTTTCACAATATCCAAAACATATCCAAAATTCTTTTTTGATCCATCCTCCTTGTTGATTGCTTTAATTGGCCTTCAAAAATTTCACACATAAAAATACCTTAGGGATGCAATCACTTATTTGATCTGTTGGCTAAAGTCAGGGAGATGCTTTGTGGAGATAAATTGGGGAGAAAGAAAACTAACGTCAGGATGCTGCTGTTTTAAGAATTAGGAGACAGCTGAAAGCAGTACCCAAATCCAGCTGTTAGCAATATTTTAAATGCCATTATTTCTTGACCTGTGGAACAGAGTGAAAACCAAAGCTTCAGAACTGGCTCTTCAAAAGACATTAGCTCCCTAGTTAAAGTGGGATGCCTTGGATTCATGGCAAGTTAAAGGTAAGGCAACAATTTCATTTTGCAGTCAACTGCAATGTATGATTCCTCCTATCTGCCTGCATAGTCAATACTTAAAATTTTTCTTCCTTACTAAAGTCAGCTTTTCAAAGCAGTTTTATCAATCTTAGGTCTCTGTCTCAAACAATAACAGGCCCTTGCATTTTAGTTAACTTTTCTGGAAAATCCTTCAATGCTTCCATATTAGCACTTGTAGCATCCTCCTGATGTTATGCTAACAAGTTCTCATTCTATTATATAAAAACAAAAACTGTTCCGTGTACAGTGCTCCCAATGAAATCCCTATTCTCCTGTGTCTATCCACAGGGGTCCTAGTTCAGGCCCTCTTTACTCTTACCCTGAGTCAGTACAATGGCTTTGAAATCAGTCTAAATGTAATTCCCTGGATCTACTCACTGCTCTACCTCCAGCATCTTCGCAAGCTATGTAATTGTCCTTTGAGCTATCACTCTACCTGCAGAATCCCAACATAGCACTTAATCACATTTTATTGTCATTTTATGTTTACATGGGTCTCCTCTATTTTATCCTGAATACTGAGGGGCAAAGACTATTTCTTACAGGTCTTTGGTCTACCGGTTAGTACATAGAAGGCATTCAACCTAATTATCCTGTGGTGAATATGAGCCCAACTCTGTCAGCTTTTAGATGGGCTTAAGAATTCCTTCTAAAAAACCAGATTTTTTTCCTATTTAATCTAATATTCTTGAACAATATGTGAAAATTTTACTGCAAATATCAACTTGAAAAATGCCTGATTTTTTTCTTTGAAGCTAGTGCACTAGAAAAATGCACCTCAATGACTTTGAGTGACCCTAATGTACACCAATTATACTTTTTATAGTTTTGTCTCCAGTGACTACTGAAATGTTACCTACTCCAGTCTCTGCAGCTTTTCTCTCAGCCCCCCGCATCAGCTTTTTTTATCTAATTTACCTGTCTGCACTAATTCCTCTCACTCCTCTAGAATGTGCTTTTTAACATGCCATAGGTTTAAAAGCTAAAGTAATTAAGCTTATTAGAAATGTTTATAGTGGGAAGATACAGACCCTAATCAACAGGAATTATGTACCCATGATCAAAAAGCACAAGGATCTTGCAAAATCCTTTTTGGTTTTTTGGGGGGTTGGGGGGTGGGGAACATTCATTTTTAAGCTCTAAGGCCTTTGCTGCTTACTCTGGTTCTAATCCATATCAGAAAAAGATGTCACATAGAATTAGCATTGTTTAATCACTTAAATTTGCACTCTCGACTCTTAGGAAATCCAGCCTAGTTGTTACAACCTCACTTTAAAGCTCTTGTGTGACTCAGCTTAAGTTAGAAAGTTGAGTCATTATATCCACTTAATAATCTAAAGCCATTTTAAACTACATTATCTTACATTTCTAGCAGATCAAATGCATAATATGCAATGTGATGTACAAATATTAAATACTTATAGTGACAAAAAAAATTTATGGTTGATGGACAAATTTTTCTCCAATTACAAAATGTAACTGATGTAGCCTAAAGCTCATCATTAAATACTGTTTCATATTCTATTGAAAAATGTGCCCTTTTAGTACTTTATATACATTATACTCTAAATGTTAAAATGTAGTGATACTAGAGATAAAATGGTAGAAAACAGGCATCACAAAGATTTAGACAATTAAGGTAAGCTCAGAGTGACTTTTAATATGCCAATCAATGTTAATAAAACACAAGTCAAACAGACAAGTGCAAACATGCTGTAAACCAAAATTAATAGGAAAGCAAACAATAGACAAATTCTTTGTTTTTGTTTTTTGCAATGTCTGGTTAGCCAGTATTATTAGTCAAATGGCTTATCATTGATAAAATATATTTTGTGAAAAGCTTGGAATAGTCAGAAGTCATTCTGGCATTTCAAACAGCTATGTACACTATCACCAAGATTAGTTTATATACACAAATATTGAAGAGAAACCGGGCAAAACATTTAAAAACAGACTAACAATACAATCAAGTACAAAACTTGGGTAGAGGGAGGGAACATTTTAAAAAAGAGTCAGGGAAGGGCATTACCAGGAAAAATTACAAAACCAGTAACAATTATACTACATTAATACAGCAATCCAAAAGGGAAAAAAAAGGTGCATTACTCCAATGCACTAGCTTCAAAGTTCAAAGAAAAAAAGGCAAATAGCTGCTTGTCATCAAGAGCAGCTATATATTTCACATAATTGTTTTCCAAAAAAGCCTATTAACAACAATGATTGTTTAATGCTACAATTTTACAGCAAAGACAAAACTAGAATAGCAGCAAATTCACAAGGCAATACTTCCACAGAATTATCATTCCATGGTTCATGCAATGCCTACAAAGTGCTCCCAGTTGGATATACAAGTATAATTCACAATTTAAAAAAAAGAAATGTAAGATTGACACACAGGTACATTGAAGGCTGAGTAGTACTGAGTCTCTTAGCATTTCCCTTTTCAAAGGGAGAATATGTTTGCAATAAAGCCCTTGAGTCCCTTTTACAGGTCACTACAAGGAAAGACACCTTTTATTACAATGCAACAGCAAACTATAAGCAGCACACCACCACAGTGGTTAACCCTAGAAAGTCTGGTGTAACATCCAACAGTGACTGACGGCCTACAGAAGACAGACTAGTAACACTAGATGAAAGCCTGATATAGCACTGGTCAAAATACAGCTTTCAACTGTAATTCACAAACAAAAGTCCTAAAAGGTATTTCAGTAAAACTACTGACACCGATTGAGAAAGTAATTGCAAGCTGGATTCTAGCAGTGATTTCAACCTAGCGTCCTCTTGTCACAGTTTTTTGGGGGAGGTGGGAAATGAGTAGTTCAGTATATGGTAAGGCTGACAGAGCGGTTCATTTTCTTTCCAATAAGTCGAGATGTTCTATTACTCTGGGTGGTGGACCTAGTGGTCATCCGATCAGTGAAGAGTGCTCTTTCCTCAGCTGCAGCTTTTGCCATCTGAGCTTTCTTGAGTTCTCTAAGAACATAAAAATAGGAAACAAGACTTTTCACCTATTGTATTAATCCTAGGAAGGGATTCTAAGAGGCCAAACACAAACTATGTTATCAGCTGGGAGATCTTAGCATGCCATCATTTTTCTAAAATACAACTGAGGAAAAAAAAATTACAGTATGAAACTTTAGCTTGTGCTCAAACAACTTAAATTTATGAAATGATTTTATTTTATGTTCTCAGAATTAAAACATCATATACACTTGGACCCAAATAATAAAGATGCTAGTAATGACTTTGAGTTGTAATACAAAATAATTTCAAACAGAACTCTAACTCGTATTGTGAAAATATCTTTACATAATAAAGATGAAAGGAAACTTCTACTTCCTACTTGTCTGAACTACGATGGCTATCAAACTAGTGGCAAATAAACCTTTTGTATTTCAAGTCAGTTTTATTAGATTAAAATCAGCAATAAAGCAAATAAATTAGAATTATCATTCCAATCAATTTTCTGAAATGTCAAAGGTCATTCAGACAAAATAGGAGACACATCTACCAACGTAATTGATGTTAATTTAATCCTTCCATAAAAAATAAACAGAATGAAGGAAACTGTTAATTTATGGTGAGAGTTTAAGGGGAAAGAAAAGCCTGTACAGGCTCACTTAGCTTTTGCTACAATTTAGGGATTGGGGATTATCACCACTTGCAAATACATGCTGGTCTTAAACATTTTTAAGTCCATAATTTAAAAGTTTAGGAACAATACCAAGTAATAGGTCACAAATAACTAATTAAAGGCAGAAATCCCCAAATTTTAACTGTATAACATACCAAACCACTACAGCCTTCACTGACAAAAAACCTAAATCATCGCTCATTAAAATTTAAGAATGAAAATAAGAAAGTTAAAACAAAACATTCCAAAGAACTCTCACTTACTTCTGCAAAAGTGAATTTTTGAATTTTTCAGCATTCAATTCTATCCGTAATTGTTCTGCACTTTTTCTAGAAGCAGACAGCAATACTGAATGCTTTACCAGTGCCATTGCTGAAGGTCTTCTCTCTGGATCTGGATGAATCATAACCTTAGAAAGAGAAATGAAATTAAGATAAAGACATGCAATTTAATAAAATATAAAACCATGTCTATAAAAAGTGCTTATATACAAAAAATGCTCACTTTTAGCAACTCTGTAAACTCTTGGGAAAGCACTTGGGGAATCCGGGGTAATCTACCCTGTCTGATTTCATGCCATTGGTCTCCATTTCTGGGAAGAGGTTCAGCACCAGCAGCACATACCACCGTGAGGGCAAGGGCAAAAATATCCGCTTTTGGTAGATGGGTATAGTTCTGTAAAATTAAAAAAAAAAATTTTTAAGGGACTATAAAAATGGCCAAAATAAGTGACGACAGGTGAGAAATAAGACTAGATTAAAATATCCAATGCTACATTTAACCTTTAAAACCTATTCAGAGACTAAGTTAAATTTGAGGAGCTTTTTAAAATCACAAATACATATATACTCTGGGAGGGGAGTGGTAAATACATTTCTAAAAGTAAATGCCTTCTCTTTTTCACTAGTCCATTTCAACTCTCAGAATAACTCCCATCCTGGGGCATTCATATGCATACAGGAAACATGCATACATTGACAAGTTACAAATACATGTACACATATAAAAAGAACAATGGGATCACGCAATTTATTTGTTCTACTTTCATTCTAAACTCTTATCAAAAAAATATTTTGTCACACTTTTTTTGGGTCACATTTTTTCAAACAGTACTATTAACTATATGCTGTAATTTATTTAATCATTCCTCTATTGCTAAACATTTATATTATTCTCAATTTATTTGTATATGAACATTTCTGTAGGCAAGAATTTCCTAGAAATGGAAATTCTGGGTCAAAGGGTACAGGATTTTAAAACGTTGATAGATACAAACGTTGATCTCCTAAAAGGCTATGCCATTTTACAGTTCCATCAGTAGTTTATGAGAATTTCTTTTATAGCTCCATCATTGTAATACTATAAATCTTTACCTTTACTCAACTTTCCTAGATTAAATATCCCCAGCTGATGGTTTAGGCTTTCTTTATTTTACTAGTTATTAGCTTAAAATTTTAGTATGTTTGCACTGTTATAAAGCAAATTGCATTATTAAAGGAAAAAAACTACCTCCTGCAAAACTTCATTTGCAAGAAAACGGCTATCACCCTCTTCAACTTGTGGACTAGAGATTCTTGTTACATGTCCAAGATCACCTGTAAGTATTGAAAAAAATAGAGTCAAGAGTTAAACAGCCTCCTACTTTATTTTAAGGCAATAAGCTGGTTATCTTTCTTTCTTACCTATTTTAAACATAACTTTGTTGGATGCCCAGTCATCTTCATCTCCTTCTTCAGAGGCAGCATTTGGGATTGAGGTTCGAGATATGAAAATATTACCTGTCAAACAGTTATTTTTGTCAGCTGCACTAACAATTAATGGTGTAACAAAAATTCATAAACAAGGCCGTACATCAGAATCATCCCAAAAGCTTTCAAATGTATAGATTTTCATATGTTCTACCCCCAAACCAAATGAGAGTAAGAATCTCAGGGGACAGGAAATGGGGTTGTATTTTCTAAGGAACGTATTTTCTGGACTAATACTGATCTTTGAACACTTGGAAACCACTTCATTAGACCCTTGTCATCTACACACTGATCTCTGGTTTTAACTATATAGAAACAATACAAAAAAGGCAATAATGTAGTAATCTGTGGTGCTTCTAAATCATAAATTTTAAGCTAATACTATGGGCTGGTATGAAAAGTACAAGTAATGTAACTTTTGAGTTTGGCTGTATCTACATCCCAATGTGGCTTTGTGGTTCATCTCTGCTGTACACATACTTTTCTTCTTCAAATTCAGGTAAGTTCCTGATTAACGTTAAGTTTCAGTGACAGATTTCATTTTAATAGTTTTACCAATGTAATACTGAGTTTATAAATGTTACATTCAATTAAGTCATCTTTCCAATTTCACTTTATTTATAGGATAATTTCTTTTTTTTTTTTTTTTTTAAAGATTTTATTTATTCGACAGAGAGAGACACAGCAAGAGAGGAAACACAAGCAGGGGGAGTGGGAGAGGGAGAAGCAGGCACCCCACGGAGCAGGGAGCCCGATGCGGGGCTCGATCCCAGGACCCTGGGATCATGACCCGAGCCGAACGCAGACACTTAACGACTGAGCCACCCAGGCGCCCCAGGATAATTTATTTTTCTATGTTATTTACAAATTTGAAACTTTAGGGCCCCTGGGAGGCTCAGTCGTTAAGCGTCTGCCTTCGGCTCGGGTCGTGATCCCAGGGTCCTGGGATCGAGCCCCGCATCGGGCTCCCTGCTCCACGGGAGGCCTGCTTCTCCCTCTTCCACTCCCCCTGCTGTGTTCCCTCTCTCGCTGTGTCTCTCTCTGTCAAATAAATAAATAAAAATCTTTAAAAAAAAAATTGAAATTTTAAAACTTCATATGCCTTAATATTTTCAACTTTTGTACTTATAAGGGTCTACTATGTTTGTCTGACACTTAAAACAAGATATGAATGAGTACAGGCAAACCTTACTAATTCCTATTTACTGCCATCAGCCCAAATATTATTTTTCCCCTTTTGGAAAATAAAAATTTTAGTGAGTTATTAACATACAGATAAATTCTTCACATAACTTATAAGATTCAAGTAAGTTGTGTAAAATGATTTAAATTCTCATGAATCACACATTTCCATAGACCAAAAAAAAAACCTTCATTAAATTCAACTTAGAAACACCTAGCCTAAAATTCACACTTGAATTCATCGACCTGTTAGTTTTAACTTCCAATTTATAGGAAACACAGGGGAAAAAGGAGTAAGATAAATGATGCAAGGGAGCAACCAGTCAAATGCAGAAGAAAGGACAAGACAAAGTCCATATTAGTATTATTTTTTTTAAGGTAGAGGAAGGGTAAAACCTGAAGGAAAAAAAAAAAAGAATAGAAGTAGATGGGATGCATGGTCCTGAAAATGGATACTAGTTTGGACAAGTAAACCAAAAGAACTTGGTTACCTGGGAAAAATTTTAAAATGATCTAGCTATTAGAATAGATGAAAATGTACTGAAACAAAAAGGTAGGGGCTCCTGGGTGGCTCAGTTGGTCATGCGACTGCCTTCAGCTCAGGTCATGATCCCAGAGTGCTGGGATTGAATCCCACATTGGGCTCCCAGCTCAGCGGGGAGCCTGCTTCTCCCTTTGACCCTCTCCCCTCTCATGCTGTTTCTCTCTCTCAAATAAATAAATAAATAAATAAATAAGTAAGTAAATAAAATCTAAAAAAAAAAAGGTAGAGTTGACTTACAAAAAGTTTTAAAATAGTGTGTACATTATGAGGTTATTTTAATAAAATGAGAGGGATGTGCACTAAGATGTTACTGCAGCATTCACTGCCACCCTTTTTTAATGCAAGATAATCATACTGCGGGGCACCTCGGTGGCTCAGTGGGTTAAGCATCTGCCTTCAGCTCAGGTCATGACCCGAGTCCTGGGATCGAGCCCCACATCGGGCTCCTTGCTCAGCAGGGAGCCTGCTTCTCCCTCTGCTGCTCCCCCTGCTTGTGTTCTCTCTGACAAATAAAAATCTTAAAAATATATATTAAAAAAAAAAGGTAGTCATACTGCATGTGCCATTTGTTTTCTGAATAATGCGGTAACACCTTCATGGTATATAGGCTAGAAATACCACATGTTACATAGCACTTATGTTTCCAAAATCGTGTTCACATATCTCATTTTATTCTAACCACCCTGTTAGCAGGACCAGCATTATTTTGTAATTATGATTCTATAACCTAGTAGAAGAGAGGGGCTTTAAACAACAGGTTCTTAGTCTCCCCATCAGAGTCCTACTTCATGACTATGTGGTTTCCATAAGATGCAGCAAATTTTTCCAATTTTTAATAAAAATGAATTGTCTCAAATATTTTGGAATAACAAGAGGTGAATGGAAATCATAAAACAATATAAACATGTGGCTCAAAGGTCTTTTAAAATTAACAATGAAAAAACAGAGTAAGATGTTTTAATGAAATCATTTATTCTCTATAACACTAAAGAACACAGGTCAGAGAATTTGTAATACTTACTAGGCTTTATATCCATATGAACCAAAGACATTGAATGAATATACCTCAAGCCCCGGCCAACTTGCAAAAGGAGATCCTTCAACTCTGCTTCTGTGAAGTAACTCATGCTTCTATAGTTTTCACTTATGGCATCAGCTAAACTTCCACCTAACAAACATGGGAAAAATTAGCAATTTCCTCTTCGTGAGATCTTATTTCTTTTCCCTCCATCTTGAGTTTGTGGCCACAAACTCAACAAAGAAAGTAGCATTTTGTACGACCTATTCTCTTTTTCCTGCTTGTGAAATCTAAAGTTTATTTATTCTTTCAATAAATACTATACTCACATGGGTACAAAATATAAAGTCTGGTTCATCCATATACCCCAGCATCCCACCTGGTTCTTTTTCCGCAGAATAAACCAATGTTACTGGTTTCTTATATATTTTTTCAACTCCTTTTCATACAAATGATAACATATTTTCATCATCTTGAAGATTAGTCTTTACTAACATACAAAGACTACCTTGTTCTCTCGTGTCTCTACAGAATTCCATTGTATAATTGAATGGTAATGCATTAACCAATCTCCTAACTGATGAACATTTTAATTTCCAAGCCTTTGCTACTATATACTATAGTCTAAGGATAACTTTGTATATTGGTCATTTCACACGCATTTAACATATCTCATAGAAACAAATTGCTGGTTTAAAGGGTTATACAGGGGCGCCTGGGTGACACTTGATTCAGAGTCTGACTCTTGGTTTTGGCTCAGCTCATGATCTTGGGGTTGTGGAATCGAGCCCTCCCTTGGGCTAGCACTCAGTGCGGGGTCTGCTTGTCTCTCTCACTCTGTTCCTCTTGGCACCCTGCCCTCATGCTCATGCACACACTCATATAAATAAAATCGTTTTTTAAAAAATAAAAAATATGTTCAGTCATAGAACAGTACTAATATGTGGCTCTAGTATGTGCGTGAAATACTAACTTATATATAGAATATATTTTTATAGCTGAGAGGGACATTTCTCTATTTATCCTTCTACAAAACAGCTTAGGGTTGGTATTCACACCATCAGTGCCAAACCTTCATTGCCTGTGAAAATTCACATAAAAGAAGTAACAGTGTATTTGGTTTCTGATTTCAAAATGGCTGGTACTTAAACTCTGCTAGCATGTGCCTTATGTGAATCTGGGGCTTTGGAAGACAAATCTGGGGCCATTTTACTTACACTTACACACACACACACACACACAGAGTTCCCCCCATAGAGAAGGCTGTACCAATTTATACTCCCATCATTAATGTATGAGAATAACTTTTCCCACACCCTCGACAGCAGTCTATAAATTTTATAGGTAAAAACCAGTGTTTTAGTAGTTTTAACTTATACTACTTTTGCTCTGAATGAGAATAAAACCTGCTTTTATAGGAGCAGTCAAAGCAACCAGCTCATTTGTTTATACTTTAAAAAACTTTGTAAGTTTATACTTCATAAGTTTTATTTAAAACACTCTAAGTTTATAACTTATATCTCAGGAAAAGAGGAGTTATGTAAAACAAAACAAAAATCAAAAACCAAAACAAACCACTTCTGTTTAAAGCTTAGTTAGGAATAATGAAATCAGAGCCAGAGTAATAAAATCAGGAAGGTATATTGATATATATTAGTCAGGAAAGGAAGTCCTACAATTTGAGTAAGACTAGGTAGCAAAATGTCCAATGTGTTTTAAAAATAAATATAAATCACACATCTCAATATTTTAGACTTAAGTATGTTCTCCATACTTGTACAAATCTTGAACTGCAGGAAAAAGAGGGCTCTAGAAGGGAGGTCAATAAATGGGCTTGAAGGCCTAGTCCAAGTTTAATAAGCATTTTAGTGGATCTATCAACTATAGCTAGGCCAGTTCCTTCTATTTCACTGCTGAAAGGCAAACAGAAGTGAGAAGAGCAAGACACTCATCTGATATTTCATGTTCTCTTCCCCCATCCATCAACATTTTCCCACACTTGTTTACCAGGAGTAAAAATTTCAATCTATCACCAAACCAAGACAAAAGGCTTAAAATGCAAATGACTGGTTTGAGATAATAAGGAAACTTAGTCACGATAAAGGACGTCAGTTAATCACCATGTATAAATGAAATAATAGAATCACTTCCCTGTGAAACTGTGGAAAAGGATGTGAAGATCAGGCCTATTATTAGGACATTCAAAGCTTCATCTGGAGAGAAGAATGGTGGAAAAGGAAATAGAAGAGCTCACGAATGTATCTAGATAGCCTCATTTCATCTAACAGAACAGACAACTATTCTAAGAGGCAACCCTGTTTCACACAGGTCTATTTATTCTTTAAAGATCTGTATATTCTTGGGGTGCCTGGGTGGCTCAGTCGTTAAGCCTCTGCCTTCGGCTCACGTCATTAGTCCCAGGGTCCTGGGATTGAGCCCTGCATCGGGCTCCCTGCTCAGCGGGAAGCCTGCTTCTCCTTCTCCCACTCCCCCTGCTTGTGTTCCCTCTCTCGCTGTGTCTCTATCAAATAAATAAATAAAATCTTTAAACAAAAAAAAAATCTGTATATTCTTTAAGTGTTTTATACTGTTCCAAGATAATAAACTGTTTCAAAATATTATTTTATAATCTAACTGTATTACAAGACAGGGTTTTGTTTTGTTTTTTAGGACAAGGTCTTTATAATGAGAGGGTAGCAAGTCAACTCACTCCTCCCTATCCCCCCAGGCCCAAAGTTTTCTCAAAATCATCTGAATTATACAACCACATATTTATTTGGTTGATCGTTACAAATGTGTGATCCCTGAAGTGCTACTGAAATACCTGTTAAGAGGACCAACCACATCAACAAGGTGAAAGGGAGAAAGAAACTGGAAGATGGCATCTAGCAAACATCGAGTGGAAAAGACATGGTCAAACTGTCCTATACTGGGGTGCCTCAGTCGTTGGGCGTCTGCCTTTGGCTCAGGTCATGGTCCCAGGGTCCTGGGATCGAGCCCTGCATCAGGCTCCCTGCTCCGCGGGAAGCCTGCTTCTCCCTCTCCCACTCCCCTGGCTAGTGTTCCCTCTCTTGCTGTCTCTCTCTGTGTCAAATAAATAAATAAAATCTAAAAAAAAAAATATATATATTGTCCTATATTAAGTGCAGTAACTGAAAAATGAAGGTTAAGAAACAGAAGAAACAGATTAGTCCACAAGGTCAGGAGAGATAGCTACATAAATATTCTGATATGAATAGAAACATTTCAAGAGACGTGTGAAACAAATTAGCAGCAATGCTGTATACTGAGCACTTAGTTCTTTCAAGTATAGAGATTAATATAATGACAATTCAAAAAAAAGTAGGTGTGAGAAATGGATCTTTTACTTCTTTTTTGTTCAGTTTTTAAATACTGAAAACCTGAACCCACTACCTACACCACTTATTTATTCACAAGCTATGAGAAGGCTGGTCTTGTTGAAAGAAAAAATGAGAATCAAAAAAAATAAGTAACAAATCCTTGCTATCACCTCCCAACTGCTCACTAAATTCTAAATTCTCTAATATTCACAGAAGATATACAGAAATGGAAACCCAGCATATATAAAGATTTACCTATTTAATAACAGGTATTTTTAAGAATCAGAATTGAGACCAGGGTTTTGATAAAGGTTTAATGAAGAAGGGGGGAACCAAGTTGGTCCTTGAGGGACTTTTTGAAATTGAAAGCTCTCCAGAGGTCCAAAGTTGAACCTCTACACATGCTTGTTTTGTTGGTTTTGGGGAGAAATGAGGGAGAGAGGCACAGCTAGAGAACTAAAAGCATAACTTAATAGAAAAGTGTGAGTGGATTCCAGTGGTAAACTAGGTTGGAAAAATGGGAATGGGGGCAAGATTATAGAATACTTTGAACAAACGGCTAAAGTTAGAACAATGGAGAGTCACTGTCACTTTATGAGTAACCAGTATCAGTTTTAACAGCATAAAAAATGAAATGGAAAGGGAAGGCTAGATGCATTGAACCTACATTATGAACTACCATACCCCACATACACTATGCTGCGTGCTAGGGATACCAAAATATATATACGGCAAGACCACTGTCCTTGCATGATCAGTTTGACTAATAGGCACACTACCATGCACAATTCCACTATTGAAGTAAAAGGGACAAGGTTTTCAATCTTTACTTAATATCCAGGTAAGCAATGAACTTAAAACTCATGTTAAGCTTCTTGAATTTATAAGAGATATACTCTCTTTGTATTTATGTAAGAGATAAAAGAGACATAGAATTACAGCAGGATTTCAGATAAAAACTATTTCCTCAGTGTTCATTTTTTTGAGCTCAAAAGTTTGTAAGAGAACCAACATATTACTCACCATTACAATATTCATTCTGTATAAGCATATGATCATCTTCTGCCCATGCAGAGAAATATCGAACTACATGAGAATGCTGTCCAAGCACTGCATGAGCATATACTTCCCTCAAAGCGTTCTGCCTAGGAGAGATTTGACATTGACAGAATGGTAAATCATTTTTATCCAAGCCTAACTTAAACTAATTTATGTGAAACTTCATAAGAGAAACTTGACTTCTTTATCTATCATTATGCTGAAGGATAACTTGCTTAAGAAAGAGGGAGTTAAGACTCTGTACCAGATTTTTCTAAAGGCTTCCATTAAAGAAGAATGTTAGTTACAAAGAAGGAACCTTGCTGGCCCTAGGACTTGGGAAAAATGAAACTCCATTTTACTGTGAATTCATGGATGCTACCAAAAAAAGAAATTTAAGTTAGGTTCCAAAATCAGACTACTCATAACTTTACCAAATCCAGTAAGAATGAATGGCACAAAATGAAAAGGATCTGATTAAATTATTATAGCTTCTCAAAAGTGAGAGAATTTCAGTGCTTGATTATGTAAAACCTTAATGCTTGCAACACCATAGGGAATAAAAGAGCAAAAGACAAAATTTTTAATACATACTCATCGACAGAGCCAGCCAATGGCTTTTTTGATCGCTTAATGGCATAAATGCATCCATCCAGCCTCTTCACACACTTAAACACAGAACCAAATTCTCCAGAGCCAATTTTCTCTAGCTCATGAAATTCTGTTGTATACCGTGACTTCATATTGCTTTCAGTAATTGTAATTCTCTGTAATAAAAAAGTGTATCCATATACATAATACAAAGATATGAAAATGATTTTTTGCTATGATGCTAGCACTATGTGTGAAATTTAAAACTCATTATATCTTATGTTTTAATGGATATTTAACATGTATATACGGTAACTTGTTAAGAAGTAGAAAATGAAATTTCAGAAACAATAAAAAGAAAATGAAAAGCTATTTACTTTAGCAGGTCTTGTTTCATCTTCGAACTCATAATCACTGGCTTCCATGTCTTCACCACAAGAACTGAAAAATATTATGTATTTTTCCATCAACAGATCTGACAGACACATCAACTAGAGATCCAAAACTTTATCTGATAGGTGTACAGTGAAATTGCATTTTAATGAATAAAAACAGACAAGAAAGGGCGCCTGGGTGGCTCAGTTAAACATCTGCCTTCAGCTTGGGTCATGATCCCAAGGTCCTGGGATTCAGTCCCGTGTCCAGCTCCCTGCTCAGTGGGGAGGGAGTCTGATTCTCCTTCTGCCCCTCTCCCCGCTTGTGCTTGTGTGATCTCTCTCGTGCCACACAAAAATAAATAAAATCTTAAAAAAAAACAGGTAAGAAAACAATTATATAATCACGAGATATAGCTCAGCTGATGAAAATGCTGTCCCTGCTGAAATATGCTTATTAACTACAAGCCAACACCACCACACATATCAAAATTAAAGTCTTTCTAAATCAACTCTCTCTGCCTGCCTCATTTTTGACACCAGCAGATTTCCTACAAGCTATCTAGGCTTTTTATTCCTTCCTTTTTCACACCACTACTTTTCTACAGCTGATTACTTTCCACCTACCTCTCCTGGGAAGTGGGGTGGGTGCTAGCAACAGAAAAATTTCAGAGCATAAACTTCTGTCATTCAGATGAAATTAAATTTTGATAAGTACCACAAACCAATCTTGAGTGGTTGGGGACCAAACTGTGGAGTACTAAATAACTTACTCATTCCAATGTGTTCGCTTTCTTCTACGACATTGTCCTGAGGAATGAAGTAACACAGAATCTGGGGTAAAAGGATTAATATTCACTTGAGGAGTCTGTCGCATGTCAAATTCCCTTTTTCCTGATTTTTCTGTATCCATGAATAGAGAACCACCTCGGAGTTTAACAGAGCTGGAATCAATTCCTCGAGCTTTGGAGAGCAAACTCTAGGACAGGAAAAATAAAATTTTTTGTATCCAGGTCCTATAGACAGCCTTATCAACCCAACCTTCAACAAGCCTTTCACAGGTCTGATAGTGTAGATCAAAGCAACACACAAGCCTCTGTCACATCTCCAGCAAAACAGTGGTTAACTATAGCAGTCTGAAAAGTGGATACCAACCACCTTTTCTGAAAAAGCCACATAAAATAGGTCTCTGACCCTAAAAAGAGTAGGAATGCAGACTAAAATTAAGTTTATTCTGGAGTCCAGAAGTTAACAAAAACCTTTCATTCCATCTAAAAATAGAAAGCAGTCAGGGAGCCCCATAAAAGCTCCCTTCCCCCCATCCAAATAGGGCTTTGAAAACCACCTCCGGCGGACTCCTCCCCTCACTTCCAGAGGGATCATGCCTTGGGCAAGTCCCTAATAAACAGTAACGCTCAAAAAACACTTCTTCGTGAGGTTTACCACCAATGGCACTGAAAGGGACTCAAAAAGGTGCATTTTCTGTATTAGTTTTATAAACGCGATACTTGTCTCAATTTCGTGACGGGTCTGTTTTTAAAATCTGGCTACATCTAACGTTCCAGAAGTAGTAATCTGCGTACTCACTTGCTACTCAACAAACAGGTGCTGAACACCTCCTTCATTGTGATCTGTTATCAACAATATGAAAGCACAAGGGTCCAAGAAACCCCACCAATGCTGGCTTTTAACCGTTGGATGTCCCTAATCGTTACACTTAGGCTGACCACACATGGGCACTGCAAACCCAAGGGTGTAAACAAACGCTTACCCAATAAATAGCATGTACGGACAGTAGCTTAAATGCTACTCTGAGTTAAGGAGTGTTTAAGACTGGAAACGCTTGGAAGGCCAGCCTTTTCTCCCAAGTCGAAGCGCAGTCCCCCTCCATACCTCAAACTTAACCCCTTAAGGCCATATGACACGAAACGATAAGCACATGAAGTTTTTTTTTTTAACCGAACTCCTGCGTGCGCCGCCCAAATTACAGGGCCCATCACTGCGTTTAAAAGGCACCATATGGCTGCAGGGCTCAGGAGTGTCAGGTGGCCGGGCCAGCCCACTCCAAGCATCCTTCCAAACCACGTTATCAGTGCCACACTCCGGCTGACACGGTCGGGAAGGCCCCGACTCGACGGGCGTGAAATCACCAGCCACCTGGACGGCGCCGATCAGCCCCTTTGAAAGATGAAGAAGTTCCAGAAGAGGCCCATTGTTCAGTTACATAATCTTAACGGACAACTTCTGGGCAGGGCCAAAAAGAGGGGCTGCCAACTTTTTGTTGCGGCTCCGGGGAACGAGTAGGGGTGCGGCCGGGCGGTTATGTAACCGAACCCGGGCAGCGCCGCGCTCGGCTCCCGGCGCCGCGGCCTTTTTAAAAGGCTGGGCGGGCGCGGGCTCGGGGCGCCCCGGGCCCCGCGTCCTCTCACCTTGGGCGTGTGCGGCGTGTCGAAGAGCCGCAGCTTGCGGAAGGTCTTGTGCGGCGGGGTGCCGGGGTGATCCGGCAGCGGCGAGCAGGGGCCCTCGCTAGCCCGGCGCGCCCCGCAGCGGCGCGGGGACGCGTCCCCCGCGCCGCCGCAGCGCACCGGCGAGAACGAGCTGCCCAGGAAGTAGGCGGCTGCCGGCGACTTCACCGGCGACGAGGAGCCGAAACCCTCCTCCTCCCACGAGTCGCCCTCGGCCCCGCCGCCCTGCACGTCGGCGCTGGGACAGGCGCCCCGCAGCAACATGTCCTCCTCCAGCTCCCCGGGGCTGCCGGGGGCCGGGCCGGGCGAGCGGCGGCGCTCGGGCCCGGCCTCTGTGGGGCTACGCGCAGGCGGCAGCGGCGAGTCGGGCTCTTGAAAGGCCGAGTCCTCTCCCGTGCTGTGGCCACTGCCTTCCTCCTCTTCCTCCTCCTCCTCCTCCTCACAGTCGCTGCAGGGCGAGAAGATCAGCTTCTGCCTCAAAGTGCAGGAAGCCCCAGGACGGCGGGGCGGCGGCGGCTGCTGCCGGCTCAGGAAACTCATCGCGCCCCTGGGGCCGGGGCCGAGGCCGAGGACCGGAGAGCCGGAGCCCGCGGAGTCCAGGACGCGGACGGCCCAGGGGGCGGGTCCGCCACGTGCGACTGGGCGCGCCTGGTCGCCGCGGCGGCGGACCTGCGCGGTGGCGGGCTGCGGCTCTGGAGCGCTCGGGGCTGCGGGCGGCGGTGGCGGCGGCGGCGTGGACTGTCCAGCAGAGGCGGGGCGGCGTAGGCACCGAGGCTGGGGTCTCCGCAGGTCCACCCGCAGGTTCGGGCTCCGCGGCTTCCCGCGACCGTTAACCACGTGAGTGCCCGACCCACCAATCCCCGCCCAGCCCCGGGTTTGAAAAAAAAGGAGGGCGCGACGTAGCCCGCGGGGGAGGGATCAACTACGCGATTTTGGCGCGAACCCGCTGGCTCCGCCCCCCCAACCCCCCGCCCTCCGCAGCCAGGCTTGGGCGGGCGCGGCGCCGCGGGCCTATGAGGGAGCCGGACTTCTGGGAGCCGAGCCGGGCGCCGCCCGGTCGGGGCCGGGCGGGAGAGCCGAGGCGGCCTTCTGGGAGGGGCGAGGGGGGCCGGGCTCGGCTGGGCCCAGCCGAACGCCAGCCTGGAAGCGACTTGCTCGCGGTCCCTCAGGCGCTCTGGGGTCTGAGGTGGGGGCTGGGGAACACTTCTGGTCCTCTCCGGGTCGGAGTGAGCGGGGAACCACCGTGGCCCTCGGGCTCAGCCCCGGGAGTGCGGCCTCCGGTCCCGCGTCCCTTTGGTGCGGGCCACTGGGGCGTTGTGGGCGTGGCTGGGGGCAGTCACGTTCTCCCGTAGAGGTTTGAGCCGGAAATGGTGACTCGGGCCTCAGGAGCTTTGCGATGTGAGCGGGTTGTTTAGGGTGGACACCGAAATCAGCAAGGCCAACACACGAGAACTCGCGGCGGGGACACCGGCCTCGGGGAAGGCCTCTGGAGCCTCAGTTTCCCCCCAGGGTGGCTGTTAGGGTCGGGTGTGCCCCCTGCGAGGTGAGCTTCGCCTAGGCCGTGGCCCCTTTGCAGTCCCCTCCCCCCCGCCCCCGACTTGTCCAGAGTAAACAGCAGCAGCACCACAATCGGCCCCAGCACGAAACCCAAGTGCCCACCACGCAGCCACGGTGTTTATATTTGTTTGCCAGCACGTGGGCAAGCGTTGGCAAAAGAGATTGGCATACCTCACTGCAAACTTTAAACGCAAATTGAGAAAAAAATTCCTCCAGTACTCCGTCAAATAGCGATTTTATCTGCCCTTTATCGTCTCACAGACAAGTTTCTTGTAATTTTTCAGTTGTAAATAACCCCGTGATGAATATTCTAACTTCTCGTGTTTTTTCCCTGTGTTGCTTGAGGGTTTGGGGTGTTTTTTGTTTTTTTTTTTTAAAGATTTTATTTATTTATTTGAGACAGAGAGAATGAGAGACAGAGAGCATGAGAGGGAGGAGGGTCAGAGGGAGAAGCAGACTCCCCGCCGAGCAGGGAGCCTGATGCGGGACTCGATCCCGGGACTCCAGGATCATGACCTGAGCCGAAGGCAGTCGCTTAACCAACTGAGCCACCCAGGCGCCC
>NC_138379.1:42114615-42129743 GCF_054177405.1 Leptonychotes weddellii
TTTTTTTTTAAAGATTTTATTTATTTATTTGAGACAGAGAGAATGAGAGACAGAGAGCATGAGAGGGAGGAGGGTCAGAGGGAGAAGCAGACTCCCCGCCGAGCAGGGAGCCTGATGCGGGACTCGATCCCGGGACTCCAGGATCATGACCTGAGCCGAAGGCAGTCGCTTAACCAACTGAGCCACCCAGGCGCCCCTGGGGTGTTTTTTTTTTAAAGAGATTCCTAGAAGTGAGAATTACTGGGTCAAAGAATATAAACTGCCAAACTGACCTCCAGAAAAAAAACAATTTACATTCTCATTAGCATTGGGTTAGAGTACACCGCTCATGAATTCTGGACGTAAGTGGATATTTAATGTTTGTTAATGTAATTTTGTTGTTTTGATACATATCGTCGGACAATTTTCATGTGCCAGTGGCCACTTATATTTTTCTATTGTATTTTTCTTATTGTAGCACTTTATGAATATTAACACTTTGCCATATATGTTGTTCTAACACTTTTCAAAGTCTAAACTCAAGCTGGATTTTTAATAATGGAACCACAGTTTAACACTTACCACATGGGAAATTCCCTGAGATCATATAACTGAAGATGCAGTGAAGGGTAAACAGCTGTCTTCTCCAGACATTTGCTGATATATGTGTCTTTCTTGCATGTTAATCCAAATCCAATGTTAAGCTCTTGCAACACAGGAACTCTACCCTTTTGTATGTTTCAAGGAGAGGCATTCTCTGGTCCCTGGTGGCCAAAGCCAAGGAATGGTTTTTAGCACTCTCCCTCCAACACCACCTCTCCACTCCTGATGGCAAATATAATTCTTTGATATGCATAGTTGGCCACATTGAGTTGATTTTCTCAATTTCATGTGAGTGTAAATAAAAATAACTTGAGAAAAGGACTTATTATTGATCTTTAACATGAGTTGTATGTAAAAATAGTGTGTTTCCTAAGTAAACTTTAAAGTCCTGTAGATAACCTCTCCCCAACTAGAATGTTGTTCCTAAGCCCCTCCTATATAGGAATTCTGTATCCTCTGTTGCTATCCATGCAAGCTCACATCCTCTCCCCCTTCACTCTTTCATAATACCCTGCTTTATTCCCCTAACAGGCTTATATCTATCTCAAAGTATGTTGATTGTTTGTTCACTACTATCCCCTTCTAGAAAATGAGTTCCCTGAGTGTAGGGACCTTTTCTATTTCATTTATTGCAGTGTTCTAACGTGGCTTAGGCCCTCAATATCTTCTGAATGATAATAGAGCTCTTATTTAAATATTTGTTGGTTTATTTTTCTCTCTCAGTATAAATTCAAATGGTACAGAAGCCTCCTAGCCACCCCTGTATAGTCTGTTCTTGGAGGTAAACAGTCTTTTAACGTTTTTTTTTCAACTCTTAACTATGCCACCTGTCTGCTTCCCTGAACTGGGAGGTCCTTGAAGTAGGCTAGGCTGGAGCAGAAGGGCCTGGCTTCTGAACGGGAAGGGAAGAGTTCTTGGTACACAGCCCCAGTACTTCGAATTCTTGGCACCCAGGTCCACCCCCAGAATGGGAGAGGTAAATTTCCACTTAATGTATAGAATGACTGGAGGAAAGAAGCAATTTCTTTGAAAGTTGGAAACAAGACTTAGTGGGAGAACCATTTCTTCTGTAAAGCCTTTCCTTAACTTTCTCCACTTCTAGGTAAAAGAGACACTCTGTGCACCAGGTTTTCCACCACACCTGTAATGGACTATGTTAAACACTCTTTCTTTACTTGTCTGGCTTCCTTTCCACCCAGGGCTGAGATCAAGTTTTATTTGTCTTTAGAGCTCCAGCAACCAGCAATGTGCCTTGGCCCCTGAGAAGGTACTTAAATAAATGTTTCTGGAATAAAAATCTCCGTGTTCTTTAAAAAAAAGGTACCAAAATGAGTAAGAAGCCCAGGCCCTACCTCCTCCAGCTGACAACATGGCACAGTGTTATGGTTTAACTGCAGCAGTGTCCTAACTGAAATTCTAAATGATTGTTCTGATTTTTTAAATTTCATGCTCCTCCAAGTACAGGACTCACTGTACTGGAGGGATGGGGTTACGCCCACCTGCCCCAGGGCATATCTAATTCAAATTTCCTGTTCTTTCTCTACCCAGTGTTGTTCCTAACTGTAATGTTGCTAGGCAACTTCTGCAGAATCCACAAGTTTGTGGTAATGTTGTAATAACTGAGTAAAAATCTTGCCTCTAGGTGTTGGGAGAACAAACTTAACCAGTTTATCCCTTTAGACCGATGACTTAGCAAGTATAAGGCTTTAATACCACTATTGTTGGCTCATTCACCTTCCTTAGCAGCAAAATAAGATTCCTGCACTGAAGATTTATAATTGAGATTCCTAAATCACCCTCTCAAATACTTTTAATACATACAAGCACATAAATACATATGCATATTCTTATTAACATAAGCCTGTACTTTTGAATGAAAGATACTTCAGAACTAGTAACTAATTTGTCAGTCTGGAGAAGTATTTCATAAGAATAGCTAGGCTTTACCCAAAGCTGAATTTTTTCTAGTTTATGCTTTTGATTCTGGAGGAATAATAACTCTCTCTAAACAAGAGCCTGCTCTGATAGATTTCTAATTTTTTTTAAGATTGTATTTATTTATTCTAGAGAGAAAGAGGGAGTATGTGGGAGCTGGGAGAAGGGGCACATGGGGGGAGAGAGAACCTCAAGTAGGCTCCGAGTGCTGAGTGTGGATCCCGACCTGGGGCTCGATCTCACAACCCTGAGATCATGACCTGAGCCAAAACCAAGAATCAGACACTCAACTAACTGAGCCATCCAGGGATCCCTAGATTTCTAAATTTTTTTTTTTTTTTTTAAAGAAGCCAGGGGCTACCGGGTGGCTCAGTTGGTTAGGTGTCTGCCTTCGGCTCAGGTCATGATCTCAGGGTCCTGAGATGGAGCCCTGTGTCGGGCTCCCTGCTCAGCGGGGAGTCTGCTTCTCCCTCTCCCCCTGCCCCCAACTTGTGCTCTCTCTCTCTCACTCTCTCTGTCTCAAATAAATAAAAAATAAAATCTTAAATGTGAGACTAATGTTGTCCCTTACAAATAGTGCTCAATAAATGTTATGTGTTGCTTTTAATTATAGCAATGTTGTTTTGAGAATAATCCATACTTGTCAATGGCTTTATAGTCAGTAAATGCAACATGTAACTCCTGATGTCCCCAAAATAAGTTTGCTTAATATGGATAGACAGTTGAGATTGTGTACAACCGGTGAGGATAATCAAATCAGGACAGAAATAGTACAGTTGACCCTTGAACAACATGGGGGTGAGAGGCGCTGACCCTCGCAGTTAAGAATCAGGTAACTTTTGACTCCCCCAAAACTTAATACTAATAACCTACTGTTGACTAGAAGCCTTACTGATAACATAAACAATTAACTCATATTTTGTATGCTATGTGTATTGTATATCATCTTCTTACAATAAAGTAAGCTGGAGTAAAGAAAATGTTATAAGAAAAGTGTAAGGGAGGGACGCCTGGGTGGCTCAATTGGTTGAGCGTCAGACTCCTGATATCGGGCTCAGGTCATAATCTCGTGGTAATCCGAGGGATCTAGCCCTGTGTTGGGCTCTGCCCTGGGCTCTTTGCTGGGCACGGAGTCTACTTGTCCCTCTACATCTGCTCCTCCCCCCACTTGTACTCTCTCTCTATCTCTAAAATAAATAAATCTTTAAAAAAAAAAAAAAAGAAAATTGTAGGGGTGCCTGGGTGGCTTAGTCGGTGAAGTGTCTGCCTTCAGCTCAGGTCATGATCCCAGGGTCCTGGAATCGAGCCCCGCATCGGGCTCCCTGCTCTTCGGGGAGCCTGCTTCTCCCTCTCCCTCTGCCTGCCACTCCCCGCCTCTTGTGCTCTTTCTGTCAAATAAATAAATAAAACCTTTAAAAAAAGAGAAAAATTATAAGGGGAAATACATTTCCAGTAGTGTCCTGTATTAATAGAAAAAATCCATGTATTAGTGGACCTGCCCAATTCAAACCCATGTGGTTCAAGGGTCAACTGTATTGATATAATAAGAACTTGAGAAGTGTAGTTCAGGAAAAGTGGCCAGTTGAAAGCTTGTATTTTAATTAAATAAACATTATTTCTTGTCATGCCTAATTAATCTTTAAAGACTACTAGCATATTATTTCTATTTATCCTTTTAACGTTTATATCAGGTAGATCAAGGGCACATATCATTATATCCTTTAGGTATGGATTATATCAGTTATATGGGCTGCATACAAAAAGTCTGAGGACCTAAGATTCTCATTCAGTTTTTGCTTAGGGTCTTCAGCTACGAGAGACCATGCTGGGGTACTCAAAAGTTGTATCTGCACATGTACAAAATCTTGGCTGTAACCAGCCCTATTAAAGGGCTACCAGTTATCTTAGCCCTTACCCAGGCCTCAGAATCTTGAAAGACTTGATAGTCCACGGCAATCAGCCAGGCCTGTGGCAATGATACTAACTTCAAGACTTTTCCCAAGAGAAAATACTGACCACTGACTATATCATTCCTAGATGAGAAAGGAGTTCTCAGTTAACATATTTAAAACTATAGTTCTGTAAAGCAGTTAGCCAAAACATCACGCTTCCTCTTTGATATTTTAAAAATCCTTTCTACTGTGATGGAACCGAGTAGTCACGTTTTCTCCAATAATACTTTTTTTCCCTTTACAGACGTACAAAGGGCTGTTTTTCCCCTACATTCTCAGTGAGTTTCAATAACTGAAAAGGTCACTTCACAGAAATTTTATAAACAGGAGGAATCATGGGTACACAACAGAATGCTGGCGCTCAATACACATTTGAGTAATTGATTAATTGCCTCTCCCCTTGGGTTAGTGACATTCTCAGGAAATGACCTGGATGACCACAAGGACTGCTGTTGTTTGCTGACCACACTGTGATTATTTAAGCCAGCTTTGTTCTTATTACTGCAGCACAAAAGATGTGATGACTCTTCTCCAGGGAGTCAAGGGGTTCAGTCCCATTAGGAGAGGGAAAGGAGATAAGGCAGACATCCCATGCTGCTCTTTTGTGTAGCAACAGGAGTGTGTTTGGGTATTGCTGTTTTGATGACTCAGTAGTGAGTCAGTTTTAAAGTTCTGTAAAAGGCCTTGTTCAGCTCAGACAGGATTAAGATGAGCTCATTTGGTAGCTCATTGGGTGACGACTGGGTGGTGTGTGATCCAATCAGCTGATGGGTGGTGTAAATATGTACGTGGAAAAAACATATTAGCAAGGATGAAACTAGTTCCTGAATGCAGAAATCAACTGTCCTTGGCATCTATTGAGTGCCTACTGTGTTCAAGCACCATCCATGTCCTACCCATACCCCATTACCTTTATAAATGTTAGAATATAGAAGTGTGTTAAGTGCTACAAAGATCTGGGATGCCTGAAGGAGCTGGGAAAGGTAGGTATGTTGCCAGCTACATGGTAGGCACTGAGCCAGATGCTTTACATGTTTATCTTATTTAATCTTTAAAGGAAACCTTTGAAAGAGGTATTTTATTCACATTTTACAGAAGAAAATGAAAGCCAGATAGGTTCAATGCCTACATATACAGCCATAGGGCTAGGACTACTGAGACTATATTCCTGAGACTGTATTACTACTGGCTTAAGGACTAGCTCTTTCTACCCCAGCAAGTGTGGGGTAAGGTGAGGGTGAGAACTAATTGGAAGACTTGATGAAGGCAAGGTCGCTGGACCCAGCTGGTGCGCCAGACAGTTATGCAGTGTGATGCTAGAATCCGGACAGCAGGGCATGCACCTCGTCTGGTGTGAATGAAGGAAGTGGGATCTGGAGAGAGTTAGACTTGCACCTTTTAATTTTTTGTTTTACCGTAAAACCCACATGTGTTTTAAATTCTAAAATCAAGAGGAAACATTACAAAGATTAATATTATCTTATGTTGTGGAGGGTGCAGGGAAATGCATTCTTGTCTACTATGGAGGGTGGGTGTAAATTGGCACCATTTTTATTTATTTATTTTTTAAGATTTTATTTATTCATTTGACACAGAGAGATAGTGAGAGCAGGAACACAAGCAGGAGGAGTGGGAGAGGGAGAAGCAGGCTTCCCGCTGAGCAGGGAGCCCAACATGGGGCTCTTGATCCCAGGACCCCGGGGATCATGACTTGAGACAAAGATAGATACTTAACGACTGAGCCAGCCACGAAGGCGCCCCAAATTGGCACCATTTTTAGAAGATTGTTTTGGGGGTGCCTGGGTGGTTCAGTTAAGCATCCAACTCTTTTTTTTTTTTTTAAGATTTTATTTATGAGAGAGAGAGAGAGAGCACACGCATGAGCAAGGTGGGGGACAGAGGAGGGGACGGGGAGGGGGGTGGGGAGGGGGTGAGCAAGGGAAAGAGGATGGGGAGGGGGTTGGGGAGGAGGAAGCAGGCTCTCCGCTGAACAGGAAGCCTGATGTGGGGCTCCATCCCAGGACCCTGGGATCATGACCTGAGCTGAAGGCAGACGCTTAATGACTGAACCACGCAGCTGCCCCTAAGCATCCAACTCTGATTTCTGCTCAGGGTCGTGAGATGGAGCCCCGCCTCGGGCTCCACACTCAGTGGAGAGTCCGTCTGAGGTTTTCTCTCTCTGCCTCTCCCCACCCTCTCTCTCAAATAATCAATCAATCAATCAATCTTTAAAAAAAGATTGTTTGGATGATTTCTGTTATAATTTAAGTATTTGTACTCTTTGACCTAGCAATTCTACTGAAATGTTCACATAGATTTGCAAAAAATATGTAAAAGAATGTTTATCGCTGTATTAGTTCATTCAGTGAATACCTGGGGAGATTCTCCTATGAGCTTGGCACATCTCTGGGCACACAGCAGTGAAACAAAACAAAGTCCTTACTTTCATGAAACTTTTGAGGCCTCTGGTGGAGATACACAAGGCATAAGTAAACAAACATACAAAAAAATATCAAGGGGGGCGCCTGGGTGGCTCAGCCAGTTGGGCGTCTGCCTTCGGCTCAGGTCATGATCCCGGGGTACTGGGATCGAGCCCCGCATCGGGCTCCCTGCTCCGCGGGAAGCCTGCTTCTCCCTCTCCCACTCCCCCTGCTCGTGTTCCCTCTCTCACTGTGTCTCTCTCTGTCAAATAAATAAATAAAATCTTTAAAAAAAAAAAAACAACACTCAGGTCTTTAAAAAAAAAATATCAAGGGATTAAGAAGTGGTAGAGGGTTGGAGGGAAATGCTATTTTATATCGTGTGATCTGGGAAAGGCTTTCTGAGGAGGCAGTATTTGAGCAGGAACCTGCATGAAGTGAGGGAATCAGCCAAATGACATCTGGAGGACCTATATTCTAGGCATTGTTTATAATACCACAGATTGGAGGCCACCCAAATGTCTATCAAATACTGAGTAACCACAGTCTGCAAAATAATGAGAGAGCTGTATGTACAGAATGAAAAGATAAGATAAAATGAAAAAAATGTTACAAACACTTTAAAAAAGTATCCTGAGCAAATATATTTATCACAGGGAAGACATCTAGGGAAATACACAAAAGTGTCAAAAAAAAAAAAACACCCAAAACCTGTTAAGAGTTGTTGTATGGATTGAATGAGAGAACCGGTCGAAGTGCCGAGGTGCCAACTAAAGAGAGCCTAACCAGAGACTAAGGAAGGTCTTAGTACTATCTCTAAAACAGGATGGAGCACACAAGTCCTGAAGACCCATACCTTTGCTTTTTTTTTTTTTTAAATCCGGGGAGAGCGTGACTGCAGTCCCCCACTACCACAAATTATGCAGTGGAGTTTCCCACATCTGGGGAAATCACAGGGGTCGGCACAACCGGAGTGCAATAGATAAGCCTTGCCCTGGGACAACCACCTTCGTGATCATGGTACCTCCCCTGCCAGGTAAGTACACCCTTGCCTTTTCTGATGTACTGGGAACTCTCCTCTCAGGTCGCTGATGTCTGAGCCCTTCTTCCCTCTCCTTGCTTCCCCACATCCCTACCCCCCTCCTCTCATTTTGCTCTTAAGAATGGAGCCTGTGCTTCTGTTTTCTTAGCCCAGTTACTCCGTCTGGACTGGTCTTCCGTCTCCTCTCAGACAAGCAACCTTGTGCTCGGGCTGCAGTCTGTGCTGAGGTGCCGGTAAGGAAGAGGGCTTCCAGGATCCCTCTGATTTAGTATAGCGTCATTTCTAAGGGCAGAATAAAAAGGCTTCATCCATGGTTACCAGCTTCAGAATCTAACTGAGCCAGGAGCTCAGTTTGGGGGATGGGGTTGCTCACACACACTCCTGCCAGTGTTGACCAAACCACCTGCGTGGCCATCAGGGTTTCTGTCGTTGTTGTTTTGTTTTGTTTATTTTATTTATTTATTTGACAGACAGCAAGAGAGGAAACAAAAGCAGGGGCAGTGGGAGAGGGAGAAGCAGGCTTCCTGCTGAGCAGGGAGCCTGATGATGTGGGACTCGATCCTGGGACTCCAGGATCATGACCTCAGCTGAAGGCAGACACTTAACGACTAAGCCACCCAGGCGCCCCACCATCAAGGTTTCTGAAGTAGTTAAGCCTTAAGTGTTTGGTGCCCACCCTTACTCCCACCTACCACTACCAAACTCCGCTGACTTCCCCGGGCCCTCTGTATGCTTGTCAACCAATTGTTAGAAACAACACAAGAGCACAGAAAAATGGCCAGGATAAAATAAATACTCAAAAAAACGTTCTATGGCCTTACACAGTTTCTAACAATTTTTCTGTTGATTATTTTGGATTTCTAGGTAAATAATCATATAATTAATAATTCTTGTAGTATTTATGACTTATTTTGTTATATTGTCTAATTGTATTAAGTAGCACTTCCAGAACAACATTAAATCATAGGAGAAGTGCTCAGTGGACAGTTAGCTCAATTGGTTAGAGCACGGTGCTAATAATCGGATAGGTGGTGAGGAGCCTTGTCTTGCTCCTGACTTTAATGGGAATATTAAGAGTAATACTTGGGAGGACGGGTTAGCCTGGTGGTGGGTATTGAGGAGGGCACATTCTGCATGGAGCACTGGGTGTTATGCACAAACAATGAATCATGGAACACTTCATCTAAAACTAATGATGTAATGTATGGGGATTAACATAAGAATAAATAAATTAATTAATTAAAAAAAAAAAAGAGTAATACTGCTGGGGGCATCTGGCTGTCTCAGTCAGTAGAGCATGCAACCCTTGATCCAGAGCTGTGAGTTCAAGTACCATGCTGGGTGTAGAGCTTACCTTAAATAAATAAATAAATACATACATACATATCAAAAAAAGTAATACTGGTTGATTAATGTATACATGTGTGTGAGTACACATGCACGGATTTCTACCTGTGTTATGTTAAAGAAGTATACTTTTCCTTTTATCAGAATATTTGTGAGGAATGAATATTAAATGATATCAAATTTTTAGCATCTCTTAATTATTCTGCTTTTTCCACTTTTGATATATCTATATTGGGAATTGGATTAATGGATTTCCTTATACCACTCTATCCTTCCTGAAATAAATAAATGTGTTTAGTCATTTTCAAAATATCCTGCAAAGTTATGTTCATATATTTCTTTAGGCATTTTACATCTGTATTTATAAATAGAACTGGTCCCTAGTTTTTCTATTGTACAATCTTTATAAGATTTTGGCTTCACGAAACACTGGGCTGTTTACTTCTTTCTCTATGTTTTGGAATAGCTTTAATAGTAAGAACGATTGATTTCCTGAAAGTTTGAAAGAAGTTGTTAATGAACGTATCTAGGTTCTGCTTTTTTTTTCTTCTTTTTTTTTGGAGGTGTATAGCTTTTGACAGCTTTTGCCCGTGACTATTTATGTTTAGATTTTCTCCTTTCTTTGAGTCCATATTGGTAATTTGTATTTCCTGACTATTACCCATTTCATTCAGATTTTATATTTTATTTTTTATTTTTATTCTTTAAAGATTTTATTTATTCATTTGAGACAGAGAGATACAAAGAGAGAGAGAGCGCATATGAGCAGGGGGAGAGGGGGAGGGAGAAGAAGACTCCCCACTGAGCTGGGAGCCCGGGGCTTCATCCCAGGACCTGGAAATCATGACCTGAGCCATAGGCAGACACTCACCCATTGAGCCACCCAGACACCCCTCACTTAGATTTTAAATTACATTAGCATAAGATCAGACAAATGCTGACTGAATCCTCCTCTCCCTTGTATTTCTCATCATTTCTTCTGTACCCATCTGTAAACCCGTTCTCATTCCTAATTTGTGCATTTCTGTTTTGTCTGTCTTTTTTATTATGTTAGCTGGTGGCTTATCAGTTTTGTTGTTTGCTTCCTCCCAACCCAAAGAACTCTAGATCTTAGATTTATTCATCAGTTATGTCATTTTTCTGATTTTGAAATCATTCACTCTGCTTGTGTCTTTGTTAACTCCTTTCACTTTCTTTGCATTTCGCTTTGTGCTGTGGCTTTTTTTTTCCCCTTCTAATTTCCTGTGTTGTCTGCTTTCTTAATGAACTTTTCTTTTTTCTTATTTAGTAACAGAAGTGTTTAAAGTGATAAGGTTAAGGTTTACGGCCATCCATTTTCTTGTGAATACAACTCTGGCGGCATTTAGTAAATAGTTTCACTGAGTTATTTTTAAAATAGTCTATAATTCAGTTTTTAACATTTTGTGTTGAAGTATCATATACCTACAGAAAGGCAAACATACCGACATATGTAAAGTTTAGTGAATATTCACAAATTCAACACCCAGATTAAGAAACAGAATATTAACAGTACCCAGGACCACTACATAATTTACAGGGCCTGGTGAGAAATGGGAATGTAATGTTCACATTTATTAAGAACTGTAAGATGTGTGACAGCAGAACATTAAAGCCACTGTGGGATCTTTCTTTCTTTCTTTCTTTTTTTTTAAAGATTTTATTTATTCGTCAGAGAGAGAGAGAGCACAAGCAGGGGGAGTGGGAGAGGGAGAAGCAGGCTTCCCGCTGAGCAAGGAGCCCAATGCGGGACTAGATCCCAGGACCCTGCGATCATGACCCAAGCCAAAGGCAGCACCTTAACTGACTGAGCCACCCAGGCGTCCCTCACCTTGGGATCTTTCTAAATGCAGGGTCCTGTGCTCACACTCACGAAGCTGGCCCTGCCAGCATGCGTCTGGGCTCCCCACCCATCCCTGACCCACCTCCCTGCCAAGGGTGTCCACTCTCCTGACTTCAGGCAGCAAGAATAGCTTTGCCTGTACTCTTCTGCGTCCAGCTCCTACTGCTCAGCATTATCTTTGTGAGGATCATCCATATTTTCACATGTAGTTGAAGTCCATACATTTTCACTGCTATATGGTTAAAACGAGTCTGTAATTCAGTTTTGATCTATCAGTGATTGAAGAATTGTTTAGGAGAACTTGAAAACTTTTCCTAGTTTGAGTACATCAGGCTGACTAAGGACCAACTGCCTAGTTTCAGGCTCTTTTTCTTCTAAATGAGTGGGTCCTGACTCACAGAACATACTGTATGAGTAAGAGGGGCACCTGGGTGGCTCAGTCAGTTAAACATCCGACTCTTGATTTCGGCTCAGGTCATGATCTCAGGGTCCTAGGATCGAGCCCCTTATCAGACTTCACGCTCAGTCTGCTTGAGATTCTCTCCCTCTCCCTATATTCCTCTCCCTGCTCATACTCTTGCTCTCTCAAAATTAATTAATTAATTAAAAAAACATATAGTATGAATAAGAAACAGTGAGCTTTATTCCTTCCTCATGTTCTTCTGATACACAATGAAGAAGAAAGAAGACGTTAACCAAAGTTCAAGGCAACAGCTTTTTTAACCTGTCCAGGCAGAGGTTTTTTTTTTAAATTTCGCCAGAGTAGTAGCACACACGGATTGTAGACAAAGGGACTGAGGTCGTGTTGTCAGCCTGTGAGTTGCCAAGGAAACTGGAAAGAAATTTGGTCCTTCTTTGTCAGGTCAGGGAAAGCACCGTGCTTCTCTCACGGATCCAAACAGTAAGGCCGTGTGCATGGCCATTACCTCAGGCTATCCTGGAGCAGTGACCACTGGGCCCTTTCTGTATATGGGGGCAACTGGCTACAGTTCTGACATTGAGAATGGCTGGATATTCAGGGATGAGACCAGATAAGTAGTCCACTGGTCTTTAAAAGATGTATCGCTAGGGGCACCTGGGGGGCGCAGGCAGCTAAACATCCAGCTCTTGGTTTCAGCTCAGGTCGTGATCTCAGGGTCATGAGATGGAGCCCTGGGTCAGGCTCTGCACTGAGCAGGGAGTCTGCTTAAGACTCTCTCATTCCTCCTCTGCCTCTCCCCCTTCCCGCTCTCTCTCTCTCTCAAATAAATAAATAAAAATGTATTGCTAAAAGCCAGTCACACTTTTACATTTCAAACCTAATGTTGAAGGCTAAGTTCAAACTATTTTACTATAATCAACTTGCACCGCCAACCTTATATTTAACGAAGGCCTATAGCTCAAATTTGGTGACCAAACATAGACAATCTTTTTAACAAAGTGCTATAGGTGGAAGGCCTATCGTTGAGATTCTTTCTTGAAAGCGAACAATTTTATTTATTTTTAGATAATAAAAAGCTCGTAATACAAAATTCAAAAGGCACAGAAAGGTATATGGTCAAAGGTGAGCCTCCCTTTCACCCCCAGCTTCTAGCCTGTTCCTCAGGGGCAACCAACATTATTGTTTTCTTGTATCTCCTTTCAGAAGTGGCCTATGCAAATATACGTAATCTTTTAAATATTTGTATAAGAACTTGTAGCATATTATGCATACTGTTCTGCACCTTGCTTTTTCACTTACTGTTTCTTGGATGTTGTTTCATGTTAATACATATAGGACTAGTCCGCTCATTCTTTTTGTTTTTTAAGTTTATTATTATTTTTTTTAGTAATCTCTACACCCCACATGGGGCTCGAACTCACGACTCCGAGATCAAGAGTCACTCGTTCCACTGAGCTAGCCAGGTGCCCCCCCATTCTTTTTAAAGCCTGCATAGTATTCCATTGTCTAGATGAAGCATAATTTTTTTTAAAAAAGTTTCTTTTAACAACTTTATTGAAGTAAATTTACATACCATAACATTCATCTATTGAAAGTATACAATTCAAAAAAAAAAAAGAAAGAAAGTATACAATTCAATGATTTTTAGTGAATTTATAGTTATGTGACCCTCATCACAATCCAGTTTTAGAACATTTCTATCACCCCAAAAAGTTTCCTTATGCCTATAATTTATCTTTTAATCATTTAATTAAACTTTGTTTTTCCTTCTCAGTAATTCATTTTAACATTTACTGGGGTCATGATCTTTTGTTTTACAACACTGGAGAGGATTTGGAATGGTGACGATGTGTTAGGAGAGCATTTCAAACCTTATATAGTATTGCTCCTCTTTTATTTTTTTTAATTTTTTATTTTTTTAGATTTTATTTATTTGACAGAGAGAGACACAGTGAGAGAGGGAACACAAGCAGGGGGAGTGGGAGAGGGCACCCCAGGAAATAGAAGTTTTGTTTGTGCTGTATATTCTAGTGTGATATTTTCCATTCTGGGGCATGAGCTATGGACAGCCTTACATCTGAAGCAAGAGAGTACCAAGTAGAATGGAGGAAAGATGCAGAACCACAGCCACGGACCATCTGGTGATATTTTCACACTCTGGACCACGTGATGACAGTGCTACGGCCTGTTCTCCTGCAGGTAAGTATCCTCCTGCCGCCATCTTCCATTGCACGTATGTATGCTGACTGTGGGCTATGAGTGGAACAAGACACACACACGCTCTGATCTGCCCTGGTGACAATCAGCTAGATGCAGGGGACCCGCCCAAGACAGTGTGTTAGTAAACACCTGACCTCTGTGCACTTCTCTCAGGGCGGTCTGTAGCCACTATAACTTAGCTAATGGTTATCATGACCGGCCACCTTCTGGAGGGAGTGATGCTTGCCCGTTGTCTCCAACCCATCTATTGTTCTTTTTTTTTTTTTTAAAGACTTTATTTATTTATTTTATCAGAGAGAGAGAGAGCACGAGCAGGGGGAGGGGCAGAGGGAGAAGCAGGCTCCCCGCTGAGCAGGGAGCCCGACGCGGGACTCAACCCCAGGAACCCTGGGATCATGACCGGAGCCGAAGGCAGATGCTTAACCGACTGAGCCACCCAGGCACCGCCAACCCATCTATTGTTCTTGAGACTACTCATTTTGGGTGCACCTGGCTGGCTCAGTTGGAAGAGCTTACGACTCTTGATCTCACAGTTGTGAGTTCGAGCCCCATGTTGGGTGTAGAGATTACTTAAAAATAAATACACTTAAAAAAAAAAGATTACTCATTTTTGGTGAAGAAAGAGTGAAAGCAAGCAGCTCACTGGCAAAGCGTTCAGGATCTCCTACATCTCACTCTCCAAATTTACAGCGGCCTTGAATGAAAAGGAGAATTGCTACTCTTTAAAAGAGAGGAGCATGGGGCACCTGGGTGACTCAGTCGTTAAGCGTCTGCCTTCGGCTCGGGTCAGGATCCCAGGGTCCTGGGATTGAGCCCCACATCAGGCTCCCTGCTCTGCGGGAAGCCTGCTTCTCCCTTTCCCACTCACCCTGCTTGTGTTCCCTCTCTCACTGTGTCTCTCTCTGTCAAATAAATAAAACCTTAAAAAAAAAAAGATCCTTAATTTAATCACATCTGAAAAATCCCTTTCACCATAAAAAAAATAACACAGATTCTGAGGATTAAGACATGGATATATTTGGGGGCCATTAGTTAGCCTACCAATACCTGTGACCAGTCCACCCCAGGACCTCCTGCTCAGAAGCATCCCACTCAATGCTGAGGCTTGGAGGAGCCTAATAGAGCAAGACTCTCCCATAATTTATCTAAGTAGCTCTCCATTAAGCTGTTTTCAAATTTTTCCTGTTATGAGCAATGTTGCTTTGAGTATTCTTGAAATCACTTCTCTATATGTGAGTATATCCTTAGGATACATTATTAGGAGTAGAATTGCTGGGTCAAAGAATATGGGCACTTTAACCTATTTCCCTATGTTCTTGCTGACAACAGATCAACTTTTTTTTTTTTT
>NC_138379.1:42130243-42145603 GCF_054177405.1 Leptonychotes weddellii
AAGGCAGATGCCTAACAACTGAGCCCCCAGGTGCCCCTGAAATAATTTAGGCATATTTTTAACACCAGGTTTCGTTCAATAGCAAGAGGGTCCCTTGCAATTCTGCTGGATAACCATAGTCACAGTTTAGCAAGTCTAGGGACCAGGAGAGGTGACCAAGACAGAGTTAATCCTCAGGGACAAGGCCAGAGCCCACTTATTAGACTTGGATCCAAGCTCAGGGCAGCAAAGGGCATTTATCCCAATAGTTGCTGTCCAAGAACATGGAATAGGAGCTGTTGGCATCCTGTTGCCTCCAGTCATGGTAGACACTGGGGCCCTGGGCTGAGCTCTGTCTTTGGGTGAGCAAGTGACTCTGGAGATGGAGGACAGCGGCCCTATAGACCTTCCCCTGACACTGTAAGGTAATACGGAATGCCAAATACTGCCAGCAACCTGCCCATCCATTAGGACTGGCCTTAGCAGTGTTGAAGGTTGCTAGGAAGAAATGACTGGGGTTGGGACTCCTCAGCTCTCGCAGAGATTTGCCCTGTCAGTGAGCGTGTGAGAGTGATATTCAGTCCTCATCACGTCCAAGTCACAAAGATCGCCATGGGCATCTCAGGACTGAATCTGAGATGCCCTCGGAAATATTTCCTTAGTCAATATGATTATAAAGCCAAAAGTGGCTGTCAGATTGGGCAAGGAGACAAAGCTAGTCTCCCAGGTCTGATGTGGGCATGTCCTCCTTAGTATCACCCCAGCAACCTGAGGAGGCGTTCAGGGTCCTTCTCTTCCCATCACTCAAACTGTTTTCTCCCAGCATGAAATAACTTCCTTCCCGGTAGAGAAGAGACCACCCCCCCCCCCCCCGACCCCACTCTGGCCCAGGCACAGCTGGTTGATTTGTTCCAGAAGGAGGTGGTGAAGCAAGCAGCGTATGGTTGGGGATTGCTCCCTGAACCCACATAGCACCTCCTGCTGGTGACTGACCCCAAGGCTTACCGTGGAGGCTTTCATTCATTAACTAGTTCCTTTCTTTTTGACTTCGAAGTTTCAGGAGCTTCGCTATAGGGAAGATCACTTTTGCAGGAAAAAAAATGGTCCAGTTTTCTACTTTTCCTGATTTTCTTTTGAAAGGAACATTAAGCAACTTCAGGATGTTAGGAAAGCCCTAAGATCATGGAGAGGGGGCTTGCCTGATCAACTTTATCTGGGTACGGGCACCTGGGTGGCTCAGTCCTTAAGCATCTGCCTTTGGCTGGGGTCGTGATCCCAGGGTCCTGGGATCGAGCCCCACATTGGGCTCCCTGCTTCGCGGGAAGCCTGCTTCTCCCTCTCCCACTCCCCCTGCTTGTGTGCTCTCTCTCTGTCAAAATAAATAAATACAATCTTAAAAAAAAACCCCAAACACAACTTTATCTGAGTAAAAGATCTAGTGAGTGTTAAGAGTTGCTCCCAGGGCCCTCATCGCCTCAAAAGCCCGCCACTGGCTTGGAGAAAGTTTCCCACTGAAAAAGATAAGACAACCCCCTCACAGCAGCAGAGATTTTACCCCTTTGCTTTTTCCATAGAAATTGCAGAATTTGTCTGGAGGCCACTGGGACTGAGTCAGTAACTGAGATTAGAGCTGTTTTCCACAGCCCTTTCTTAGGCAGGTGGGGCTTTGGGACAGATTAGCGAAGGTGTTGTGGAGAGCTTGTGGCTGCCTCCCGTGGGCCCACGGGAACCCTGTGGAGGTGAGGCAAACCAGGGAGACATTTGCGACTGACATTAGAGCAGGAGTCCCACCGTCCTTCACTTCAATGCAGAAAAGTAACAAGAAAAAGCTTTTGCTGGATAATTTTCATTTCAACTATTCACGCAATTTTCCCGGATCTTGAGCATTCTTTGCTCTCAGCGTGACCTTCTGCCCTTCAATTTTAGACGTGCTTAGGAAGCAAAATGAAACCCCTGCATGGGGACTGGAGGATTCTCTGTACCTCTGGAGCCAGGTGAGTTTAGAGAGGGAGGCGGCAGCTGAAGTTCCCAGTTATGCCAAGAGAGCCCGTGCTCTAAAAGGAGAAGCAGATAATGTATTTCCAAAACACAAGTCATACCTCTGTGTGACAGTGAAAAGAGAGGGGCTGAGAGAAGAGCTTCCCTCAGCCAGGCAGGCTACAGAATCTGTGGGACTCAGGGCAAAAAGAAAGTGCGAGCCCCTTGGTCAAAACACAGGAAAAAAATTCTGTTAAAGGTACATATAAAGCCAGACACAAAAGGACAAATAGCAGGCAGCTGGGTGGCTCAGTCGGTTAAGCGTCTGCCTTCGGCTCAGGTCATGATCTCCGGGTCCTGGGATCGAGCCCCGCATCGGGCTCACGTGCTCTCTCTTGCTCGCTCGCAAAAATAAATAAAATCTTAAAAAAAAAAAAAAAAAAGGACAAACAGTGATTCCACTTATATAGGGTCCTGAAAATAGTCAAATTCATAGAAAGCGAAAGTAGAAGGGTGGTTGCCAGGGGCTGGGAGGTTGGGGGATGGGAGGTATCGTTTAATGGGTAGAGTTTCAGTTTGGGAAGATGAAAAAATTCTGGAGATGGATAGTGGGAATGTTTGCACAACGATTTGAAGGTACTTAATGACACTGAACTTTACACTCAAAAATGGTTAAAATGGTAAATTTTATGTTATATATATTTTACAACCCCCCCCCCCCACATACACAGACAGGAATACATGAGTTTTTTCCTTCTTTCGAGGTCTCTCTCTCGACTTGTCTTGGTGTTATTTTATTTGCTATCTAATATTGTTCTAAGCAAAGAAAAATTAATCTCAAATTTTTAGCATGAATTTTGCCCTTTATATTGTGCAATGCTAGTTTTTTTTTTAGGATTTTATTTATGTATTTGACAGAGAGAGCGAGGGGCGGGAGGGAGAGAGCACAAGCAGGGGGAGCGGCAGGCAGAGGGAGAGAGAGAAGCAGGCTCCCCGCAGAGCAGGGAGCCCGATGCGGAACTCGATCCCAGGACCCTGGGACCATGACTTGAGCTGAAGGCGAATGCTCAACCGACTACGAGCCACACAGGGGCCCCAAGTGCAATGCTAGTTTTAAATTAAAATATCATAGTATTTAACTTGTATTTGAAATCACTGAAATTACACAATTCAAATTTTGTGGCTCCCAGAGTGTATGTACCTCATGCTGGCTAGAAGAGACAAATGCAAGCCAGGCTCAGGAAAGGTGGAAGGAGGAAGCAAAGATGGCCCGGGCTCAGAGCCCGTAGAAAGAGTCAGCCAGGGCCTGGGACTTCACAGATGCCTGAGGAGGGTACATCTTGGGCCTGACAGCTGCCGGGTCCCCCTTCCCACAGGCCTACCCCTCCAGCCCACAACAAACAGGCTGCTCCCAGGTATCGTCAAAATTCAGAACTGGGAAGCACTCAGTACAGGGGTGAGCTTCTTGGCTGCGGTCAGCGGCCCACCTCAAGCACTGTGGTGCTGCCAGCCGGGGGTGGGCATGGCCACCGCCTCGCCGGACTCCACGGGGTGCATGCGCCCGACACCGACCTGCCAAAAGCAGAGGGCATGGTGGCAGGGGAGGGGTTGGGGAGAGAACGGGAGGTCAGGTAGGGGAGTGACAGAGAACCCATCCAGGGAGGCCGCAGAGGTTGACGCTGGGTCCCATTGCTCCATGAGACCTCACAGGACACAAACTCAAAGGTAAAACTATTAAGAATTCCAAGACCGGGCGCCTGGGTGGCTCAGTTGGTTAAGCGACTGCCTTCGGCTCAGGTCATGATCCTGGAGTCCCGGGATCGAGTCCCGCATCGGGCTCCCTGCCTGGCGGGGAGTCTGCTTCTCCCTCTGACCCTCCCCACTCTCATGTGCTCTCTCTCTCTCTCTCTCTCTCATTCTCTCTCTCAAATAAATAAATAAATAATCTTTAAAAAAAATTAAAAAAAAAAAAAAAAAGAATTCCAAGACCAAGATTTAATGCAACCACAGTGCATTAAATCGCAAGTGCAGGGTCTTGTTCAACTGCACTGGTCACATGTCCATGAGCCAGCCATGTTCCTCAAGCAAAAGAGAAGACGGGATTTGGCTGGAGTCTTCTTTGTAAGATCTCCTCATCCTTAAGAAAGCCTAAATCTAGAAAGTGCTTACGGCAGAGGGGGCTGAGGCAGCCTTTCTCCACTTCCCTGGGCTCGCTTTCCTCGCTTGCCAACAGACTTCAGCTGGGCCCTGTCCTTTTCGCCCTCTCCCTCCCTGCTCACTGTTGGGATCTGCCAACTGTTGTCTGGTCTACAGTCTTAACCGAGCTAGGAAATACTGGACCGAAGTTCCTAGAATCCATCCATTTCAGCGCTGAGTGCGTGGTTTCCCAAGTTACTTCTGTAGGCCCAGGGCTGCCATGCAGGACGACGGGCAGCACGGGAGACCCTCCAAAGCCGGTTGGCTCCTGCTGGCCTGGGGGCGTGGGGGCTGGGGCACAGGCCGCTGTCTGGCCCTCTGGGCAACTGCCACCTTTGGAGGGTTGAGGAAGCCACGCCTTTCTCTGACTCTGTTCCCTAAATTCTTACAACTGCAGACTGTGGGCAATATCCTTTGTCTTTGTAGTGGCCTCAAGTTGTGTCTGGGAGAGTGGGGGTTTTTCTTGGACTAAGTGTTGCCTTGAGCCTCGTCTGGATCACGTTGCAGAGTTATGCTCCATCCGGCTCTGTTTGTAAAGCGTACTCTTGTTTCAAGTGTCTTTGGGGAATTTTCAACTCTGGAGGGCCCCTCTCTGCATCCCACACTGGGAAGAAACCGCGCACCCGCTTTCCTAGCAACTCTCTGCCCATCAGCTGGTTTTCCCTTGGGCCCCGGAGGTCCTGTTCCCGGGAAGGCAGGCAGGCAGGGGACACACCAGCAGCATCCCTCTGCCCTCTTCTCTGGTGCTGGTAAGAAGGCATTTTCTCTTGAGCCGAGGGACAATCGGGCCGGCCTCCGAGCGGAGTCCAGCTCAGCCCCATCCAGTCTACCTGGCAAAGGGGCTGGGCTGAGGGAGAAAGCCTGTGATCTGAGCAAAGGCAGCTGTCAGGGGAGCAGGGAGGCTGACAGCCTGGGCTTGGTCCTGGGAAGCACAGCAGGCCTGGGTGGGCCCCGCAGAGGAGCCCCCGGGCAGTGGCCACGACCTTCACTGGGAGGCCAGAGCACCACCCTGTGATTTTGCAGATCCTCTTCTTCCTCTCTCTTCCCATGCCAGCCCTTTCTGAGCCTTAGCAGGCCTCAGCTGGGAGTTCTTCTGTGTGTGTTTAAATGTCTCAGTCAAGAGTGAAGACTGGATCTGTGTGTGACTAAGACCTTTTCTGATGTTAAGTATCTGTGAGGAGCTTTGAAGGGAAAGCAACCAGTCCCCTGCCCAACCCCCTTTTCAGATGACTAAGTCATGACCCTTTTTAACAAGACTTCAAAGAAACCTCATCAAAGATAACATTTATATTGAATAAAACAGTACAACAGTTTTCCCCTTTTTACTGTAAAGCTTGAAATGACACACGAGCGCCTCATTTCAGCTCTCTGGCAAACAAAGCATAGTGAACCACAGCGAAGGAGTGGTTATTGCAAGACAAACCTTCCCTCCCCCTCCCACCTTTTTTTTTTTTTTGGACCTTGGTGGACCCTAAGCTGAATTTCTGACATTAGGCATGGTTTTTCAAGGGCTCAGGTCATTAGGCAATCAGAAAACACCAGCTCATCTTGATCATCTCTGCCACAAATTGTCATCCGAGAAGGCACAGTCGCGGTGTGGTGGAATAGCTCGCGGGACGTGGGGCTCACAAAGTCTGGGTTTTGCCCTGTGTTTGCCCTGCCTCTGCACAGCCAGAGGCCCCGGGTGAGACATTTAACTTCTTAGGAAGCTGTTTCCCCTTGTATGAATGGGGATATTAAATCCCCTATATCTCACAAAACTGTTTTAAGTACGTAAAAATGTATGAAAAATACTTACTCTGTGCTTGATAAACAATATACTCTCGATATACGTGTGCTGGGTTGTAATCATTGGTGGTGTTTTCTGCAGCACTCCCCGCCCCCCATACCAATTTAATAAAACAAAGGTAAAGGTAACATTTTAAAAATTGCTGTATTCAAAATTAATAATAAACTTTAGGGTAAATAAGCTTTAAAACAAAAGTACATAAGCAAAAATAAATAATTTACACCGACCCACTAACCTAATTTTCAGAGTAAAGCCATTTTCAATTACAGCACTGTTATCCCGGGCTCCAGCCTGTGGTCAAACTTTGATAGTTCATTATTTTTAAAAAACAGTAACAAAAAATTGAACGCTAAGTAAAATCTTTAACAAAACCAAAGCACTGGATTTAACTTTTTAATTTTAAATAACCAAACTTTGTCATTTTATACATAATCCAATGTCATGGATCCAATTCAATATAATTAGCATCTCAGCTTGAAGAGGTGGTATTTTAACAGGGATGGAAAACTATAATGAATAGTCTTCAAACCGTGAGGTACAAATAAAAACATACAAGTATACAGTAGAACAAAAACTGCAGACACTCTATTAACTTGGGGAAATATTCGAAGGCTTTACATCCTTTATTATCCACGATGGCTTTTGGAATTGATTGTTTGAAGTATAGAACCTTTGCCGTTTTAGATACAGCCTTTATTTTATCTTTTCACAGTAAGTTAAAAATCCATCATAAGACTCCACTGATCTTGCATGTAGACGCTAGGAGTTTGCAAACTGATAAAAGAGTAACGTGAAAATTAACTGTATTGCCCTAATTTCATACATCCTTGTACACAATGAATCCGTTTGGGAATCTATTCCAAGGGTTATATACACAAAAGTGTCAAGAATAAACTGTTCTCCACTCTTGCATAAAAATGTGTACAATATGTCAGGAATGGAAACATTCTAATTTTCCTGGGCCCGGGCTCATGGATGTCTGCTGCCTGAAGATTTGAAAGGCTCCTTCTGATGTAGTGCCCCACTGTTTCGAGGATTAATCATCCAACCCTGGCGTTTCTCCTTGTTGGATCCTAGATGCTATTCTGATGGCTTCTTCCAGAGATGGCTGTTCTCCAAGCTGAAACAGGAATAAACACAAAGGCATACCAAAGAGAATACCAAAGAAATAGTATATGCCAGAAGTAAAATTTTTTTTAAGAGTTTTATTTATTTATTTGACAGAGAGAGAGAGAGAGCACAAGCAGGGGGAGCTGCAGGCAGACAGAGAGGGAGCAGCAGGCTCCCCGCTGGGCAGAGAGCCGGATGTGGGGCTCGATCCCAGGACCCTGGAATCATGGCCTGAGCTGAAGGCAGAGGCTTAACTGACTGAGCCACCCAGGTGCCCCCCAGAAGTAAAATTTCTCTCTGTAATTCTGACAGCTGGACTTAAGATACTACCGCTGATCCAATCATAAATGCATAAAAAAAATCCTTGCAGGAGTATAATATATTTTCTTTCTTTAGGATTTTGATAAACCTTCACTCGGGCAACAGACAAAAGATGCTCATCTTTTCCAATGGAGGCACTGAGAGAGCATCCTGAGCCATTAGCTTCCATGCCCATAAACTAAATTAAAACCAATGGTTGGCATTTTCCTAAATGTGTTCTCTTTTCCAAGTAAATACATGAAAAACAACTCTTCCCAAGGAAAAATAATCTGCACCTAGCATTCTAGACTCTCTGCTTCAATCCAGTGACTTCCCTGAGAATAGTCTTTTCTGTCTTCTGATGTTCCCCCAACATAAAACACAGCTGTGCAGGGATTCTCAGGGGGACTAACTTAGGGTCTCTGTTTACACTAGGTTCATTTGCAAGGAATAGCTCTTAAGTGCTTTCTAGAATCCTACCTAATGAGACTTATTTTGAAAGTAAAGATGGCTGGCTGGGGGCATGCTGGGATGTTTACCAGAAGCTTTTCTTTTTCTTGCTATAAATTCCCCTAGGGGGACGTGGGTGACTCGGTCCTCAAGGGTCTGCCTTCGGCTCAGGTCATGATCCCGGGGTCCTGGGATCGAGCCCCGCGTCGGGCTCCCTGCTCGGCGGGTAGCCTGCTTCTCCCTCTCCCACTCCCCCTGCTTGTGTTCCCTCTCTTGCTGTGTCTCTCTCTGTCAAATGAATAAATAAAATCTATAAATAAATAAATAAATTCCCCTAAAACAAGCAAAGCCAATACAGAACAAAGTGCCAGTCTCTTTGAGTCCCCCGCGAACAGCAGTTGTCTTCAAGGAGCTAAGTGCCATCGATTATTCTGTGCGTGGCCTCCTGTGAAGGTTGTGAATGAAGGACAGCGCACAAGGCCGAGAGCCGTGAAGGAGTCCGGCCATCACCGCACTCACCTGAACTGCGATCTGGGTGCCGTTGGATGTGGCCACTAGGGTCAGAGGCCTGGTTTCTGTGGTTACTAAGTGATGGCTGTGCTGCTGGTGCCCCATGTCTGATGAGGCAGCATGGAATGCTGCCAGGTCCTGAGCCACAATTGCAACCTTCAACCAAAAGTACACACAAGGAAAGCTATGATTAAGTACATCAAACTCCACTGAATGCGAGGGACTGTCTTCGGATCTGAAAGGAGAAACTCCCTTTTGACCACAGACTTGTAGAAGCCTAGAGCTGGAGGAGAACTTATATATTGTCTATTCTAGACTCTTCTTCTTCTTTTACGATTTATTTATTTATTTTATATAGAGAGTGTGAGCAGGGGGAGGAGCAGAGGGAGAGGCAGAGAATCTCCAGCAGACTCCCCGCTGAGCGTGGAGCCCCACACAGGGCTCGATCCCACGACCCTGGGATCATGACATGAGCCGAAATCAAGAGTCGGACGTTCACCCGGACTGAGCCATGCAGGCGGCCCTGGACTCTTCTTTTTTACTTGAAGAAGCTGAGGCTCAGAAAGAAGGGACTTATCCAAGCTTAGTGAACCAATGACATAACAGGTTAGAGGACACCGGACAAGGGGATCTGCTACACCAGGCTCCACTAACCAGGGGAGACGTGACTGTGCCTATAGGTTCTATTACTCTAAGTGGCTGCTTGGAAGGTTACACATGTGGACTAATTCATATCTCAACAGCCTATTTACTCCTGAGTGGGGATAAATGGTAGGTAATATACTATTTTCTCCTATTTACCTGTTGCATTTAAAATTAGATTTCCATTTCAGTAGGAAAACTGAAAGGGCTGGGGATTGACTGGAGGGGGTCACAAAGGAACTTTCTGGGGTGACAGAAATGTTCTATATCTTGTTTGGGATGGTGGTTATATGGGTATACATATTTAACAACTCTCTGAATTGTAAGTTTAAGATCTGTACGTTTCATTGTATGTAAATTTTACCTCAATTAAGAAAAAACAGATTGTGAGCTGATATGAAAAACTGCGTTAGTGGTCAGACAAATGATAATAAAAACAGAATTCAACTTTTGCTTGTCAATTATGCAAATATAAAAAAAATCCTCAATACTAGCAAGAAGAGTACAGAAAAACACGGAAGCTTTTAGATCCACGGCATAATTGTTAAAACTTTTTGGATAACAATTTGGCAGTATGTAGCAAACAGCTTAAAATACTTTATACCGGGGCGCCTGGGTGGCTCAGTTGGTTAAGCGACTGCCTTCGGCTCGGGTCATGATCCCGGAGTCCTGGGATCGAGTCCCGCATCGGGCTCCCGGCTCAGCGGGGAGCCTGCTTCTCCTTCTGACCCTATCCCCTCTCATGCTGTTTCACTCTCTCTCTCTCTCTCAAATAAATAAAATCTTTAAAAAAAAAAATACTTTATACCGTTAATTCAATAATTCCATGTCTAGAATTTGTTCCTATGAATATAATCAGAAGCTTGTACAACAATTTATGTATGTGGAATGAGTAAGTTCCATTTGATGGATTACTTTACAAATGATAAAAATCCTTTTATAAGAACACTTAATTAAGGTATGAGAAAGTGCTCAGAATATAGTGTTAGATGATAAGCACAAAATTATAATCCTAACTCTACACACCACACATACATACACACACACAAAGTAAGTAGTCCTAAATGTTGAGACTAGTTATTTCAACATCAAAAGAGTATAGCAGGTTTTTAAAAAGATGTTATTTTTAAGTAATCTCTAAACCCAATGTGGGGCTCGAAATCACAACCTTGAGATTAAGAGTCACTGACTGAACCTGTCAGGCGCCCCGATTATAGCAGATTTTTAGTTTGAGTCTCTATTTTTAATTCTTTTGGATATATCGCTGCAAGCGGAATTATGGGATCATATGTAATTCTATGTTCAACTTCTTTTAAGTAGGCTCTATGCCCAACATGGGGCTTGAACTCATGACCCCAAGATCAAGAGTCACACACTCTACCAACTGAGCCAGCCAGGCGCCCCGCTATGTTCAACTTTTTTTGTTAAAGATTTTATTTATTTTAGAGAGAGATAGAAAGTGCGAGCAGGGGGAGGGGCAGAGGGAGAGGGAGAATTCCAAGCAGACTCTACGCCCAGCACAGAGCCCGACATGGGGCTCGATCTCACAACCCTGAGATCACAACCTGAACCAAAACCAAGAGTCAGACACTTAACCAACTGAGCCATTCAGGTGCCCCTATGTTCAACTTTTTGAGGAACTGCTATACTGTTTTCCACAGTACTTGCACCATTTTCCATTCCAATGAGCAATGCACCAGAGTTCCAATTTTTCTGCATCCTCGGCAACACTTGTTACTGTCTGTCTTTTGGATAATAGCCTAACCTCATGGGGGTGAAGTGGTATGTCAGTGTGGTTTTGATTTGTATCTCCCTGATGACTAATGATGTTGAACATCTTTTCACGTGCTATCTGGCCATCTCTAAATCTTGTTGGAGAAATGTCTATTCAAGTCCTTTGTTCTTGCTCAAACTGGGTTGCTTGGTTTTTTTTGTTGCTGAGTTATAGGAAGTTTTTATCTATTCTAAGCATTCATCCCTTATCACATATATAATTTGCAAATATTTCCTCTCATTATGTAGATTGTCTTTTCACTCTCCTGGTCCTGGCCTTTGAGGCACAAAGTTTTTAATTTAATTTTTTATTTTATTTTGTTTTTTTTTCTTTCCAAATTTTTAAATTCTAGTTAGTGAACAAAGTTTTTAATTTTGAACAAGTTTAATTTCTTTCTTTCTTTCATTGCCTCTGCTTTTGGTATCATACATAAGAAATAATTCCCTAATCTGGGTCATGAAGATTTTCATCTATATTTTCTTCTAAGCATTATACAGATTTAGCTCTTAAATTTAGGTCTTTAATACATTTTGAGTTAATTTTTATATATGGTATAAGGTAAAGGTCCAACTTCATTCCTTCTCATGTGGATATAGTTTTCCCAGCACCATTTGTTTAAAGGACCATCCTTTCCCACTGAATGGTCAAATTTTAATTGTTGAAATTTAACTGACTATATATGTGAGGGTTTGTTTTTAGACTTTCTATTCTATTACACTGGGAATATACATTACTTTCGTAATCTCAAATTAAAATAGATGGAGAGCACAGACTCTTCTTTATACACCTGCTAACTAGGCTTCCAGAGGCACCTGGAAAACGAGGTCTACGAAATCCAATTACCTTAACAACGAGAAAAAGGCCAGTGAAGGACCAATTGCTTTCTTCTCATGCATGTGAAGAACTAGGCAATTTAAGCATTACAGATAATTCACAGGTGGTGTCTGGACACCCCAAGTGGATAGCCAACATTTGCCCGATGGCCTACAGTTGCAGAAGAAGGAGCAATGGCAGCATCTGGTCCTCAAATGAAACCCCCACTCCTGTTGTAATATCCCTGGTTGCTGGAAGCTGCCTGGCTTCATTCCAGCCCTCAAAACGGTCTCTCCTGAAAATTTTCCTATACCCCAGGCTACAGATAAACTAAACTAAAAAAGAATGTTTGCCTTAGGGTCACTATCCTTCCAGACCTGCAACTGTAACTGGCATAAGGTGTATTTACCCAAGCTGTGCCATGCACCCATCCAGGGATCCTACAGCCACGGAAATGACTGGGACCACCCTGTAAGACAGCCTGAAAGCTAGAGGTTGGGTTTTGCTTTTGTTTCTGTTTTTGCATAGAGTATAATTAACAAACAATAAAACTCCACAAATCTTTAGGTGTTCTGTTGAGTTCTGACAGTTAGATACATCTGTGGAACCACCACCTAAAACAAAATAGAGAACAGTTCCTTCATGTTCCATCCCATCAGTTTCCTTCCCCCAGTCAAGCAGCATTTTCTGATTTCTATCACCATGGACTTGTTTTGTCTGTTCCTGGATTCCGTGTAAGTGAAATCATACAGTACATATTCTAGTGGAATTGCTTGGTCATGGGATATAAGAAACCACCAAACAGTTCTTCAAAGTGGTTATATCATTTTACACTCCCACTAGTGTGTACGAATGTTCTAGTTGCTTCATATCTTTACCAAATGTTGTTAGTCTTTTCTGTTTTAGTAATTTTCCTGTGTCTGAAATGGTGGTATCTCATTGTGATTTTAACTTGCCTTTGTTTAATAACTACAGATTTGAGCACTTTTTTATGTTATTGGCCATTCTTGTATCTTCTTTTGTGAGAGGTCTTTTCAAATGAGCAGTCAAATGATTTGCACATTTAAAAAAAATTGTATTTATTTTACTCATTTTTAATGGGCTATTTGTCTTTTTACTGTTGATTTGTAGAAGTTTGTTATATATTTTCAATACAAATCCAGTGTCAGATATATATAGTGTGAATATATTTTTCCCAGTCTGAGGCTTATCTAATCTTTTTCTTAATGGTGTCTTTTGGTGAGCAGAATTAATTTTCATGAAGTCCAATTTATCATTTTTTTTCTTTTACTGGTAGTGCATTTTTTATCCTAAGAAATCTTTACCCTAAGGTTACAAAAATACTCACTTTTCTTCCAGAAGCTTTATGATTCTGAATTTTGTATTTCAAGGTGTAAAGACTTCCAACTTTGTTCTTTTTTCAAGGTTGTTTTATTTATCATAGGTTCTTTCATTTTCATGTAAATTTTAAAATGAGATTATGTAGTATCTTCAAAAGAACCTGCTGGAATTTTGATTGTGATGGTATGGAATTTATAAATGAATTTATGAAGAATGTGAGCTACTAATTTTGACAGACTCTTTCATTGAACATGGTAAAGTAGCTGTAGTGAATCTCAACATTGCTTTCAGCATAGCACAAGAACAATTGTTAAAATGTATTAATATCATGTATTTTAAGGGAAATGAAAAATTAAAACTACAAAGAGATACATCAGATTGGCAAAAATTTAAAAGTTTGATACCACTATGTTGACTCTACAGAAGGGAAAGAGGAGGTCTCGAATGCTGCTGATGGTCACGTGGATGGGCACGGCCCTAGAAGGGAAGCTTGGCGCTACTTATCACAATTACAAATGCACTCTAGGATCTGCCTAGCAGACTGACTCTCACACGTGCAAAAGCACATGACCACAAGGTTACATGCTGTTTGAAACAGCAAAAGTCTTTAATTACGGTGTTCATACAGTGAAATATCATATAGTTGCTCTCTATATAATGAAACAGAAATATTTTTTAGATGTATAATTAAGTTAAAAAAAAAAAACAAGGTGAAGAACAGTATTGTTTACTACCATAAGAAAAAAAGGAAGGGGGGAAGATGACTATTTGTATTTGTTTGTATATGCTTCATGAATTGCTGGAAGATTACGCAAGAAACTAGTAACAATGGATTCTCTCTGCGGGGGGCAAGAACTAGGTTGATGGAGGCAGGGGTAGGAGGAAGACTTTTCACTGCATACCTGTATATACTTTTTGATTTCTGAACTACGTGAATATATTACATATTCAAAATCTTAAATAAAGAAAATTTCGCAAATGAACTATTCCTAACTATCTGATGATGATCATAGGAGGGGCTACCATTAATGGGCTTTATATTAAGTACTTTATATGCATTATCTCATTCAATCCTTTTGTCAACCTTATGGTGTGGATGCAACCATCACTGCTATTTTACAGAGGAGGAGAAACAGGCTCAGAGGGTTGTGTGGCTAATGCTATAAAGCTGGGATTCAGTCCAAAGTTTGTGTGCTTACCACCACCATATCACCCTGCGTATCTATGTAACGGTTATGATACTGGTATGTGTGCTGATTCATATAAAAAGAAAACAGCAATTACCTGCTGTCCTTCTGTGCCCTCTGCCGTAACCATAGCAACAGAGTGGGTTCCTCCTGAGGAGATGACCGCATCATGAGCCGGGACTGTGATGGGCGTGCCATCCTGCGTTACCATTGTGATGGTATTGCCAATGGCTTGCATGTCAGCCTGAGATATGTTGACCTGCAATACAACGCATTTTACAAATCAGTCTGTTTCTTGTTGTATTTGGCAATTTTTTTTAAAAATTTTTTTAAGTAATCTCTACACTCAACGTGCGGCTTGAACTCACAACCCCGAGATCAAGAGTCACATGTTCCACTGACTGAGCCCAACAGGCACCCCAAAACTGACTGTTTCTTAAACGCATTTCTTCCTCTCCATCTCTACTGCCAATTTAGACCCTTATTTTCCTCTCGTCTGACTTCCTGCAATACAACTTCTTTCTAGGTATCCAATCTAACCCTTACCTAAACCATCCTCTACCTTGACACTTTTTTTTTTTAAGACTTTATTTATTGAGAGAGAGAGAGTGAGCGAGAGAGAGCACAAGCAGGGTGAAGGGCAGAGGGAGAAGCAGATTCCCCGCAGAGCAGGGAGCCTGATGTCGGACTTAATCCCAGGACTCCAGGACCACGACCTGAGCCGACGGCAGATGCCTAACCAACTGAACCACCCAGCACCCTACCTTGACACCTTTTTATGCACCCAGCACCCATTATGCTCCCTGCTTACATCACCAGTGACCCCCCATCACTAGAGTTCAGACTTTTTACATGGCATTTGTGACCTTTCGCAATCTGGCTTTAACAGCTTCTCCAGACTCATCTTCTACTACTTCTAAACCAGCATCTGGCACTCCCAGCCACAACTAATCGTTCGCAGTTCCAGAATGTCATATTCTGTTATATCTTCGTGACTTTTCCCTTCCCTTCACTCTGCCTACCAAACTCATGAAAATTCTTCAAGATCCAACTAAATGGCCACTCTCCGTGGCTCAGTCGGTTAAGTGTCTGACTTCAGCTCAGGTTATGATCTCTGGGTCCTGGGATCAGCCCCACATTGGGCTCCCTGTTCCGCAGGGAGTCTGCTTCACCCTCTCCCTCTGCCCCTCCCCCACTCATGCTCTCTCTCAAATAAATAAATGGCCACTCTCTATAAGGGTTTCTAAGATTCCTTCAGGAAGAATCATTTACTCCTTCCTCCAGGCTGACAC
>NC_138379.1:42146103-42192180 GCF_054177405.1 Leptonychotes weddellii
AAAATCTGATGTCTAGGGCGCCTGGGTGGCTCAGTTGGTTAAGCGACTGCCTTCAGCTCAGGTCATGATCCCAGGGTCCTGGGATCGAGTCCCACATCGGGTTCCCTGCTCTGCGGGAAGCCTGCTTCTCCCTCTCCCACTCCCCCTGCTTGTGTTCCCTCTCTCGCTGTGTCTCTCTCTGTCAAAGAAATAAATAAAATCTTTTAAAAAAAAAAATCTGGTGTCTAGTATATAATACACATTACATATACTTGCTGAATATATTACTATGCTCATAATCTAAACTTATGAAAAAGTTTATTCTGCCAATTATATTCCTTTTCTTCATACTTGTTTTATATAACCTCAGAACCCAAAGAGCCTTTAAACTGTTAGGCAGGAAGTAGTCTTTGGTTTTGATTCCCGTGTGCCCTTCTTTAGAATGAGTTCAAATTAGGCAAACAACTTCTGTGGTTAAAAAAAAAAAATCTCTGTATGTGTAGATAAATAAATAGATATTTACCTATATATATAAAAGTTTGTTCTTTTTCTTTTCTTTTTCTTTTTTTTTTAAGATTTTATTTATTTATTTGACAGAGAGAGAGACAGCGAGAGCAGGAACACAAGCAGGGCAAGTGGGAGAGGGAGAAGCAGGCCTCCCGCCGAACAGGGAGCCCGATGTGGGACTCGATCCCAGGACCCTGGGATCATGCCCTGAGCCGAAGGCAGACGCTTAACGACTGAGCCACCCAGGCGCCCAGTTTGTTATTTTTCTTTTGGCCAAGTGAAATTACGATTTACCTGCTTAAAAACCATTCCAAAAGATTTCTGCCCTCAAGTATGAAATCATTTAAAAAGGAGCAGGAACCTCTGATCCTTTCTTTAGAGAAAGGTGTTTTGTTTTGTTTTTTTCAATATGTTAACCTAAGGAAAATAGGTTGTCTCGAGTAAGTCCCTTCTCTCTGGATCTAGATGACCTTAACATTTTCCCAGCTCTGACGTGCTGTGATAAGGAATCCAGCGTTCCAACAATTCCCATGGTGCTAATATATTACTCCTCCGACTCTGTAGCACCTTATTTTGTTTTTTCACTAAAACAACTTGTGTTTGTAATAGACATCCCCGAAGCCCCCTTACTCAATCCAACATTTTACCAATGAAAATACTCACCATTTAAAATCTGATGCATGAATATGTGGTTTGCTAAATGAGTACTAACAAAGGAATCACAATTCCAATGTTTTGACCAAATATTAATGGAACTAGATTATGTTTTTATGTAACTTTTATATAACAGGTTGGTATTATATAGCAAATCCTAATAGAATTTGCAGGAATTTGGAAACACTTTCGTCTGATAACAATGGATAAAAATAAGTACCTGAGTAAAATAGAAGCAGAGATCTGCAGCTTTGTTCCTGAACACTGTAAAGCAAAGCCTATCTGGGATCATATTTGAATTAAAAGCTAAACTTTAATGACTAGACAAGTCCTCGATGGAAATTTGCTAAACTATTTCAGAATACTTAGAAGTATCTGGGGACAAAGTTATCACACTATGTTTAAAACATCTGTGGTAAAATTTCAAACTAAATTATTAAGCTATAAATAAGCTTAGTCAATAGCTATAACAGCATCTCTTATCAACAGTTTCTGAAATTCTTCCAGCTCTCATCCAAAGCAAATAATTACTTTTATAATTGGTATTCCAATTCTACAAATAATTAAGTACAAGAAAGGGAGGGGAGGGGAGATAAAAACAAAGTACCCTTTAGGAAAAGGAGAGGAGGAAATTTAAAGGGGGCGAGAGATGATCACAAGGAAGTGACAAGTCTTCCTTTCTGTGGGGCTGTTAGGGTTCATTTTCTTTAGCAGCAGCTAAACACAGGAGAAGCAGTGCTGAACTGAGAAGGAACTGGGTGCCTTAGGTTCTGGTCTCAGCTGGGCTACTAAATAGATGTGCAATCCTAGGTAAATAAGCCTGTTGCTCAAATAATACCTGTAAACTGAGAGGGTTGGTGGTCTATGACCACTGTTCATCTTTTTTGGGACATGGACCCCTTTGAGAATCTAACAAAATTATGGGCCTTTATCCTGGAAAGAAGTAAATGGCAAGGTGCATGGAATTTCAGGAGTTTAAGAGAAACCCTTGAAGCTAACTCTGAAACTTCCAGAGACTCCTTCCCTAAGTTCCTTCCCTACAAATTAAGAATTCCTGGCCTCAGGGCGCCTGGGTGGCTCAATCAGTTAAGCTTCTGACTTCGGTTCGGGTCATGATCTTGGGGTCCTGGGATCAAGCCCCACGTCGGGCTCTGTGCTTAGTCTGCTTGTCCCTCGCCCTCTCCCTCTGCCCCTCCCCCCCAGCTCATGGGCACCATGCTGTCTCTCTCAAATAAATGAATAAAATTAAAAAAAAAAATTCCTGGCCTTAAATCAATCAATCAATTAATCAGATCCTGGCCTACATATGGTATTTGTTCATTCCAGTACCTGTATGAGTTCTGATATGTTTCTGTAGATCTCCTGAAGTTTTGAAAGACTTAGTACAATTATCTTCCGAACACCGATATGGCTTTTCTCCTGTATGAGTTCTGACATGACTTTTTAATCCATAACCTTTAAGAAAAATTTAAAAGGAATTTAATTATATGAGACCCCTCTAAGCATGCCCATTGAGATTAAACAATTGAAAAATATAGTAAACAGCAAGGATATAATATTAGGCAAACACAACAGAGCAGCTATTAACAATGGACAAGAGTAAGACAGCTAAGGGCTTTCATGCTGGAAATTCCATAGTTTCATCTCTGTCTAGAAGAGGTTGTATGTGTTTCTTTTTTTAAAGTGCCCCAATCTTATTAGATGTTCACAACTCATACCCCAAAAGCTTCAGGTGGAATCGAGACATTAAATGAGGAACAGGGAATAGTGCTGGCCCTGCTGGATGTGTCCCCAGGCAGGACCCAACCCCTGCTAAGTCCCAGTTGCCCATGGTTCCCTCAGGTCTGTCCTAATGTTAAATTCTGTGTCCACTTCTAATGCTCAGCTTTTACTTTTCTGCTAAAAGAAAGCAGAGTGTGGAGTGAAACACCAAACACAGTAGGCAGAAATAGGCCTGAGGAGAAAAATGGAAACAGAGAGAGAGAGAGAATAGAGCAAGCAGCACAAGAGAAAGGTAAGGGAGAGACTGAAACACTGGTCATCATGCATCCACTAATTCAGACAAAGGCAAGGGGTCAGTTCCTGCCCCTGGCCAGTCTCTGCTTGCCCCCTAAGTGGAACAATGAAACAAAAAAAAATTCATGTTTTTACCTGTTGCAAATGCTTTCCCACAGCCTAGATGCTCACACTGATAAGGCCGGTCTCCCGTGTGTGATCTCTCATGGACCTGTCATTAAAATGCAGGCATGATTCTATTTCCTTTAGGCATCTCTCAGGTAGATGGTCTCAACAAAGACCTATTTTTCTTTTTTCCCCTCTGTTGAATTACAGTTGACCTTTGAACAACGCAGGGGTTAGGGGTGCTGACCCCCGCCTCTCGTGCAGTCGAAAACCAGCGTATAACTTCTCAACCCCCCAAAAACGTAAACTACTAATAGCCTACTGTTGAGCAGTAGCCTTACCAATAGCATAAAGCTGATTATCACATTATTTCATATGTTATATGCTTTACATACTGTATTCTTACAATACAGTAAGCCACAGAAAAGAAAATGTTATTAAGAAGATAAGAGAAAATACAATTACAGTACTATAACGTATTTATTGAAAAAATTCACATAGAAGCAGACCATGCAGCTCAAACCTGTGCTTTCAAGGGTGAACTGTATTTTGTTGTTTGTATGGTTTTTTTTGAAAAACAAAAGACAACTTTCCTCAAAAACTATGGTCCAACAATTCTCAATATAGACCTAAATGCTGTATGGTAAGAAGTACTCATTTTATTTATTTATTTATATTATTATTATTATTTTTTTAAGATTTTATTTATTTATTTGAGAGAGAGAGAATGAGAGAAAGCGAGTACATGAGAGGGGGAGGGTCAGAGGGAGAAGCAGACTCCCTGCCGAGCAGGGAGCCCGATGCGGGACTCATTCCAGGGACTCCAGGATCATGACCTGAGCCGAAGGCAGTCGCTTAACCAACTGAGCCACCCAGGCGCCCTATATTATTATTTTTTTAAAGATTTTATGTATTTATTTGACAGAGAGAGAGAGTGCACACAAGCAGGGGGAGAGGGAGAGGGAGAAGCAGGCTTCCTGAGGAGCAGGGAGCCCGATGCGGGGCTCGATCCCAGGACCTTGGGATCATGACCTGAGCCGAAGGCACACACTTAACGACTGAGCCATGCAGGTGCCCCAAGAAGTACTCATTTTAAATACAGAACAGGAGTACTGGAGGTGTGCGTTCCTCTACAGTGGTCAAAGGTGTCTGTACAGAACATAGACACATTGAGAGCTAGGAGCAGAGCGTAGGGAGAGGCTACACAACGTAAGGTTAAGAGTTTGGAGGCTGGTCAAATAAATAAAATCTTTAAAAAATTAAAAAAAAAAAAAAAGAGTGTGGAGGCTGCTGCGAGAGGGGCCCTGCCCCGAGGCAAGGCTTTAACTTTAGTGGGATGGCCATGGCATGCGCCTTCTCTGAGCCTCAGATCCTCTCCGTAAAGCCGAGACGTAAGCGCATCTACCGTAGAGGGCTGCCGTGGCAAACGCATAATCACGACAGTGGCCAACATTTACTGAATCTCTACCAGGCCATTCATTTCGGTACTTTCCATATACAGTATCTGCTTGTTTATTTCTCACAACCACTCTATGAGGGGGGTGCTTGTACAACAAGGAAAATGAGGCCCTAAGATGCCATGTAACATGTCAAGGTCACACACCGATGGGTAATGGGGACTGCTATTCTAAATAGGTTACATGCCTGCCTCCTGACCCACCGTAAGTTATTCACTAAGTGTTAGCTACTGAGTCATGGTATGTTGTATGTAGCTGCCATAGAAATATTTGGGCCATATACTTGGAAGACAGGGCACATTAACAGAAACTTCTGCTAGATTTCAGCAAATCACTCTTAACAGAATAATTGCACACACATTTCTCCTAAACTTACATAAATTTCACATCCGACAAAAATATATTCAAATAGAGTATCTATCCTGTGCCAGGTAGTATGCCAGACATTAGGGAGACAGAGATGAAGAACAGTCCAAGCTCTCGAAGAGGTGACAGCTTCTAAAATCTGCACAGGGTTTTACATGGCCTGTGTGTAAGTGTGAGTGTGTGTCTTTATCTTGGTAAGTGAGGGAAAATAATGGTGTTTGAATGCTATAAATATATTGTGTTGGCATTTAATGTCCTAGGTATTGTCATAATTAGATACAGCATTTCCTTTAAATATACCTTAAGATGATGAGCTGTCGTATATAATTTTCCACATCCATCATATTCACATCGAAATGCCTTCTCTCCACTCTGCTGGGATTTAGCAGTTACTCTTGTCGCATGTCCTTGTAAGACAATCTAGATGAAACAAAAAGTAGGATTTAAATTATTTATATAGAAATAAAGTAGATGAAATTACTGTTTTCAGAATAAAAAAGATAAAACTGTAATGTGGGTTTCCAGACTCAAATGATCATTTTACAAAGATTCTATCGTGTTGAGCCAGTTAGGTTATTTCTGTTCCATAGCTGAAGTCAGCAGCTGTGGAAGAAGTCAAAAGATGAGATCCACGAGGGGGCATGGGCTAGAGCTCACAGATCTATTCCCATTCTAGAAAAATCAACCCAGGTAGCATCACCATTGTATGCAGGTATTCCATGACATGCTCAAGGGATATATATATATATGTATATATATATAGGACATCTGTCCTAAACAATGTAAAGAGCATTTTCAATTTCAAAAGCATTTCAAAGCAACAAAAAAGAGGGGTTTATGTCCCTGTGGTCACCTGTGGGAGATAGTACAATGCATATGATCCTAGTCTGTTCTTACATTCAGTAGATCATTTTTCTGGGACTCAACACCACAAGACTTCATACAATTGTCCTGATTTTAGAAGCTTTTAAAGATGACCACCTATTTTAGAAATTAAGATACCATAAAAATGGAAGGAAGAACGACTTTCTACTCTATGGGCCCTGTGGTGACAGAGCTGTAGGTTAGGGTGACTTGTTTCGAAGTGAAATTTGAAGGCTGGAAATGAGGAGTGAGGCGAGCAGTCCAGACAGAAGGAAGAGTATGACCAAAAGTATGGAAGTGTGCCTGGAAGAACTGGAAACTTAGTACGAGAGGATTATTATCTATATGACAGAGTAACATGAAAAAGAAAGGGAAGCTGAAGACCACATTCAGGAAGAGCTTTAGAAGCCATTCTGAAGAGTTAACCCAGACAATGAAAGCAAAGACAGGCCTTAACATTCTTCTTTATTTATTTGAGTAAACCCTACACCCAACGTGGGGCTTGAACTCACAACTCCGAGATCAAGAGTCACATGCTCTTCCAGATGCCCCAACATTTTTAAAGTAAGGGACTGACCAAGATCAGCTCTGTGTTTTAGAAAGACAACTCTGGTAATGGTATGAAACAGTGAAAGACAAAAGAGGCAAGGAACCTAAAGTCTGTGTAATCATGAATATGCAGGGAAGAAGTGGTGAAAACTAGCCTAGGACAATGACCACGGAATAGAAAGCAATAGATGATTCTGCAGATATATTAAGGGTGAAGGTGGACAGAGTCCAAGTTTCAAAAGCTAAATGAATAGGCTAAAGCTGTAATAGGTATTTCAGGGCTGTATCGGTTATTTCAGTATAGGACATACACAGTCTTTGTCAAAAGAAAAACCTGATATATTATCATAAGGGAAATGTTAGAGAAGCTAATACCAGTGAAATACTAATCATCTTCTAAAACCATCTACAGAAAATGACTTCATTACTATTTTGCTTAATGTATGTTCTGGGAATTAAGAGAGAACCTTAGCCCTGCCATAAATTCACTGTGTGACCTTGTGCAAGTCAGTAGGGCTTGTTTGTCTGTATAAAGAACATACTGTACTAAATCAGTGATTTTTTTTCTTTTTTAAACTTTTTTCAAGGAGTTAAATTCCTTTACCAGATGAAATCTTACATAGCATTCTATTGTGCAAAACAGATAGAAGCATTCCTGCCTCTGCTGGCCCAGGCAGGTGTGGGTGGCTCAGAGCTCTGCTAGTCCCTGAGGGACCGCAAAGAAACCCTAGGATCTCCCCCGACTGAAAAATCAGAGTTTGAAAACCACCGTACAAGAAGATAATGCTAAGTCCCCTCTAGCTTTAACATTCTAGGGTTCTGAGGAGATGCAAATCCCACTGGTAAAAAAAGCGCTGAGCCTAGGACTGAATTCCAAAGTGACTTCAATAATAAAGAGGTTCACTATCATTTACTGAGGAGGTGCGTTTACGTGATGCATCGTGGTGGGTGCTTTGCCTGTGCTGTCTTGTTGGTCCTCCATGACTATCCAGTGAATTAAATATTTCCTATGATTTACAAATAGGAAAAATGAGGCTCAAGGCAGTTAAGTAATGTCACTTGCCCAAGGTCAAAGGCTGGGAAGTAGGACTTGAGGCAGATTAGCTCTAGAGCTCACGCTAGTCACCCACCAGGCTTTAGGGTGCGGCAGAGCGGTAACTACCCGGCAGAGTTTCTGTAGCTGCCGAGTGAGAGCTGACAGGGTTGAGGAAAACCGGTGATTTTACTGCCTAGTTCAGTACTTGAAATTCCATTTACTGTAAAGGTCTGATGCACACAGCATATAGAACTTTTGTTATCTGATGTGCGTAAACCTGTATATTAGGATGTAATTTATACTCTTGGGAAAGGATAAAATGCAAGCTACCTGAAGAATTTTTAAAAGTAGGGCACCTGGGTGGCTCAGTTGGTTAGGCGACTGTCTTCGGCTCAGGTCATGATCCTGGAGTCCCGGGATCGAGTCCCGCATCGGGCTCCCCGCTCAGCGGGGAGTCTGCTTCTCCCTCTGACCCTCCCCCCTCTCATGTGCTCTCTCTCTCAAATAAATAAATAAAATCTTTAAAAAAAAAAAAAAGAATTTTTAAAAGTATGTTCTCTTTCAAGAAAGGAATTAATCAAAGAAGTGTGGCAACAGAGGGACCTTGAGGGAACATGGGACACATCAGTATTGCCAGGGAGATTTAAAAAACAAAGGGGCGCCTGGCTGACTCAGTTGGTAGAGCATGTGACTCTTGATCTCAGGGTCATGAGTTCGAACCCCACACTGGGCGTGGAGCCTACTTAAACAAACAAACAAACAAAAATCCTCCAGAGATATTCTAACAATGATTATCATTGGGTAGTGAGTGGTCCTTCACTTTTTATTTTTACCTCTCTATACCATTTGGATTTTTTTTAAGGGTACAATTAGATAAGTTCTTTTTTAATCTAATTTTTTTTTTAAAGATTTTTATTTATTTATTTGACAGAGAGAGACACAGTGAGAGAAGGAACACAAGCAGGGGGAGTGGGAGAGGGAGAAGCAGGCTCCCCGCTGAGCAGGGAGCCTGATGCGGGGCTCGATCCCAGGACCCTGGGACCACGACCTGAGCTGAAGGCAGACGCCCAATGACTGAGCCACCCAGGCGCCCCTTAATCTAATTTTTTTTACTTGAGTATAGTTGACACACAATGTTGTATTAGTTTTGGGTCTACAGCATAGTGGTTCAGCGTCTCTGTGCGATATGCCACCCTCACCACAGTGTGGCTAGCGCCTGTCACCATGCAACACTATTACAAGACCACTGATGAGATTCCTGGGCTGTGCCTTTTATCCCCTCAATGTATTCGTTCCCTAACTGGAAGCCTGTATCTCCCCCTCCCCTTAGCCCATTCTGCCCATCCCCCCACACCTCTTCTCCTCTGGTAACCACTGTTTTGTTCTCTGCATTTATAGGTCTGATTCTGCTTTTTGTTTGTTAATTTATTTGTTTTATTTTTTAGATTCCACATATAAATGAAACCATATGGTATTTGTCTTTCTCTGACTTGTTTCACTTGGCATACCCTCTAGGTCCATCCAAGTTGTCACCAATGGCAAGATCTCATTTTTTTTTATGGCTGCAAAATACTCCATTTTATATATACCATAATTTCTTTATCTATTCCACAATCAACGGACACTTGGGCTGCTTCCGTATCTTCACTATTGTATGTAATGCTGTAATAAAGATAGGAGTGCATATATCTTTTTGAATTAGTATTTTCAGGTCCTCTACCCATTTTAATCCAATTATTTGTTTTTCTGGTGTTGTGGTTTTTTTTAATGTATATATTTTGGATATTAACTCCTTATTAGATATATCATTTGCAAATATCTTCTCCCATTCAGTAGGTTGCTTTTTTGTTTTATTGATGGTTTCCTTTGCTGTGCAAAAGCTTTTTATGTTAACGTAGTCCCAACAGTTAATTTTTGTTTCTGTTTCCCTTGCCTTGCCTTAGGAGACATGTCTACAAAAAATGTTGCTATAGCCAATGTCAGAGAAATTACTGCCTTTGTTCTCCTCTAGGGGTTTTATGGTTTCAGGTCTCACATTTAGGTCTTTAATCCATTTTGAGTTTATTTTTGTGTATGGTGTAAGAAAGTGGTCCAGCCACAGCAGTCAGAGAAGCAAAGAAATAAAAGACATCTATATCAGGAAGAAATAAGTTAAACTTACTATTTGCAGATGACATGATACTATACATAGAAAACCCTAAAGATTCCACCAAAAAACTATTAGAATAAATGAATTCAGTAAAGTAGGAAGACAGAAAATTAATACACAGAAATTGGTTGTATTCCTATACACTAACAATGAAATAGCAGAAAGAGAAATTAAGAAAACAGGTACATTACCATTGTACCAGGAAGAATAAAATACCTAGGAATAAACTTAACCAAGGAGGTGAAGACCTGTACTCTGAAAACTATAAAACATTAATGAAAGAATTTGATGATCAGACAACACATGGATTTTCTAAAAGTAAACATGATTATCTTAAAAAGGAAAGTGTACAGTAGCGATCTATATAGTAAGATAATTAGTCATTTTGGGTTTTTTCAATGTATTTCTTTGAAATTATTTAAAAGAAAAAAACCCTACTAAAAATATTTTTTGAAAAAATCCTGGGTTCCATCTCAGACCTACTGATCAAATCTCGGAAAACTGATCTTAGTCATAAGTTTTTGTTTTTGTTTTTTTAAAGATTTTATTTATTTGAGAGAGAGAGAGACAGAGATAGCAAGAGACAGCAGGAACTGGGAGGAGAGGGAGAGAAGCAGGCTTCCTGCCCAGCAGGGAACTGGACATGGGGCTCGATCCCAGGACTCCAGGATCATGACCTGAGCTGAAGGCAGATGCTTAACCAACTGAGCCACCCAGGCGCCCCTGTTTTTTTTTGTTTTTTAATATTTATTTAGTTTAGAGAGAGAGAAAGTGTGAGTAGGGGGAGTGGCAAAGAAGGAGACGAGAGGCAGGCTCTCTGCTGACCCTCAGATCTTGACCTGAGCCAAAACCAAGGGTTGGAGGCTTAACGGACTGAGCCACCCAGGCGCCCCAGTCATGGGTTATTTTTATTTTTATTTTTTTTAAAGATTTTATTTATTTGACAGAGAGAAACACAGCGAAAGAGGGAACACAAGCAGGGGGAGTGGGAGAGGGAGAAGCAGGCTTCCCGCCGAGCAGAGAGCCTGACACGGGGCTCGATCCCAGGACGCTGGGATCATGACCTGAGCTAAAGGCAGACGCTTAACGACTGAGCCACCCAGGCGCCCCGTCATGGGCTATTTTTTAAAAGTTCTGTAGCTCAGGGGCACCTGGGTGGCTCAGTTGGTTAAGCGTCTGCCTTCAGCTCAGGTCATGGTCCCAGGGTCCTGGGATTGAGCCCCGCATCAGGCTCCCTGCTCAGCAGAAGCCTGCTTCTCCCTCTCCCACTCCCCCTGCTTGTGTTCCCTCTCTGGCTGTGTCTCTCTCTGTCAAATAAATAAATAAAATCTTTAAAAAAATTAATAAATAAAAAAAGCTCTGTAGCTCAATCTCATGTTTGCCCCTTATTAATAATCACTGATCAAATACCTGCCTTTTAGAGATGAAGAGGCTTAGAAAAGCAAGGTTCGTTTGCCCAAGATCACATAGCCAGATAAAAGTACAGAAAATATGCATGAAATATGATCCACATTCAACTGCCTATATATACAGGCAGGTTTGGGGGTAATCACCTAACCCATGTTCTGGGAGAATCTGCCACGCCAGCCACAGAGCCTGATAACCAGAACAGATGGTGTGTATAGGCTGGCCAGTAACCTATACCTCATGGGGCTCAACTTAAAAATCAAGCTAAGTCCATAAAATTTCCTTCCCTGGAATTTGACCTAAGAAATAAAGGAAAATCTTGAGTTGGTTGTGGGTGGTAAACCTGAGCAAGCATGGCTGTGATGAGCTATATGCAAATTCAATGAAGACAAAGAGGACACCTGTCTACAGAGAAGAGAGCAGAGATGCCATGGAAGAGGGGAGGAGGAAGAAAAAGGAGTGAGATTGGGGCGCCTGGGTGGCTCAGTTGGTTAAGCGACTGCCTTCGGCTCAGCTCATGATCCTGGAGTCCCGGGATCGAGTCCCGCACCAGGCTCCCTGCTCAATAGGGAGTCTGCTTCTCCCTCTGACCCTCGCCCCTCTCATGCTCTCTATCTCATTCTCTCTCTCAAATAAATAAATAAAATCTTAAAAAAAAAAAATAACTCTTAAAAAAAAAAAAAAGGAATGAGATCAACCTCCAATCCTGACTTCTTTGCAATTCTGGTTCCTGTGAAGCCTGGCTGTCCAGCAGTTCCTGTTCTTGGCTTCTTATAAGCTCTGCTATATCCTTACAATATCTCGTTTTCCCTAAGCTGATTTGACTGGCTTTCTGTACTTTCTATTAGAGTACTGATTAAAAGTACCAAGCCTGGGGCGCCTGGGTGGCTCAGTTCGTTAAGCGACTGCCTTCGGCTCAGGTCATGATCCTGGAGTCACTGGATCGAGTCCCGCATCGGGCTCCCTGCTCGGCAGGGAGTCTGCTTCTCCCTCTGACCCTAACCCCTCTCATGTGCTCTCTCTCATTCTCTCTCAAATAAATAAAATCTTAAAAAAAAATAAAAAATAAAAACAAATAAATAAAAGTACCAAGCCAAAGAACTTTGATCTCCAATGTAAATACAATTAGTTTCAAATGAAGTTAAAATAAACCAATGGCTACCATGAAAAAAAGCGAGAACATGTAAAGCAGGAACAACGTTGTATAATACTTACACAGTTGCAAATTATGTTCTCATGTGTTCCTTAAAATATTCATCAAATGAAAATCTCACTTGGTTTTCATAACCTCATGAGATGGGTAAGGCAAGATTACTGTTATTCTCATTTAGCAGATGAGAAAGCCCAGATCCAGAGAAGTCACATAATTTGCTCATTCACACAGCTACTACATGGCAGAGTAGAAACTACGTGGATTTTTGATTATACATGTGTGCTACTTTAATACCACGCTGTTTTCTACTTAACTAAGGGTGGTACAGCATGAGGACAACAACAGCAGTCAGAGCCTCCCCCAAATACCCACCCCATCAGCCTTACGGTTCTCACAAATGAACACTCAGACGTCCTTAAATAGAGTACTTTAGATCAGGGTTTTCAAATTTGGCTCTACTGACATTCTGAACAGGATAATTCTTTGTTGTGGGGGCTGTCATATGCTTGCAGGACATCTACCCACTACATGCCAGTAATATTCCCCCAATTGTGACAACCAAAACTGTCTCCAGACATTGCTAAATGTTTCCTGGTGGGGGCGGCAAAACTGTCCCCCCATAAGGACAGCTGCTTTAGATACTCTAGGTCTGTCTTGTCTTATGAAACCTGGTTTCATGTTAAGAGATCAACTCAGCAGCATAATTAGTATGTTTATGTTACAGATGAAAGAAAGAGTTCTAAACTGTAAGCCTCAGATGAAAAAAAATCTAGAGCTGTGAGACAAGACTATTTACAAAAAATCTACTGCATTAGCTACAGATCTCTTTATTTAAAGTTCAGCCAGGCACAGAGTTCTAACTTCTTCAGCATTCTGGCAGAAATAGGAGTACCAAGAGAAGGTGCTGCTTACTTGCAGTGGTTCTTTTGGGATATTTTGACCTTTTAATACTATGTACTGGGCTCTCAACCTCAAGTATGGTACGAAATTGTATGAAAGGATGGAGGATTCATGAACTTCCGGTCCAACACTAATGAAGAGAAATAGAAGTCACAAGTGCAAGCCACGTACATAATTTAAAAAGTTCTGGGGCACCTGCATGGCTAAGTCAGTTAAGCATCCAACTCTCGATCTCAGCTCAGGTCTTGATCTCAGGGTTGTGAGTTCAAGCCCCGTGTTGCGCTCCACATTGGGCCTGGAGCCTACTTTAAAAAAAAAATGTTCTACAATGATGTACTACATGTTGGCTAACTGAACATAATATATGTATATATATATATATGTTCTAGTAGCCACATTTAAAAAGTAAAAAGAAACAGGTAAAACTAATTTTAGTAATTCTTTTATTTAACCCAATATGTCTAAAGTATTATCATTTCAACATGTAATGAATATGAGAAATTATTGAGATATTTTACATTCTTTTTCTCATAATAAGTCTTCAAAATCCTATATGTATTTTACACTCACAGCACATCTTGATTCTGAGTGGCCACACTTCAAGGGCTCAGTAGCCACATGTGGCTACCATATTGGATAGCGTAGATCTAGCCTGTAAAGGAGAGGTACAAAAGGCAAAGGAGAAAAAGCTACAGTTACCAAAAAAATCCTATTCAACTTCCTTCTGTTTCTCTGTCTATTGGCACCAACACCAAATGGTTATATGTTTGTAGTAATAGGGCTTTTTATGACATTTTCCTTCAGCAGTACTGAATTCCTAGTTATATTTCTGGATTCAGAAATAATTATTGATGGTAATAGACAGACCTTTTTTTTAATGATTTTATTTATGTTTTTGAGAGCGAAGCAAGAGAGAGAGAGAGAAAGAGTGAGTGAGAGAGAGCACGAGCAGGGTGAGGGGTAGAGGGAGAAGCAGACTTCCCGCTGAGCAGGGAGCCCAACACAGGGCTCCATCCCAGAACCTTGGGATCATGACCTGAGCAGAAGGCAGACACTTAACCGACTGATCCACCCAGGTGCCCCAGTAATAGACAGACTTTTATGATAACAGTATAACATTATACAGCCCAGTGATAAATTTACTCATTTTTTGTAAGACCCATTCTATATTAGTTTATTGCAAGTGTAGCTACAACTGTCTCTTTTTAAAAATATTCCATTATTTAAAAACTTAATTGTTAGTCACTAATAAGAGATAGACTCCAAGGCACTGACCTACATCTCTTGAATATATTTATACCACATTTGCATTTTAGTAGAGCTTGACTCGGTGGATTTGACATACTGCAGTACAAAAAATATTTCTCATTTTATGACTTCAAAGACTTGAAAATTTCACCAAGAATCACACAGCATCAAAGCTGATGGGCTTGGTGAATTGCAAACTGTGTTTATACTACTGCCCCTTCATGATACCACTTCAGAGAGGAAACAGAAATGCTGACTCTTCAGCAATGTTTAGAAGTATCACATTTCTACCAGTGATTTCAGTGATTCCTGTTATTTTATCATTTACTATTATAAATGTAAAATCTTCTCGATAACTTCTAATAGTATCACTCCATGTTATTAAGTGGTGATGATAATGCTCAAGTTAAAACTGTGGCCCTGAAGGAATAATTTTAGAACCGGAGTTAAGTACGATAAAACTCTCAAAGAATGCAAACAACTGACATGAGGGAACAATCAACAAACTATTAGAGGTAACTGCTGAGAAAATAAGGAGCAGCATTAAAGCAAGAATAGCATTATATGCTATAATGATTATATAACTCCCAAACACCCACCCAAACACCCACTCCCCACACAAACACGTAATTCAAAACAGAATCTTGAATTATGCGAGTTTGGGATTTCTGACTTGTATATCTCCCAGAAAGCATCTGTGATTATTTTGCATTTACTCTACAACTTTTAGAGGCACTGCTTTGGGCTGTTGTTTGGGTAATGGATGCCCAATGACTGGACCCAGGGTGAGTATCTATTCAGATACTCATGTGCAGGCTGGGAAGCAGTCTGGTATAAAAAGCACAAACAGCTTTGCCCAGTAGGAACCATGATGATCAGCAAGGCTGGACCTTCTCTACGAGGTTGAAAAGGAAAGTATGTAGGGAATCAGGTGGAAGCAGAAGAAACAGAGACATAAAGAGCAAAGTAGGGAGGGTGAGTTAGTCAAAGTAACGGTGGGGCCCCAGAGGAAGGATCCACAAACTGCATTCGGTGGAGGCAGTCAGAAGATCCTCTGGTCTCCACAACTGCCTCAGATTCCAGAACACAGACTTTATTCGGATTTCTGGGATACTTCTGTTTCTTTAGTGCCACTTTGCATCCATAGTGAATCCTGAGCCCGGAGGTAGTTCGAGAAAGCTACTGCCTAATACGTACACTCTTTCTCTGAAAAGATTTTCCTACAGAGGTAGTGAGTTGGCTATTCTTGCTTTCATTCACAGAAGGGCCTTGAAATGCTAAGATAAAGAGATTCTTCTATAAAAAAAGTAGCTTTACATACCTGCATTTTTTTCTCTTGCTCATTTTCTCCAATCATTCCAGTACCTGTTACACTTTCACTTCCATCAATGGACACCTAGAGGAATAAAATAAAGCTTAAAAAAGTTTTCCCTTTTGACATTTCTTTAGGCGATAAGTATATAGGGATTCATTATCATTCATTTTTGTGTTTGTTTGAAATTTTCTGCTATAAAAACTGGCAAAAAGAAACCTTTTAAATTATATGAAAGAGGGGAGCCTGGGTGGCTCAGATGTTTAAGCAACTGTCTTTGGCTCAGGTCATGATCCCAAGGTCCTGGGATCAAGCCCCATGTCGGGCTCTTGGCTCAGCGGGGAGCCTGCTTCTCCCTCTCCTTCTGCCTCTCCCCCTGCTCATGCTCTATCTCTAATGAATAAATAAAATCTTTAAAATAAATAAATAAATAAATAAATAAATTTTATGAAAGATATATGTTCTGTGCAAGGAGAAAACCCAGCCCTTTTGATGTAAAACTTAACTGAGACTTTCCTTCACTTTTTCCAATCTCTGATTTCTACTTCTTAATTCATTAGCTGTTCCATCTATACTTTATTATAATTTCTTTTACAGCACTCATCCTTGAATATATCTTTCTGTGACTTCTCTGTCACCATTTTCTTTTCTATAAGCTCTTATTCCATTCCATCTGTATTCAACTATTTCTTCCTACACTTCACTTCTTTCGAGATAAATACTGATCTTCTCCTTAAGGCTGTCTGATTTTGACTTTGAATTGCTAGTTTCTTATTCGATAAAGTACACTTTTTTGTTGTTTTATTTTCATGAAAAGTAAAGAAGCTGTGTCTGGGACGTTCTTGACATGGTAAAATGCTGTACCTTTGCTGCATACTGTTCCAAAGCACTGATGGTGTCGGGGTCAATCGTGGCATCCCCAGTGTGCAGACCTGCCACCGTCCCATCAGCCTGAATTGCCAAGATGGTGTCAGACTGTGGGACCTGCACCGCATGATGGATGTACGCGGTGGTGCCATCTTCCAGCTGCACCGCCTGCAATGCGCTCTGGTCATAACTGTCTGGGGGAGGGGAAGAGAAGGGTATGAAATTAAAGGCAGTCTGACAGAGTTACAGGTTGAAAGGAAGAAGGGAAGGAACTTCGGCTGAGTGGGTCCATGGGCCTTGCAGGTATGATTTCTTTCAATCCTCACAACGATTCTGTGAGGTAGGTATATTTACCACCCTCACTCTACAGAAGGGAAACTGAGGTTTGGGGGAAGTAAAGTCACTTTCCTTAGGAACCAGAAAATTGAGAAAACTAACAATTAACAGTCAAAATCAGTATGTGGAGGAACCAGGATCTAAACTCACGTCAGGGTGACTCCAAAGTCCATGGGCTTTTTTTCCTTCTAAATAAGCATACCAAGATATAGACAGCATTGTGAAATAATAAATCTAGCCAATCACAATGAACCTGTGATTAAGTCCCACTGCTAAAGAAGAATATGCAGAGTTTACTTTTTCTCAACTTTAATTAAACAAATTTACTTACAAATTTAAGTATTCTAAATTTTAAAAGATTTCCCTTTCCTATGTGACAAATATTGTGCTTTACATATGTTTGCACATTCTGTCCTCATAACTACCCTATGATGTGGATACTTATTGTAATACTCACTTTACATAGGATGAAACTGAAGCACAGGGAGGTTAAATAATTTGAACAAGGTCACATAGCTAAAAGACAGCAGGCCCGGATTTGAATCCAGATAGTCTGGCTGCAGAGCTATGCTCATTACTCCTATGCTTTCCACCTCAAGTCCCTGGGCCTCCCTACACGAAGTTAATAAGCATTAACATTTTTGCCACATTTGCTTCAAATAAATTTTAAATTTTTATTTCGTTTTGAAGACCAACACAATAGGCAAAGGATCTTGCTTAAAAATGATATTCAGGGGGCGCCTGGGTGGCTCAGTCAGTTGAGCGTCTGCCTTCAGCTCGGGTCATGATCCCAGGGTCCTGGGATCGAGCCCCATGTCAGGCTCCCTGCTCAGCTCAGAGCCTGCTTCTCCCTCTCCCCACTGCTTGTACTCTCTCTCGCCATCTCTCTCACTCAAATAGATAAATAAAATCTTTTAAAAAATTATATTTAAGAGGAAAAAAATCAACAACTTAACTTTCAAAGGTTTAATTTCCATATTCGAATAGTAGCCTCTATTTGAAGTCTTCCAGGGACCAGCTGTTTGCTATTCCAACCTGTTACTGGACAGCTCAAATGATTAGAATGTTTTCTCTTAGACTGTGCCCAAATCTGCCATCTTGTATTTCAGAGAACAAGTACAAATCTTCTTTTACGTGACAGCATTTCAGCAAACACAGGCAGGTCTTATTTTTCCCACACCCCCACTTCTCCCTTATTCCTATTTCCAAAGTTAGTTTACCTTTGGAGGTATGGTGAATAAACGCTGTAGTTCCATCTTCTAGCTGCACTGCTTGGCCATCCTCTAAACGCAAACTGTCCCCTGCTCAAGAACAATGCTTACATTTAGATCCCATGTTTTCGAACAATCTGATAACTTAGCAATAAGAGTCAATAAACCATTAAACACACTATAAAAACCTACACGTGTTTTATGAGTCCTTGAACATTAAAGTATTTTCAGTAAAGCTGCTTTAAGCAAGTGCTTAGCAAAAACATAGTAGAATACTTGTTTTAGGAATATATACTAGGGAATAAGGAGAGTTGAAAGAAGGGGGGTAAAAAAGGAAGAAAATGAGAGACATGTAGGAGTTAGCTCAAGTGATAGAAATATTCACGTAGGATATCTCTAGAGTGTAGTCCAGTAACTTCTTTTCCATTATCTTTGAGACAAAGTCTCAGTGAAGTCCCAATGGTCTTTAGATCCTCTCTTTGACACCTACTGATCTCCCCTTTCAAAAGGAAGACTAGAGACCCCAAACAAGTTTACACAGTAAGAGGTAAGCTGGAGGCAGCAAATACTGAAGTCTGAGAATCGGGAGGGTAAGTAAGTGTCAAATACTTACTACTTTTAGGTATGGGTACATGTTGAACATAGGCAGCAGAACCATCCTCCAATTGAATGACCTGGCCATCTATGAGTTTTCCATCTGGAACAAAAGATTTAAGCCAATAAATAAGCACAAGCAAACATTTTAAACTTTATACAATTTCAAAATGGTATCAACTATAAAAACATACACTACTTAAGATCATGTTCATCTTGATTCTTCCCTCAATGTTCTGAGGCAATTCAAAAACACATCCAGTGATCCTACAGAAAGCAGAAAATCCTCCCTCAGCCATTCTTCCTCCCCTCTAATTTTCAATTAAATAAGTTTAAGAGGAAGAGTGGCTCATCACAGCAAGCTATGTGCGCTAAATCTATTTACCTTTCAGAGCCACTTAGGTACAGTGACCCTGACTACAGGGAAGCTGAAACTGGGAAGACTGACAGATACGTCAGTGTATATGAGGCCAGATGTCATTGTCATTTCTAGGTGCTAGAAGTCCACCGACTATGTATACATGTGCTCAGTAGGTTCCCATAAAAACAAGAACTGAGCTGTTTCTCTGAGCAAAGTAAACACTGATTTACAGATAATGTTATATAAGCAAAACCAAACGTCTATACCTCCATGCATGTTTTGTAAAAACATTAAATAATAACTTGAACTAAAAAAGCAAGAAGGGTCTTACTAGAAAGAGGTTGGCAACACTCCCCCCACTTCCCCACTAATTTTGACACCCCAGAGTATATTCCAAATATCTCAAAGGGTGTCCCTAAATTATCAAAACAAATTTAAATTAACCTGAAACTATTGAAAATTACCATATGCAATACAGCATCTTTAGAATGGGCTGGGAAGGGCTGGAGTTGCTAGGTGCTCCAACTCTGAGGTTATGAATTGCCGGTATTAACCCATGGGCTGTGTAAGTGGCACGTACCTTTAGAATTGTGTTGTATATAAGCGGTAGAACCATCTGCAAGTGTTACTGCTTGCAAGCTTACACCTTCCATATTTTCTAAATTGTCACCATCTATTATAAAAAAAGTTATTTTCTTTAGATAACTATCACACACACATGCTGTCTAAATTAAGTTTTTTAAATGAAAATTAGGCATAAGGCAGACTGCTTAACTTAAGACTCAAATGGGAGTTCTAGCATTTACAAAAAATATCTCCCTGTCCTCCTGCACCCAGTGTCCACAGCAAGGGAACCCACATGATCCCCTCAAATAAATACTGCTCACCTGCCACTGTTACTGCCTCTGTCAGGCACAGGGTAACGTGTTGAGCCTCCATTCCTCCTCCAGGAAACTCTGTCATTCCCTGAGAATCTCGATTTATTTGGGCTAACAACATTTTCTACCTTGAAGAAAAATATAGGCACTTGAGAACAAGGAACAATGCAAATAAAATAAAAGCTACAAAGAATATTCATGAACCACAGAAATTTGCTACAAAAATAAACAGTGTTTGAAATAAGCTGAAATTTCACTCAATATGCGGGGTAAGAGTATTAACCCAAAGTCCAAAGCACGCTTTCCATAATTCATCAGTAAACTATTGAGCACACTGACAACTCTTGCCTATCAGTTTTGTCCCATGTCCTAAAGCTTCCACTTCATTAGAGTTCTTTGGGTTTAACACGGTGGATTCCCACTTACTTCCACAATCCTGTTGCCTCGATCTGCAGAGGGCCGTCTTGAGTCTCACTTCTCACTCTGCCAGCCCTGCCCTGATTCAAGCCCCTGCCACCTCTTGCCCACATGACTGCCATATAGCATCCTAACGGGTCTCCCTGCTGCCCCTGTGACCGCCCCACAGTCTCCTCTCAACACAACAGGCACTGTGCCCTTGAGAAGGGAAAAGTTAGATCAAAACCTTCTGATAACTTATCAGAGTAAAGCCAAAAGTCTTTACCCTGGCCTCTGAGGCCGATGATCTTGCCCCTCACTTCCTACTGCTCTCTATCTCATTCATTTTGTTTCAGCCACATTTGTGTCCTCCTTTGCTCAAACACACTGGGTGATGTAGCCTCAGGACCTTTACAGTTGATGTTCCTTCTGCCTGAAACATGCTTTGCAGTCTCTTCACTGTTATTCCCTCATTTTCTTCATGTCTTAATGTTGTTACCCCAATGAGAGCGTCTTTGTTCACTTCATTTCAAATTGCACCTCCCACCTCCCAACCATGATATACCCTATCCCTTTTCCCTCCTTTATTATATTTCTGCATAGCACTTATGATTTGACATATTATGTGTATTTACTTAGTTTGTTTCTGTTTGTTTGTTTTAGAGGGAGAAGGGGAGGGGCGGCAAGGGGCAGAGGGAGGAGAGAACCTTAAGCAAGCTCCACACCCAGTGCAGAGGCCAATACGGGGCTCAATCTCATGACCCTGAGATCATGACCTGAGCCAAAATCAAGAGTCGATGCTTAACTGACTAAGACACCCAGGCGCCCCTATTTAGTTTCTTATCTATTTTTCCCTCCACTAGAATGCACTGGGATTTTTATCTGCTTGCTCACTGCTGACTCACATGTCTAAAAGGTACTAGACACATAACAGACACACAACAGGTGCTAAATAAATGTATGAATGGCTCTTTTGCCAGTCACCACCACAACCGCCTTCCTCTCTTTTCCTACTTCCAGGTCCCATTATCTCTGGAGGCCTTGAGTTGCTTCACACAGGAGTTGGGATAACTTAGCTGCCTTGAGCCAAGGAATTGGACCAGAGGATCTCTTGAGGACTTTCCAGGTCTAAAGATCTGATTTTAGTGTCAATATTTAAAACAACAATGTGCAGATAGTAATAATTTGCAATTGTATTTATGACTACTTGAAGATTTTTATTTTAGAAACACTAAACTGTACCCTTTGGATTAAAGCCAGGAAAGTATCACCACGGTGATAAAAGTCAATCAAGGGCTGACTTTTCAGGGAGTCCTGAAAGATTCACATCCACAACTGTTCATAGAGCAGACTGAAACTTCAACACTTCCTTGCTACCTCTAAGGGTTAACAGAGAAGCCTCAAAGTAACACTAGTATTCTGCTGTTAAGACGCCTGATGAGAATAGGATTGGGAGAGGTTAATTTTCAGAACAAGTTCTATCACTCTGTAACGGAAACAAATTAAGATAAGGAAATGGAAGGGAAACACCTATAAAGATGTAGTAAGCATTGTAATTTCTGCGGTATTCTAGGAGATGAATTTTTTAAAAGGCAGATTACAAGGTAATTTGGGTCATGATGTTAAGAAATGTCTTAAGGTTTGTCATTTTTTCTTTTTTTTTTTTTTTAGATTTTATTTATTGGGGCGCCTGGGTGGCTCAGTCGTTAAGTGTCTGCCTTCAGCTCAGGTCATGGTGGCAGGGTCCTGGGATCGAGCCCCGCATCAGGCTCCCTGCTCCACGGGAAGCCTGTTCTCCCTCTCCCACTCCCCCTGCTTGTGTTCCCTCTCTCACTGTGTTTCTCTCTGCCAAAAAAATAAATAAAATCTTAAAAATAAATAAACAGGGGCGCCGGGGTGGCTCAGTCGTTAGGCGTCTGGCTTTGGCTCAGGTCATGATCCTGGGGTCCTGGGATCAAGCCCTGCATCGGGCTCCCTGCTCAGCGGGAAGCCTGCTTCTCCCTCTCCCACTCCCCCTGCTTGTGTTCCCTCTCTCGCTGTGTTTCTGTCAAATAAATAAATAAAATCTTATTAAAAAAAGATTTTATTTATTTGAGAGAGAGAAAGAGACAACAAGCAGGCGGAGGGGGAGAGGGAGAGGGAGAAACAGACTCACTGCTAAGCAAGGAGCCCTATGTGGGGCTCGATCCCAGGACCCTGGGATCATGACCCGAGCCGAAGGCAGACGCTCAACCGCTGAGCCATCCAGGTGCCCCAAGTTTTGTCATTTTCATTTAATTACTTAAAATCTCCAAATAACTACAGTATATAGCATCAACAGGTAACTGACATATCTGCAATAAATAAAAGTTCTCCCTTGCCTGAAAGCTGGTCAACTGTTAAATTTCTTTAGGAAGGCTTCAGCACCTATAGTTTTGATCCTAATTGGGGGGGGGGGGAAGCTACATTAACTGAACGATGAAGAGACAACTGTTTCTTGGACATAAACTGCTGGCAAATACATGAAGCAGTGATGGGAGAAAGGGCTTAGAGGAGTTCAAATGGTACTACAATTACCAAAGATAGTAAGTGATGGCAGGTATACAGCACATTTTCTTTTTAAAGTTCTCAAAAAAGACTGTGGGATACAAAGGTCTTTGTTAGAAAATGATCACATGGGGAAAAATATGACAGTGAAGAAAAGGCATGAATGAGCCACAGACCAAACACTCTGCAGCTGCTCACATCATATCCATCATCGTGTCTTCTTGATCATTTCTGTCACTGACATTTTCGGGATGTGTGGAAATGAACATGTAAGATATATATAATATCTTTAGAAAGGGCCACTTTCTGAAAGGTAGTCAATTTCATGTGCTTTAATAATGAATCATGGGCCAAAATCAGACAAAGAGGAGGCTATGCTGGAACACTCTAGGAAACTCCAAGAAGACACAGTGTGTAATAAAGTCCCTGCCTTTCTGGAAGATGATGACGCATGTCAGCCTACGAAAAACATACCATGGGGCACCTGGGTGGCTCAGTCGGTTAAGCATCTGCCTTCAGCTTGGGTCATGATCCCAGGGTCCTGGGATCGAGACCTGAATCAGGCTCCCTGCTCAACAGGGAGTCTGCTTCTCCCTCTCCCTCTGCCCTTCCCCCTGCTTGTGCTCTTGTGCTCTCTCTCTCAAATAAAATCTTAAGAAAAAGGACACATACTGCATGATTCCATTAATAGGAGGTATCTAAAGTAGTCAAACTCTTAGAAAGTAGCATCGTGGTTGCCAGGGACAGTGGAAAAGGGGACTTGTTCCCTAGAGACGCTTTTTGCAAGATGAAAACTTTCTAGAGGTCTGCAGCACAACCCTGTGTATACAGTTAACACTACTGTATTGTACTCAAAAATGGTTAAAATGTAAATTTTATGTTGTGCTTTACCATAATTTTTTAAAAAAGAACTGGGTGGCTCAGTCAGTTAAGTGTCCTGGGATGGAGCCCTGAGTCAGGCTCCCTGTTCAGTGGGGAGTCTGCGTCTCCCTCTCTTTGCCCCTCCCCCTGCACATGCTCACACGTGCTCTCTTTCTCAAATAAATAAAATCTTTAAAAAAAAAAAGAGCTGAACACATATGGCAGAATGTTAGGATCTGTTAAAAGCTGGGTGGGTACATGGGTGTTCATTCAATTACTTATTCTCCTCCTTATGTTTGACAGATTTCATAATTTAAATAAATAAATAAATAAATGAAATGAAATGAAATGAAAAATAGCCGGGGCACCTGGCTATCTTAGTTGGAAAAGCATGAGACCCTTGATCTTGGGGTCGTGAGTTCAAGCCCCACATTGGTGTAGAGATTACTAAAAAAATAATAATAAGCTTTTAAAAAAAGTGAAAAACATCTATAATTATCGGCAAGAAGAAAAAGAATGTCTGAAAATTGGTTAAAATTAGTAACTGAATACTAGGTTTCAACTCTTAAAAAAAAAATCAGTATTTCCTCACTGATTTGAATCTGTATCATACCAATATTTTAAAATGTGAAGACCTGGGGCACCCTGCTGGCTCAGTTGGTGGAGCATGTGACTCTTGATCTTGGGGTTGTAAGTTTGAGCCCCATGTTGGGTAGAGAGATTACTTAAAAATAAAATCTTTAGAAATGATAAAATAAAATAAAAAGACCTCAGATATTGCAAATTTGTTAGAGACCATTATTACCACAAGTTATTATGAAAACATAAGTCTAACTGTCTAGGTATAAAAGCAAGAACTCCAAAAGCAAGTAACCTTTATCATGATAAGAAATGATATAAAAAGGATGCCTGGGTGGCTCAGTTGATTAAGCATCTGCCTTCGGCTCAGGTCATGATCCAAGGGTCCTGGGATCGAGTCCCACATCGGGCTCCTTGCTCAGCAGGGAGTCTGCTTCTCCCTCTGCCTGCCGCTCCCCCCTGCTTGTGTGTACGCTCTCTCTCTCTCTCTCTCTGATAAATAAAATCTTAAAAAAAAAAAAAAGATATAAAAAGAAATCTGGAGTGCTTGGGTGGCTCGGTTGGTTAAGTGCCCAACTCCTGATCTCAAGCTCAGGTCTTGATCTCAGGGTCGTGAGTTCAAGCCGCACGTTGGGCTCCACACTGGCCTGGAGCCTACTGGAAGGAAGGAAGGAAGGAAGGGAAGAAAGGAAGAAGGAAAGGAAGAAAGAAGGAAGGAAGGAAGGAAAGAAAGAAAAAGAAAAGAAAAGAGAAGAGAAGAAATCTAGATTAACACATTTTAGATGTCTCTTTGCATGGAGCCACACAAGGCAGGCCTTCAGAAACTGTCAAACTCAGGTCCTAACCTCAGGTCAGTTTCACCTAAACGCAACAGAGAAGCTAGGTCTTCCTATTACCTGTTTTCAATTCCAAATTTGCCTTGTAAATTCACTACTATAAAAGGTGCTTTTCCATTTAACGTTGGTCATTCATGCAACATTTTAGGACATCTCCTAACCTGGAATGAGGAAGTTCCTTGGTACATAGAGCAACATGAAAACAGTGGGCTATCCTGTACAGTGGATGCCTGCACTTTCAGTTTACACTGCCTTGGTTAGCATTTGTAGAAAATGGTCTTTCAAGTCTCTTCAGTTTTATTTAAATACACTCAGGGACTTAGTATGTTCCACTGATGAAATGTAATTCAATTAAATACAGAGCAGCTGGAATGTACTGGCAAATGAGGTAGAGTTTTTGCACGCTCCCTAGGATGCTAAAGGGTAAAATACAGGGATAGAATTTATACCACCGATTTTATCTGGGCAGTAGAATATTCTACTGGATGGGTGAAATGGTGGTATTTGAAGGCTTTGTCAAATTCTAGGACCATTCAGTAACTGAATATTTGACACTGACTGGAAGGTGGTTGCAATAAGGTCTACCAGGCTTAACACTAAAAATACTTATGAGAAAAAGAGGTGAGCGCAGAGACAAGAATTTAGAAATGAACATCTAGGTCTAGTCATCAGGAATGTCAGTTTTGGTGATGGCTTAATATTAACTGAATCATTGATATAAAAAAGAACTTTAAAAACTCTTTCTCTCAAACCTCAACAGATTAGCCACTAACAACATGGCTTGATAAGGGCATGCCTGCAGACAGCAGGTTGCGAAGCATGCCCTGGTTTGCTTTCACTGAGACTAGGGAGTTTCAGGCATAGAAGCAGCAGGAGAAAGAGAGCTTCTGGCATATTCAAAAGCCATTTCTGACACTGCTCTATGAAAAAGGCACAAAGTTGGGGGCGCCTGGTTGCCTCAGTCGGTTAAGCATCCGACTCCTGATTTCAGCTAAGATCTTGATCTCAGGATCGTGAGTTCAAGCCCTTCACTGGGCTCCGTGCTGGGTGTGGAGCCTACTTAAAAAGAAAAAAGCATACAGTCATTTCAAGACTATTATGTATGCTAAGTTGTACTTTACTTCCCAAGATAAGCACTGTATATCCTGTATCAGGGCATTCCTGATACACAACTCCTAAACAAAACAGATCCTCTGTCCAAAAAGGCATTGAATAGGACACTAAACGCGGACAGTTTAAACATACACCTCTAGGTAGAAATAACTATTTATGTACGCCTCATATTTACAAAGCACTTTTCAGATCTAATAACTTATTTGACAGTTAAATGGAACAGTCCTGGGGCACGTGGCTGGCTCAGTTGGTACAGTGTGTGACTCTTGATCTCAGGGTTGTAGGTTTGAGCCCCATGTTGGGTATAGAGATTACTTAAAAAAAATAAAATCTTAAAAAAATAAAATAAAAATAAATGGAACAGGGGCACCTGGGTGGCTCAGTCATTAATTGTCTGCCTTTGGCTCAGGTCATGATCTCAGGGTCCTGGGATCGAGTCCCACATCAAGCTCCCTGCTCCGTGGGTAGCCTGCTTCGCCCTCTCCCACTCCCCCTGCTTGTGTTCCCTCTCTCAGCTGTCTCTCTCTCTCCCTCTGTGTCAAATAAATAAAATCTTAATAAATAAATAAATGGAACAGTTCTTCAGGGCCATAAAAGTTCTTTGAGCTCTTCCAACATCCTCTGAACCCCCAAAGCTGTCCAGCACACTTACGTTTGTTTCTTCATGGTAACTACTTAAAATATTTTTTTTTTAAGATTTTTTTTTATTTTTAAGTATTCTGTACCTCAACGTGGGGCTCGAGCTCACAATTCCAAGATCAAGAGTCACACACTCTACTGACTGAGCCAGCCAGGCCCCCCTAAAATATTTTCCATTTGCCTCAAACCTCTCTACTCCCTTTCCTGCTCTCCCTACCCCTTGTCCCTGCCACCTCATTTTCAGCAAATTAATGAGCTCTGAACTTCAAAGAAAGTATAGAAGTCATTAGAGAGGAATTCTTTGCCAATAAACCTATCACTTGACTGCATTTACACACACTTCCTCCTTCTCTCCTACCAGATTACCTTCCTACAAGGTAAAACTAATTCCTCCAACCTGCATTTCATTTGTCTTTCTTCCTTGGGGATCTCAGGGACCTCCTCTGCAAACAATCCCTCTCTCTCTTTCTCTACTAGTTCACTCCCATCAAGAATTTTAAAAATACAAAAATAAAATTAAATAAACAAAATCTCACCTCTGATTTAGCTACTAGTCTCTGTCTTTCCTCCTTATCTAGACTAGATAATTTTAGCTAGATTTCTGGGCGCCTGGGTGGCTCAGTTGGTTAAGCGACTGCCTTCGGCTCACGTCATGATCCTGGAGTCCCGGGATCGAGTCCTGCATCGGGATCCCTGCTCGGCAGGGAGTCTGCTTCTCCCTCTCCCACTCCCCGTTTGTGTTCCCTCTCTCGCTGTGTCTTTCTCTGTCAAATAAATAAATAAAATCTTTAAAAAAAAAAAAATTTTAGCTAGATTTCTTTTGTTTTTTTTAAAAGATTTTATTTATTTATTTGAGAGAGAGAGCATGAGCAAGAGCACAAGCAAGGGGAGCAGCAGAGGGAGAGGGAGAGGGAGAGAAGACTCCCCGCTGAACAGAGAATTCGACAGCGCTTGATCCCAGGACCCACGGATCATGACCTGAGCTGAAGGCTGAACCACCCAGGCGCCCCTTAGCTAGATTTCCTTAACAGTTGTTACTAACAATACTTCCTGATTTCCCACTGCCATCTATCTGGTTTCTGCCCCCAACTCTATGGAAACTGCCCTGGCTGGTCACTAATCTCCAATTTAACATAAAGTGCAACGGCCATTCCTAGGTATTTATTTACCCAATGAAAATATATGTCCACAAAAAACTTGTACAAGAATTGTCCATAGCAGTTTTATTCATAATATTCCAAACTGAAAAGAACCTAAGTATTCATCAATTAAAGAATGGATAAAGATGCTGTGATAAATTTATATAATGCAGTATTAACAATAAAGAGGAACAAGTTACTACTATACATACAATAACAGTGATGAATCTCAAAAATATCGTGTTGAGAGAAATAAGCCATATACAAAACAATACATATTGTATTATTCCATCAATATAACTTCCAAGAACAGGCAAAATTAATCTACAGTGACAGAAATTAAACTGTGGTTACAAGGCTGGGGGATCTTTTTTTGAGTGATGATCATTTTGGGTGGATACAACTGCCAAAATTCATCAAATGGAACATTGAAGACTATACCTTAGATTTTTAAGAAGTTTAAAAAAGGACCTAATGTGGCAATAGTTAAACATTAAAAAAAAAAATGTAATGGAGATTTTTCAGTTGTATCATACTTGATTTAATACCACTGACCTTTTATCTATTTGGAACACTCTCTTGCCTTGGCTCTGCGGCATTCACATGCTCCTGGTTATCTCCAACTTCCTAGCTAATCCTTTTCAGTTTCTCCTGTGGGTTCCTAAAGACTGAGGATCCTCAAGTTTCTGTCCTAGTTTGTTCTTTCATTTTATACCCTTTTCCTCTTGAGCAATCACATCCATTCCCATGGCTTCAAAGATCTCTGGAATTTATAAGCTCTCTAAAATCTATCTAGTCCTTTAAGAGTTACTGATCTATCTAGTTGCTTACCGGCCTCAATGACCTCCATGGTCCACAGTCACCTCCATCTCAACAGATTCCCATGAAATTCTCCTTCTGCATTTTCTACCTCAGTGACAAATGCAATCACCAACCCAGTAACTGAAATCTCCCTTATTCTCCAGCCAATCACTAATAACTATCACTCTACCTCCTAAATACCTATCAAATTAATTCACTTCTATTAGACTGTCTTAATTGAGGCTACCATCATACACTTGGATTATTATATCAGCCTCCTTAAAGTCTACTCCTACGTTCCTCCAATATAATCTCCATAGTGCAGTCCAAGTGATTTCAAACCCAATCATAGCAGTTCTCTGTCTCAAAACCTTTAGTACTCTCCCATTTCCCCAGAGTCCAGATATTATGATCTGGACTCTAGTAAACTTCTCTAATAGGTTGGACAACCATTCCAATTTGCCCAAGACTGAGGAGGTTCCCAGAATACGGGGCTTTCCATTTTGTTTTAAGGGGCAGGAGGTGGGGGGTATGGACTTGGTTTTAAAACTGGGATAGTCCTGGGCAAATGAAGACAAGTCAGTCACTCTATCCTCTAGTCTTGTTCTAGTCACAACCTCCTCACATTCTATATCCACCCAATCTTGATTAAAATTCTAGTAGGGGCGCCTGGGTGGCTTAGTCGGTTAAGCATCTGCCTTCGGCTCAGGTCATGATCCCACGGTCCTGGGATCGAGCCCCGCATCAGGCTCCCTGCTCAGCAGGAAGCCTGCTTCTCTCCCTCTCCCATTCCCCCTGCTTGTGTTCCTTCTACGCTGTCTCTGTCAAGAAATAAATAAAATCTTTAAAAAAAGATAAAATAAAATAAAATTCTAGTAGTTAATGATACTATCATTTAATATTAATAAAAATAATAATACAGAGGGACCTGGGTGGCTCAGTCGATCAAGCTTCTGCCTTTGGCTCAGGTCATGATCCAGGGTCCTGGGATGGAACCCCGAGTCGGGCTCCCTGCTCAATGGGGAGTCTGCTTCTCCCTCTCCCCTTCCCCCCTGCCTGTGCTCTTCCTCTCTCTCTCAAATAAATAAAATCTTTAAAAAAATTAATAATACAAATATATATTAAACAGCAAATGATAAAGATAATAACTAACCCTTTCATAATACTTACTATATGCCAGTCATCACTACTAATTCATTTAATCCTTCTAGCAGTCCTATGAATAAAGTACCATTTTATCCCAATTTTGCAGATAAAGAAAATGAAGCTCAGAAAGGTTAACTGGTATCCTTAACTTCGCAAAGTGGCAAAGTCTAACTTCTAACCATTTGACTCAACAACTCTTACATGAGCTAGTGGATTATTTGCCACGCCCAGAAAAGCCTAACGTATCTCTTGCATCTAGGTCTCTATATATTGCTATTCCCACCATCTAGAACTCTTCCTCCTCTCTTTACCTTGCTAAATTCTTCCAGTCTGATTCCACCAGAAAATTTTATCTGAACTTCCCAAATTGGGTCAGAATGCTTTAGATGTATTTCCCATGATACTCTGTCTATACATAACACTTATTACAGTATACTTTAATTACCTGTTCTTCTCTAGAGCAGAAGCAGTGTATCTACAGTAACGAGCTACTAGAACAAAATGTCTAAGGAGGATACCCCTACAGGTAGATAAGAAAGTGTGGGTTGTACTTGAGAAGGAATGCTTATGAGAGGTAGTATAACATACTTAAGAATGAGGACTCTGGAGCCAGACAACCTGCTTCAAAATCTCATTGTACCACATATTATCTATGTGACCAAGGGCAAGTACTTAACAGCTCTGTGCCACAGTTTTCCTATCTATAAAAGGAGGGTACTCAACAGAGCTGTTATAAGGATAAATATAAATTGCTTAGAACAGCACCCGGCATTACTACTACTTATCAGTAGTTTTAGGCTAAATGAGAAGAGATCACACAGCTCTATGTCTCTGTCTATTCACTCTTTTCTCCTACTACTGTAAAAGGGTACTGCAGAAGCAAGCAAGCAAAAACAGGCTTTGGAGATGCATTATGCAAGAGGAACTTTCCTCTTACTTATTCTTTTCACTTTAAAAATATCTTTACTGAGGGGTGCCTGGGTGGTGCAGTCAGTTGGGCATCTGTCTCTTGGTTTCGGCTAAGGTCATGATCTCAGTGTTGTGAAATCAAGCCCTTTCTCTCTCCCTCTGCCCCTGCCCCCGCACCCACCGCCCCCCCTGCACTCACTCTCGCTCTCTAATAAAGAAATCTTTAAAAATGTCTTTACTGAGGGGCGCCTGGGTGGCTCAGTCGTTAAGCGTCTGCCTTCGGCTCAGGTCATGATCCCAGCATCCTGGGATCCAGCTCTCTCCTCAGTGGGGAGCCTGCTTTTCCCTCTCCAGCTCCCCCTGCTTGTGTTCCCTCTCTCACTGTCTCTGTCAAATAAATAAATAAATAAAAACTTAAAAAAATAAAAAATAAAATAAAAATGTCTTTACTGAGACATAATCCACATACCACAATATTTACCCATTTAAGGTATACACAATTCAATGGCTTTAGTATATTCAAAGTTGTACAAACATTGCCACAACATACATTCAGGATATTTTTATCACTTCCAAAAAGAAAACCTCATCTCCCCCGCCCCCCCCCCCAAAGCCCTAGGCAAGCAATCACTAAGCTACTTTCTATCTCCATAGATCTTCTTCTGGATATTTCATATAAATGGAATTACACAGTATGTGGTCTCTTGTGACTGTCTTGTTTCACTTAAAATGTTTTCAAGGTTCATCCATGTTGTAGCATAGATCAGTATTTCATTCCTTTTTATTGCTGAATAATGGTTCATTGTATGAATGTACCACATTTTATTTATCCAATCATCTGAGTTGTTTGTATCTAGATATTTGAGGCATTTTCCAATTTTTGGCCATCATGAATAATGCCACAAATACTGGTGTACAAGTTTTTGCGTGGACATGGGTTTCAGTTCTCTTGGGGATATGTATGCATGTATGTATATAATTGCTGGGTCATATGGTAACTCTACGCTTAAATTGTGAGGAACTGTCAAACTTTTCCAAAGCAGCTGCATTATATTACATTCCCAACTAGCAACGTATCAGGTTCCAATTTCTCAATTTCTCGTCTTAACTAACAGTTTATCAGTCTTTGATTATAGCCATTCTTGTGTGTATGAAGTGGTATCTCACTGTGGTTTGATTTGCATTTCCCTTATGGCTAATAATGTTGACCATATTTTCATGTGCTTATTGACATTTGGTATATCTTCTTTGGAGAAATATCTACTCAGATCTTTGTCTATTTTTGCCTGTTTTTTAAAATTTAAAAAAATTTTTAAAAATTTTAAGTAGGCTCCATGCCCAACATGGAGCTTCAACTCAAGACCTCGAGATGAAGAGTGCAGGCTCTACCAATTGAGCCAGCCAGGCGCCTCTCCTCTATTTTTTAAAATGGGTTGTCTTTTTATTGTTGAATTGTAAGAGTTCTTTATATATTCTGTATATTAATCCTTTATCAGATAGAGGATTTGCAAATATTTTCTCCCATCCTGTGGGTTGTCCTCCTATTTAGCCTCGAGAAATGCACTTTCAACAAGAGATAAAATAAGAGATGCTCACCTTGAAGAATCTTTAGATTTTTAGTTTTGAGGGATATACTTCTACTCTTGGTATACTTCATTTTCCAAACCACCATTTCAGTCTGGAAACAGTCTCCATTTTCAAATTCAGTGCATATTATGGAAGCTTTTAAATTTTTATTAGCAGTTAGTGTCTTTTTTTCAAACTAAATATTATCTTGAACCCAAATATAAGAAACAGCTAAAAGTGGCATTTTATTATAGATGCATTTTTTTAAAAGATTTTATTTATTTATTTATTTGACAGAGAGGGAGAGAGCACGAGCCAGGGGGAGAGGCAGAGGAGAAGCTGACTCCCACTGAGCAGAGAGCCTGACAGGGAGCTGGATCCAAGAACCCCGCAATCACGACTAGAGCCAAAGGCAGACTCTTAACAGACTGAGCCACCCAGGCGCCCCTATAAATGTTTTGTTTGTTTGTTTTTTAATATTTTATTTGTTTGCTAGAGAGAGTAAGAGAGAGTATAAGCAGAGGGAGTGGCAAGCAGGGGGAGAAGCAGGCTCCCTGTTGAGCAAGGAGCCCGATGCAGGACTCGATCCCAGTCCTGGGATCATGACCTGAGCCGAAGGCAGACGCTTAACCGACTGAGCCACCCAGGTGTCCCTATAAATGCATTTTTAAGTGCAACCCTTTGACTTTATTCACTCAATGAGAATAAGACTGCTTAAATTCAAAATTTCAAATCAAAGTAATAGATGCCAATAGCAGGTTTATGCACCCAACATACTGAATAACCAAAAGAAACAGAAAGACAATCATGATTCACACAAGATTGGTTCAGAGGATAACCAGGTTTTTAAAATTCTCATACTATGCTTCAGTTATTTAACTGATCTATCAGCGTTAAAGAACAGTATCAGTTAATGTTTCAAGTTGAATCACTAGTTGTAAAAGATAGAGGGAACATATAGTATAGAGGCCTTAGGTATATCCTTTTTGTGGAAAACAACTCTACTTTCACTGAACATATAAGTAGAAAAGGCATGACGTTTCTATATATATTTAGATTTTCTTAGTCTCATATTATCTATTCAAACCTGAGAGTGGAAAACTGAACACAACCTCAGGGTACTAGGGTTGAGGAAAAACAGCCTACCAGTTGTAGCCTACTGGAGTGATTAGATGTACTAGAAATGTATTTTAGGACTCTTTCATTAATTTCTGTAAAAAATAAAATGCCATGGACGCCTGGGTGGCTCAGTCGGTTAAGCGTCTGCCTTTGGCTCAGGTCACGATCCCAGGGTCCTGGGATCGAGTCCCGCATCAGGCTCCCTGCTCAGCAGGAAGCCTGCTTCTCCCTCTGCCTGCAGCTCCCCCTGCTTGTGCGCGTTCTCTAGAAAAAAATGCCAACTTAAAGAAACTACACATTTGTTCTCACAAAATAATTATGTACCTATTTCAATCTCTTTTGTTTAAAAGTAGTTTAAAGCAAAACAGCAACCACCACCACAACAACCTTATGTTAAAAAAATAGAAATTTAAGTTCATTTTGTAAGAAGGGATTGCTCTTTTTTTTAAGATTTTATTTATTTGTTTTACAGAGAGAGAGAGAGACCGAGAGACCAGGAGAGACAGTGTGTGTGCACACAAGCAGGGAGAGGGAGAGGGACCAACAGGCTCTGCACTGAGCATGAAGCCCATGTGGGGCTCGATCTCAAGACCCTAAGATCATGACCCTGAGATCATGACCTGAGCTGAAATCAAGAGTCAGACGCTTCACTGACTGAGCCACCCAGGTGCCCCTAAACCCATTCTTAAATTCGCAACAGGGCAATTGCTAATTCCATGACTTTTATACTTCAAACCTTTCTTTTCCATCTCCTCACACATTAACTATTGCAATAAGCTCTTTACCACTCTCTTTGCTCCAATCTCATCCTTCCAGTCTAATAACACTGCCAACTGTCTTATATTGTTTTTGTACACCATTAAAATTTTCATTGCATACAACACTGTAATATAAATTTAAAAGTTAAAAAGAATTATTTCCAATAGCTTAACAAATCAAATCTTTTCATTTTTACTGGTTTTCTACTCTAACTCTTGCTATCCATATGCATACATAATTTTTATAGCATTGTAATTATAGTATAGATAACGTTTTGTATTCAGTTCATTTCTGTAAAGTATTCCAAGTTGCCAAATAATCCTCACAGTGATTACTTTTAATTCACATTTAACAAATTAATTTTCCTCTCAAGACATTTAGCATTTTTCTCATTACATGCTAGGCACATATCATTTTGTCATAAAAAGCACTCTTAGGGCGCCTGGGTGGCTCAGTCGTTGGGCGTCTGCCTTCGGCTGAGGTCATGATCCAGGGTCCTGGGATCAAGCCCCGTGATGGGCTCCCTGCTCAGCAGGAAGCCTGCTTCTCCCTCTCCCACTCCCCCTGCTTGTGTTCCCTCTCTCGCTGTGTTTCTGTCAAATAAATAAATAAAATCTCTTTTAAAAAGATAATAAATAATATTTTAAAAAGCACTCTTTTAATTAACATGTTTATAAATAAATATAGTTTTTTGGGCTAGGGGTATGAAGTAGATTACATCCTTAAATTCTAGGTTTAAGATTACTGGATCAAAAACTGTGAGCCTTTTTATGACTATTAAAATTCGCTGCCATTACTTTTTATAAGTGTTGCACTGACTGCCCTGCCACCAGTAACATAATGACTATGCTCATTTTACCACATCTTATTGGCCCTGGCTATTACACTGGATGCTCCAAGAACAGATGGATGATTAGTCAAAAAGACTAAAGGGAAGCATAAAATGATGTATACTTTAAATATTTTAAATAAACATATTCATTCACCAATTTTTGATAGAAGGCCAAGGCCCTTTCTCTGAGAATTGGGTGTGTGGATCTATTCAGTATCAACTTTTTTACAAAAATCACTAGCATGATGCATTCTAGTTTGGGTTACTTTTTTTTTTAAAGGGTTTTGTTTCGTTTTTAGATTTTATTTATTTGAGAGAGAGAGAGAAGCAGCAAGAGGAGGGGCAGAGGGAGAAGGAGACTCCCTGAGGAGCAAGGAGCCCTTTGTGGGACTCGATCCCAGGACCCTGGGATCAGGACCTGAGCCGAAGGCAGACGCTTAACTGACTGAGCCATCCAGGTGCCCCAAATCTGGGTTACTTTAAAGAAGAGCAAGAACTTAAGATCCTTTCAAATGAATCCTGAGACAGAATCTTCCAGATCTGAACATTCTCCCCTATGATCGCTTATAGTTGTACTACTTATAGGTCTAAGTCCAGTTCCTTGGTCTGACATTCAGGCTACTTTCCAATCTGGCTCCCATGTACTTTTTGAATTTCATCTCCTATTATTTTCCTTTAGGTCTTTACATTTACCATGATCAAGTACTAAAAAAAAATATGTTAGATAAATATCTAGGACTGGTATTTTGAGTAGTATATGTATACATGTACACGTGTATGTGTTATACATACATGTGACTATGTGTATACACACATGTATATGTATTAAGTATGTGTGCGTGCACACACAAGCTTTTAGAGATACAGAGAGGTAAAAAAGAAGGGGTGTTTAACTTTAAGAAACTCATCCCATGGTGGGACACAAGTGAAAACAGGTCATTAGGGGCGCCTCGGTGGCTCAGACAGTTAAGCTTTGCTAAGTCTGCCTTCGGCTCAGGTCATGATCCCAGGGTCCTGGGATCAAGCCCTATGTCAGGCTCCTTGCTCAGCAGGGAGTATGCTTCTCCCTCTGCCCCTCCCCTTGCTCATGCTCTCTCACTCGCGCGCTCTCTCAAATAAATAATAAAAATAAAATTTAAAAAAAAAGGTCATTAAAACACAATGTGGGGGGGAACCCCACAACAATTAGAACAACTATCAATATTTTAAATGCAAATCTTCAACCAAGTAATTCTTCTTGGGACTTATTAGACATTCTCAAGTGTGCAAAGTTCATTGTAGTATTATTTACAATAGTAAAAAATAGTCAACAATCTAAAAGTGCACCCAGGGGCACCTGGGTGACTCAGTCGTTAAGCGTCTGCCTTCGGCTCAGGTCATGATCCCAGGGTCCTGGGATCGAGCCCCACATCGGGCTCCCTGCTCAGCAAGAAGCCTGCTTCTCCCTCTCCCACTTCCCCTGCTTGTGTTCCCTCTCTTGCTGTGTCTTTCTCTGTCAAATAAATAAATAAAATCTTTAAAAAAATAAAAATAAAAGTGCACCCAAAAGAATCAATTATAGGACATCCATAAATGAAACATGCAGACATGAAAAAGAATGGGATAAATATGAAATGGTAGGAAATACATACAAGATATATTGCAAGTGGGGGAAAAGCAAATTGCAGAAGAGTATTTATGGTATGACTGTACTGTTTTTAAAAATGTACATAAATATATGTATATGCTAGTATTTACATTTAAAAACTCAAGTGGTGGGAGGCCTGGGTGGCTCAGTCGGTTAAGCTTCTGCCTTGGGCTCAGGTCATGATCTCAGGGTCCTGGAATCGAGTCCCGCATCTGGCTCCCTGCTCAGTGGGAACCCTGCTTCTCCCTCTCCCACTCCCCCTGCTTGTATTCCCTCTCTTGCTGTGTCTCTGTCAAATAAATAAAATCCTAAAAATAAAAAATAAATAAAACTACTTTAAAAAGTTACTATAAAGAAAAGCATTAACAGAGTAAGGAGCACCTAACTTTGCCTCAGGGATGCAAAGATGAAGATATGTAAATTTGGGCATAAAAACACAAGTAAACAATTCCTAGGGGTAGGAGAAGTAGAAAGGGCAGTCTAGGCTCAGTGAACAGCTTGTAATTCTCACTGGCTCTTCCATGGTGCCTCTGGCCCTCACTAGCTGGATCTCAGTCATCATTTGAATCCTACACTATTTGCTGCTATTTGGCTTGTAGCCCAGGTCACCGGGAATTACGAATCACATTTTTATTATCATAGGTTTCATCTGTATATGGCTTAATAATTTTTTTTAAAGATTTTATTTATTTATTTATTTGATAGAGAGAATGAGAGAGAGAGAGAGCATGAGATGGGGGAGGGTCAGAGGGAGAAGCAGACCCCCCGCTGAGCAGGGAGCCCGATGCGGGACTTGATCCCGGGACTCCAGGATCATGACCTGAGCTGAGGGCAGTCGCTTAACCAACTGAGCCACCCAGGCGCCCAATGGCTTAATAATTTGCTGGTATGCTCCGCATTTGAATCTTGCTCAGTTCCCGGGCAATTAACCTGCTGCTGAGCTTCCGTTTTCTCTTTTGAAAAAATGGGAGAATATCCACCTGATAGGGCTATCGTAAGAAAGGAAATAAATACATAAAGACCTTAGCACTCAAGATGTACTCAAAACCTGCCAGTTTTCTTTCTGCAGGTGAGGAAAGTGAGGTTTACAAACTTCGTTTGTGGCTGAATGGCTTGATTCCTGATATCTACTGCTCCTCTCTCCTCTTAGCAGTCCTTAAAATCCCACGTCCAGTCTGCCCAATTAGACTATAAGCGTTCTAAGGTAGGTACTGTGTTCTATGGGTCTTTAAAATTTTGACACCTAAGATTATATACTCAATGAATATCTAATGAGTTTAACATAACTCATGTTGCAGAGTGTTTTACAAATGTCCTCCATTGTATACATCCAGTCATGCTGACCTTCCTGCTTTAGCACATACTGTTCTGTGTCACTTATCTAAAATATCCATTCTACCACCATTCCCTTATTCTTTACCACAGAACTCTATCTCCTTCATAGTACATATCAGAATTTCTAAGTGAACTCTAAGTTCCATTATGGCTGGGCCCCCATCTGTTGTTCACCCCTGAATTCTCAGTGCCTACAAGAATGCCTGACGCATGGTATATACTTACTAAATATTTGTTGAACAAATGAATACAATTCGTATAAAGACATGGCTAATTGGGGCGCCTGGGTGGCTCAGTCATTAAGTGTCTGCCTTTTGCTCAGGTCATGATCCGATCCCAGGGTCCTGGGATCAAGCCCCGCATCAGGCTCCCTGCTCCCCGGGAAGCCTGCTTCTCCCTCTCCCACTCCCCCTGCTTGTGTTCCCTCTCTTGCTGTCTCTCTCTCTCTCAAATAAATAAATAAAATCTTTAAAAAGAAAAAGAGAACATGGCTAATTAACTGCCTGAGACAGGTCTAAGACTAGGTCTTCTTTTATTCCAATGCTCTTTTCATCATGCCTCACCTTTTATAATATGCTATTGTACTGTGCGTATATAGCATATATAAACTGCCATTCATTTAAATGATTCCAACTTCTTGTGACCATTACATCTGCACTATATAAAAAAAAATCTCTATTTTGCAATACAAGCCCAAACACATTCATTGTTATTTAAAGATGTGCATAAATAACACAAAAACTTCCCTGCTATCCCATATTATGTACAGATTCAAAATACTGTATCTTTCTAGGAACTACAGACTCTTATATTTTAAAAGTTAAAGAAGTTAAAGAAGTTAGGTATGTGGTATGTTACTGAATAACTCAGCTAAGAGACTAGGCTTGAGCCAATCATTGGTTCAAGTCATACCTTTGCTGTATAATAAATGGGCAAGTTACTCCAAACTTCAGTTGACTTACTGTAAAACAGGGATAACGCTAGTACTTGACTTAGGTTCATAACAAAGATAATAGTTTTATGTATATATGTAAACCACTCAACAGTGGAAATTAAGTGCTAAGTAAAGTGGTATTTTAAGTACAAAAAAAAAAAGTAGTTTGTGGCATTAAATGCCTGTGTCTACACATTAATGGACAAGTTATTTCCCCAGAGTGTAGAGTTCCCACTGCTGCATAGTTTTAATATAATTTATTTCATGAAATAGTTGATAATGGGATTTTAAAGTTTATTTATTTATAATCTCTACACCTAATGTGGGGCTTGAACTCACGACCTGGAGATCAAGAGTTGCATACTCGGGCGCCTGCGTGGCTCAGTTGGTTAAGCGACTGCCTTCGGCTCAGGTTATGATCCTGGAGTCCCGGGATCGAGTCCCGCATCAGGCTACCTGCTCAGCAGGGAGTCTGCTTCTCCCTCTCCCGCTCCCCCCTCTTGTGCTCTCTCTCTCACTCTCTCTCTCAAATAAATAAATAAAATCTTTAAAAAAAAAAAAAAAAGAGTCGCATACTCTACTGACAGCCAGCCAGGTGCCCCTGCAGCACAGTTTTAAACTGGGATTAGATTTATGGGAAAGTGTGGACAAAAGTGTATCACTGCTTTCAATTTTTTTTCTATGAGAGAGAGGGAGATTTCTCAGTCTAAATCCATCTTAAAAACAAAATCGTTTTGATTGACAGTACAATAAAGTTTAAAACACTGTCCTATAAAGGCCATCCTTTAAAATGAATGCAAACAGGGCGCCTGGGTGGCTCAGTCGTTAAGCGTCTGCCTTCGGCTCAGGTCATGGTCCCAGGGTCCTGGGATCGAGCCCCGCATCGGGCTCCCTGCTCCGCGGGAAGCCTGCTTCTCCCTCTCCCACTCCCGCTGCTTGTGTTCCCTCTCTCACTGTATCTCTCTCTGTCAAATAAATAAAATCTTTAAAAATAAATAAATAAATAAATAAATAAAAATAAAATGAATGCAAACTAAGCACAGAAAGGAGCAGCGACACAACACAACTCTTTAAGAAATCATTATGTCCTGAAATCAAGCCAGGGGCAAAAAGACTCAGAACTAAGTAAAACCTCAGATTTAAACAAAAACAAGAACTAGATAAAAACTTCAAAATTAAGTAATCACAAAAACCTCAGGACTCAGAAAGTTCTCCTGAGGCACCTGGGCGGCTCAGTCCGTTAAGCATCTGCCTTTGGCTCTGGTCATGATCTCAGGGTCCTGGGACTGAGCCCAGCATGGGGCTCCCTGCTCAGTGGGGAGTCTGTTTCTCCCTCTCCCCCTTGCTTGCGCTCTCTCATGCTCTCTCTCAGATAAATAAATCTTTATTTTTTTAAAAGGTTTTATTTATTCATTTAAGAGACAGAGAGAGATACAGAGAGAGCACAAATGCGGAGAGTCAGAGGGAAAGGGAAAAGCAGACTCCCTGCTGAGCTGGGAGCCCGACACAGGGCTCGATCCCAAGACCTGGAGATCATGACCCAAGCCGAAGGCAGACGCTTAACTATCTGAGCCACCCAGGTGCCCCTTAAAATCAATCAATCAATCAATCAACCAAGAAAGAAAGTTCTCCTAACATGATCATAAACTGCATATGCATCATAAGTAATAATGGCTAAAGTAATGGTGGAGGCATAATTCCCCAATCTAGCTAGGTCATCATTCCATGAAGAACATGATGAATGCATATTCCACTGTAATATCCCAGCTTGCAGCAAAGGGCTATGGACATTTTACAAATCATCTATTTGATAAAGACTTTTACACAAAGAAGGCTTACAAATCAATAATAGACAAACAATCCAATTTCAAAATGGGGAAAAGATCCAAATAGACATTTCTCCAAAGAAGGACATACAAACGGCCAACAAACACATGAAAAACATGCTTAACAACATTGGGAAATGCAAGTCAAAATCACAAGAGATACCACTTCATACCCACTAGGAGGACTACCATCAGAAAGACTGATAATAACAAGTGTTGGCAAGGATATGGAGAAATGAAAACTCTCACATTGCTGAGAGGAATGCAAAATGGTGCGGCCACTTTGGAAAAATTTGACAGTTCCTCAAAAGGTTGAGCATAGTGTTATTGTATGACCAAGAAATTCTACTCCTAGGTATATAAAAATATTTCAGAGAGAAGAAAACGTATGTCCACACAAAAGCTTGTACACAAATGTTCACAGCAGCGTAACAGACAAAAAGTGAAAACTCAAATGTCCATCAATAGATGAATGTTTAAATAAAACTTAGGTCCATACAATGAACTATTATTTGGCAATAAAAAGAAATGAGGTACTAACACAAGCTATAACATTAATGAACTTTGCAAATATGCTGTGAAAAAAGCCAGTCACAAAGCCCACATACTGTGTGATTCCATTTACATGAAATGTTCAGAATAGGCAAATCTGTAGATTAGTGGTTGGGGAAGGGGACAGACTTAAGGGTAAATGGGGAGTAATTTAACTGGTAGTTTCTTTTAGGGGTGATGAACATGTTTTAAAATGGACTGTGGTGATGGGGGCACAACAAAATTTATTAAACCTACCTAATTATATACTTCAAATGGGTGAATTGTAAGGTATGCAAATTATATCAATAAAGATATTATTTTTAAAAAATAAAAGGGTGCTATAGAAAAACAGCCACTCAAGTATTTGTAAACCGCCAATAATTTCCAAAGTAGTCAAGATACGCCTGGATAAAATTAGTTATGCATCTTATCTTAATGATCTCATCACCTGTTCTCTTACTAAACACTTTAATAATGAACTTAAACTAGGCATCCAGTAAGAGCAAACATTAAATACTGCACAGATTTTTAACTCAGCAAAACGTGTATCTTCTAGTAACACTCAGGAATAAGACGACCACAACCTTGAACCTACAATTTTTCATCACACCCCTACTTGATCATACCAGCTGATTAAACACCTCAAAGGCTGAAGCGTATTTTAAACAAATAATGGGTTTAGCAATGGTATTCTTCCTATTTTTTGCTTAGCTTCGTTAATGGGGGAAAAAAATGCTTTAAAAGAAGCAACAGGGGAGGGAATAAAAATCGGTTCACGTCCCACAGTAATATAGTACAAAGCAACTGAAAGATTCGTTAACTCTGGCCAAAACCGAGAAAAAGGGGCAATGATAAAACTGACAACTTCTAATATTCGATGTTAGGCCCCAGTAACCTAAAAATTAAAAAAAAAAAAAAAAAAGTGAGAGAAACAAGAAATTTGTGCACGATATGGGTGGGAGGAAATTCTGGGTGCGATCTGCAGACGGGATCCTGAGCGGGCCCTGGGCCAGTCCTGCCGCCGACGTCGGGATGGGGCCTGGTGCGGACCGTGGCCCGGCGTCGGCGTCCCGGCCGGAGGAGCTTTGCTTCGGCGGCGTCTGGGGACTCGCCCCGCGCGGAGGTCAAGCCGAGAAGCGCCGCCAGGCTCCCGAGGGCTCCACCCTCCCCTTTTTCACTCCCTCCCCTCGGCGGTCCCCTGAGGGGAACAGGCGGGGCGCAACGCGCAGAGACAAGGGGGGGAGGGTGCGTCCTCAGCGAGAAAAGCTCCGCCGCCCCAGAGTGGCGGCCGCGGGTTATTAATAAACTCCGCTTCTGCCCAGGCGCCGCTACCGAGGCCGGCCGTAGGATCGGCAGGGCCTGCGGCGAAGGCTGAGGAGCCGGAGTCAGAGCCCGGGCCCGAGCGGGCCCGCGCCGCCGCGCTGAGGGCGGCGGCCGGGCGGAGAATAATGCACACTGGGTAAAAACACATTTATATACGAACCTCCGAGAAAATTTTCCAACAATTCCTTCGTCCGACCACCATGCACCAGGACAGGAAACAGCCGCCCGGCCCCCAGGCCCCGCAACCCGCATAGCGAGTCTGAGGCCCGCCCCCAGTCTCCATTGGGCGGTCATTACGTCACTCACGAGACGCTTCCTGCTTGCGATTGGCTCAAATTTAGGCGACGCGAAAGGAGACCGCCTCATTCACGCCCCCTTTCCGTGACGTTAGCCTCGTCTGGCCTTGCAGCCAGCGCCTGAATGGTTTGTGCAAAGGGCGGAATCAAAGTTCCTCTGTCTGACTGGTTGGCCGAACCGCTCAGCCTAGAGAGATACCGCCTCGCAGACAAGTGATTTATGCCGGTTCTGGGGCCCCAGCGGGAGGCGCCATTTTGTAGTGAGGGAGGGAGGCTGGCCCTTGTGACTAGCCGGGAGGGAGATGGAGTGACAGGCGCCATTTTCCCCACAGGGGCTAGGAGGTGGCCTTGGGTCTCCCGGTTGGCTTCCTGGAGCGCGTTCTGGAGATTGGTTGGGCTTTGCCTAGGGATTGCCGAGTGTCGCCCCGTTGGGAGGAAAGTGGTAGGGAGGGCTAGGACAGAAAAAGACGCCTGACCGCTCCCTGGGGGCTCTCGGTGCCAGCCGAGGCCTTTGGTTTGGGGAGAGGGCTCTGCTTTCCCAAGAGCTGCTGTATGCCGGTCACTGGCTGCCAAGCCTGCCCGCGCTTTTCAAGTCGCCGGGGCATCATTTGGTGGGGGAGTGGGCCTCCTGACCCTAACGAAACAACGACGGAGCTTGGCAGCAGGGCGGTCGTCTGTCTTAGTCTCTGCTGGGAGACACTGCGGATATTTTTGTGCTTTCATGTTGCTTAGGTTCTAAATTTGAAGTGGGCTGTAATGGTGTCGCTGCCTTCGTTTTTTACTTTCCCTATTCTTTGTGTTGCGAATTAAAGGAAAGTGAAGAGGGCGGGAAAAGCATTGACTTGGGCTCCCCAAAACTATTAAGAATGGCTACAAATTAGTTGTGAAGTTTAGGTAATAGTTTCTTGTAACTCTCACCCAGACTTTTTCTAAACTATTGGAAATACTAGTCTTTTCAGGAATATTCATTGTTCATTTGCTTTGACATCAGGCTGAGTAAAGGTGAGATAGTGTGGAGACAAGATTGATTCAGTAGGACATTCCAGTAAGAGAATGAGGTTGATCGCTTCAACACATTTGTGACCTGCTTAGAACAACCGGAGAGCTGGATGGCGTTTGATTTAGTGACTTGCATTTTAGGTGATTATGGAACTGCCAAAAGATTAAAGCAAAAGGATGTTAAAAATAGCGAGCCTACTAACAGTCTGGTTTGAGATTTTAACGTTACCTTCTTTTTGGTGGGGAGTGGGGGTCGACTAACCCTAACCAAAACGTAGTTGCATAATTGGTGCCCAAACTCCATTGGAAGGCAAATAGGACTTTGAATTTCTTTTGAATACATATTCTTTAGGAGTTTAGTTTCTATTTTTTACGCCCTTATAAAGATGAAAAATGTGACACAAAACTGGATTAGGGTTACTTGAAGCTGGAGTAATTGGCTTACAAAACAGATATGTACCCAATGGATACATTTTCTGTCAGAGAGAAGTAAAGTTCAGATGAAAAACAAGGTGTTTTAATTTATTACTTTCAGTCTCTTCCATCTGCATTTTATAAACAGAAATGTCATTAATCAAAATACTTTTATGTAGTTTAGCCAGTTATTACTGAGTTCCATGCCTTTAGTCTACTTATTAAAACACTATAAATATAAAATCTCAAAAAGAGGGGCACCTGGGTGGCTCAGTCGTTAAGCGTCTGCCTTCAGTTCAGGTCATGATCCCAGGGTCCTGGGATCGAGCCCCACATCGGGCTCCTTGCTCGGCGGGAAGCCTGCTTCTCCCTCTCCCACTCCCCCTGCTTGTGTTCCCTCTCTCGCTGTCTCTCTCTCTGTCAAAAAACAAATAAAATCTTTAAAAAAAAAAAAATCTCAAAAAGAATTTAAAAATTATCCTGTAGTTATAGATTGCAATTACAGAACATCTTTGTGTCCCCAGAACCTTCTGAGTGGTTGTAAAAATTGAATGGTGGTGGATAGGGTGCTATAATTCTAATGATTCAGAGAAACCTTAATTCTGATTTTGTCACAGGTAATGGAACTTTGTGTTAAACAGTATTTACCAGTGACTATATAGAACAGTGAAGTGTACATAGTATTCAGGGCCATTCATAAACCTCAGATTTTCCCCAGATCACTTACTGTCTCATATCTTAATTCATTTTGTCAAATTAATGGCTTGTTGAATACTTCCAATCAGTGCTGGTCTAGGCTTTTAGATAAAGGCTGAACCATTTCCTCAATTTTATAAATAGGCTAACATTTCTAGCGCCCTTTAAAAACTGTTACATCATGTTTTTAAAAACATTCAGTACCTCAAAACTTTCTAGGGAATGGTCGGTTTTGGCATATTTGTATAATGACATGACCATTAAAGTATTACATGCACAGAAAAAAGATACAGAGAAAGGATGCCTTAAACTCTTAAAAGTATGTCTGGGAGAAGATGTTATAGGTCACTTTGATTTATTAAATTATTTCTGTAATAAATTTGATTTTTTCATCATGAATTTGTAGATTTTTTTTTTTAATACTAAAGAATTTAAAACCAAACTAGTAGCTTGCTTTCCATTAGGAGTTGTAGTTATGGATGTGTCACTTGTCTCAGAACCTGTTAACTCATCTGTAAGGTAAAACCACTTAATTTCACAGTGTAATTGGGAGGTTTATGATAATGTAGATAAATGTAGCACACTGCTTATCAGAGATGCTTCTCACATACTTAATGTTAGTCTGTCTCTAATTCTCACCTTAATGGTATACAGCAGTGGTTCTTTTTTTTTTTTTTAAGATTTTATTTATTTATTCGACAGAGAGACAGCGAGAGAGGGAACACAAGCGGGGGGAGTGGGAGAGGGAGAAGCAGGCCTCCCACAGAGCAGGGAGCCTGATGCGGGGCTGGATCCCAGGACCCTGGGATCATGACCTGAGCCGGAGGCAGACGCTTAATGACTGAGCCACCCAGGGACCCCTACAGCAGTGGTTCTTAAGCATCTTTTTTTTTTTTTAAGATTTTATTTATTTATCTAATAGA
>NC_138379.1:42192280-42240901 GCF_054177405.1 Leptonychotes weddellii
CTTCTTCCTCAGCAGGGGAGCCTGCTTCTCCATCTGCCTCCAGCTCCCCCTGCTTGTGCTCTCTCTGACAAAGAAAATCTTAAAAAGAAAATAAAAATTTTTTAAAAATGAAGTTCTGGAGCACTTGGGTGGCTTAGTTGGTTAAGCGTCCGACTCTTGGTTTTGGCTCAGGTCATGATCTCAGGGTCCTGGTATCTAGTCCAGCCTTGGGCTCTGCTCGGTGGGGAGTCCACTCAAGATTCTCTCTCCCTCTGCCCCTCCCCCCTTCATGCTCACACTCTCTAAAATAAATAAATAAATCTCTAAAAAAAAAAAAAAGGTTTGAAATTTCATAGGGCTCATGGACCCTGAGCTGAATCCTTGGTCTGTAATAAACTCATTGAATTAACCTCATTCAGCTTCCACATTAATCAAGGTTTAATTAGAACATATTTTAGGAAGTGTATGATTAGGTTATTTAAAACATTCCAATCTCAGTTCTCAGTATATATGCTGATGTAAGCATAGGTATCATAAAACTGGTAATGTTATGACTAATTGCATGATTTCCCTTACTTCAAGCTGATCAATAATAATGCCAATATGAATGCAATTTTTTCTTTTTACCAACTCTATTCTTGGACCAATTTATTAACCCTATTTGAAAAAAAATCACCCAAATAGCTTCAAGGTTTACCAGTTGTGGTTAGTGTGTGTTGTTTAGTGGCAAACTAAAAAGAAAATACACTTTTCATTCACAAAATATTATAAATCTTCTAAAGCCTCTTAAGATTTCAGGTGTTCCTTTGAAACTGGCTACCTCAATGACGTTCTAGCTATCATTTTGGCTTCTAATTAACATTTACTTAAAGTAGAGCATTACAGACAGAAGGAAAACCAGTTTAATACGCATAATAAATCTGCAGGATTTCAGCAGAATAAGTAGTTAGTTCAGGAATGAAACCACTGGTTTTAACATGATTTTATTTTTCTGGGAAAATAATCTTTAAAAAAAAAGATTTTATTTATTTTAGAGAGAGTACGCAAGTAGGGGGAGGGAGAGAGAGAAGCAGAATTCCATAGAGAGCCTGATATGGGGCTTGATCTCAGGACCCTGAGATCATGACCTGAGCCAAAACAAGTCAGATGCTCAACGGACTGAGCCCCCCGGGCGCTCCTGGGAAACATAATCTTGGGACAAAGTGACAATTTTTTTTTTTAAGATTTTATTTATTTATTTGACAGAGAGCGACACGGAGAGAGAGGGAACACAAGCAGGGGGAGTGGGAGAGGGAGAAGCAGGCTTCCCGCAAGGCGGGGAACCTGATGCGGGCTCAATCCCAGGACCCTGGGATCATGACCTGAGCCGAAGGCAGACGCTTAACGACTGAGCCACCCAGGCGCCCCTAAAAAATAAAATTTTTTAAAAATTCTCACTTTAGGGGCGCCTGGGTGGCTCAGTCGTTAAGCGTCTGCCTTCGGCTCAGGTCATGATCCCAGGGTCCTGGAATCGAGCCCTACATCGGGCTCCCCGCTCAGCGGGAAGCCTGCTTCTCCCTCTCCCACTCCCCCTGCTTGTGCTCCCTCTCTCACTGTGTCTCTCTCTGTCAAATAAATAAATAAAATAAAATAAATTTTTTTTTTTACTTTTTAGAGAGTGAGTGAGCATGCACACATGGGCCTGGGGGAGGGGCAAAGGGAGAGGGAGAGAATCACAAGCCGACTCCCCAATAAGTGTGGAGTCTGACAGGGGCCTCAATCTCATAACCCTGAGATCAGGACCTGAGCCAAAATCAAGAGTCAGATGCTTAACTGAGCCATCCAGGTGCCCCAAGAGTTTTTTTTAAAGTGAAGCTCATGTCTCCAAATAAGCAGTAAGATTGGTACTATTTTATAGAAAAACACTAAGTGCTGTAATTTTTTTGAGAAAAAAAGTTTGGCTCAGTCTTAAATTCCTAATACTATGTATTATATCAAAAGATAGTGGGACACCTGGGTGGCTCAGTTGGTTAAGTGTCTGCCTTCAGCTTAAGTCATGATCCCAGAGTCCTGGGATGGAGTCCCAAGCCAGCTCCCTGCTCAGAGGGGAGCCTGCTTCTCCCTCTGCCTGCCACTCCCCCTGCTTGTGCTCTTTCTCTGACAAATAAAAATCTTAAAAAAAAAGATACAACAGTGATGCAACATTTACAGGAAAAAAAAATTTTAAGGATCCACCTCCAAAACTTTGGCACCAATTACAGTAATAGGGCTGTTTGACAGGGTGATGGGATTTAAAATATGAATGGGGCACCTGGCTGACTCAGTTGGTGGAGCTTGCGACTCTTGATCTTGGGGTCATGGGTTTGAGCCCCACAATGGGCTTAGAGTTACTTAATAATAAAAATAAAAAAACAGGAACTAGTAGCAAAACAAAATATGGGGAGATACAATCTCTAATTATTTACTCCCAAATTCTATAGACCATTTACAACTGAATAACCATGAGTAAAACTTTTTAATTTAGAAACATTTCAGGTTACTTTTTAGAGAATTTTAACCAAATTTGACTTTTAAGAAAAAACTGAAAATTGAGATAGTCTATAAAATTCACCATTTTAAAGTGTTCGCTTTAGTAGTTTTTAGTATATTCACAAGGCTGTACGAACCATCACCACTGTCTAATCCAAAATATCATCCCCAGAAGAAACCCTGTGCCACCCATTAGCGGTAATTCTTCATTCCTTCTCCACCCCCACAGCCACCACTCTGTCTCTGGACTTGACAATTCTAGACATTTCATATAAATGGAATGTTTTGTCTGACTTCTTCCACTGTTTCAAGGCTCATCCACATTGTAGCACGTAACAAACAATACTTCATTACTTTTTATTGCCTAATATCCAACTGATTGTATGGCCATACATTTTATTTATCCATCCATCAGTTAATGGTTATTTGGGTTGTTTCTACCTTTTGACTATAATGCAACTATGAACAATTGTGTCCATGTTTTTGTGCAGACATGTGTTTCATTTCTCTTCATTATGTATATCTAGGAGAATTTCTGGGTTACACTATTTTCAATCTGAGGAACTGCCAAACTTTTCTATGACAGATAAGCATTTTCATCTTATCAGTAATGTATGAGGGTCCCAATTTCTCCACATCCTTACCAAACTTGTAATGATCACCTTCTTTATTTCAGACATGTTAGTAGGTGTGATATATCTCCTTGTGATTTCCCTAGTGACTAGTGATGTTCAACATCTTTTCGTAGGATACTGGCCATTTATCTTTGGAGAAATTCTTTTTTTCAGTAGGCTCTACACCCAACATGGGCCAGAACCCATCATCACATGCTCTACTGACTGAGCCCGCCAGGTACCCCTTGATTCCTTTTTAAATTGGGGTTTGTTGTTGAGTGTTAAGAGTCCTCTATATATTCAGGATTTGCAAATATTTTCTCACATTCTCTGGGTTTTTTAACTTTCACTTTCTGGTCCTTTGAAGCAGTTTAAAATTTTGATGAAGTTCAAGTTACCCATTTAACCTTTGTTGCTTGTGTTTTGGTGTTAGATCCAAGAAACTGTTGCCTAATTCAGTCACAAAGATTTATGCCAATATTTTTTAAGAGTTTTGGAGTTTGAATGTTTGTATCTTTGAACCACTTTAATTTGTGTGTATGATGTGAAGGTAGATACCTCAGATATCTGTCTCAGAACCACTTGTTGAAAAGATTATTCTTTCTTATACTGAATGGTCTTGGCACCCTCGTCAAAAATAAACTTAAGGGTTTATTTCGGACTCTCAATTTTATTCCATCAGTCAGCGTAAGATGTCTATCCTTACACCAAGACCCTGTCATGACTACAAAATCATGTCAGCTTTCAAGATTGTTTTGACTAGTTTGAGTCCCTTGCATATCCATACAAATTATGTTTGTCATTTCCTGCAAAAAAAAAAAAAAAGTAGCTGTTTTTATAGGGATTGCACAGAACCATAGATCAATTTGGGGAGGATGGCCGTCTTCATGATACTGTCTTCCAATTCATGAATATGGGATGTCTTTCCATCTATTTAGGTCTTCTCTCAATAGTGTTTATAATTTTCACAGTAGGTTTTCAGTTTTGCTAAACTTTTTGATGGGTTATAAATGGAATTTCCTTAATTTCACTGCCGTTGTATAGAATACAACTGAGTATTAACCTTGTGTCTTGCAATCATGATGAAGTCAGCAGCTTTTTTGTGTGGGGATTCCTATAAGCTTTCTACAAGATCACATCATCTGCAAATAGTTTCACTTCTTCCTTTCTAATCTAGAAGGAAGCCTTTTATTTCTTCTTGCCTAAATGCCCTGGCTAGAGCCTTATATGTACAATGCTGAATAGAAGTGGCAACAGGGAACTTGCTTGTCTGGTTCTTGATTGCAAGGGTTAAGTTTTTAGTTTCTCATCATCATGGCCATTAATGAGCTTTAGGTTTTCGGTAATGCTTTTTTTCAGTTTGAGGAGTTCCCTTGTATTTCTAGTTTGAGTTTATTAAAGGATTTTAAAAGAAATCTTAAGACTCAGATAGGAAGCATTTAAATACAGGATCCAAATATTAAGTATAACAATATGAGTACTGACAAATGTCAATCTATACATGAAAGCAGAATCTAGACATATATAAAGAAGTGGTCACCTATGCTTTAAAAAACCTGGAAGGGAGGTGTGTGTGTGTTACTTCTAAAAAAGTTACTTAAAAGACAGTTTCTCCCTACATATTAGTAAAATCCTGGATTTCTAGCTGGACACCTAGTTTCCCTTTGTAAGAACCACATTCACCAAAGTGCTACTACAAGAGTGGCCAACCTCATCAAGGGTAAAACATAGAATTCAGGAATGCTTAAAAGAAAAAAAAGTCATGGGGCGCCTGGGTGGCTCAGTTGGTTAAGCCACTGCCTTCGGCTCAGGTCATGATCCTGGAGTCCCGGGATCGAGTCCCACATCGGGCTCCCTGCTCAGCAGGGAGTCTGCTTCTCCCTCTGACCCTCCCCCCTCTCATGCTCTATCTCATTCTCTCTCTCAAATAAATAAACAAAATCTTTAAAAAAAGAAAAAAAGTCACAATCTTCACCAAATTTCAAATTATATAAAACAGAAATGACATTTTTGTGATGGATGTTTTAATGTAATTTTAGGCCATTCATTTTACAAACACTACTATGCTTAAGGCATTGTGTTAGATCTTCCCAAAGACATGGTTTAGTCATATTAATACAGTTCTTAATGACTTTTTCTTCATTCTTGCTTCAGGGCCTACACGTAGGGCTGTGGTTTGGCCACCCTGCTCTACACTCTGGTCTCTTCCAGAGGAGAGGACAGCAGTCACTATCTTGATAAGGTGTGTTAGCTTAGCAATCACCATTTTATTACCTGGAGAGAAACAGATTAACTTCCTTTAATGGTGATAAATGAGTATGTTTTGAAAAAAAAAAGATGGCTTAAGTTTAACAAAAAGTTAAGATTCTACACTTTGTTTGACAAAACAAAAACTGAAACCCAAACAAAATCAAAATTAACTTCTATAAATTAAATAAGTTACAGGTTAGTGAAACTGTGGGAAAGGCTGTATATTAAATAATATCTACATGCAACCAATTACAAGTCTGTAAATACTTCTATCCAAAGTCCTACAACCTTATCCAGAAACACTGACAAATATCAAGGTGCACAATCTGTATGAAACTAGAATTTGATGTTAAATTTAAGGGAATACTGTAAATCACTGATACATATATATATATGATACATTAAAAACTAACACTTGAAAACTAATTTTAAGGTCTTTAATTTCAATTAAAATCTATAAATGGAGATTAGTTTGGATTGTATGACAGAGGAGACAATAAAACTTATTCTCAGACATACCAATACATTTTCTTAGAATAAAAGCTAAGCAAATGAGAATTTTCATACTGTGCATGGGAATAACTAAAACCTTTATTAGATATGGTTTTCCAATAACAATGTGAAAATTGGAATTATCAATTCAAAGAGCATTGAAGTCTGAAATTTAAAAAAGTAGACTAGATATTAAGGGATAAAAGGTAAAGGAAGACGAAAATGTTTAATACTATTCAATATATCCCCTCTGTACACAATGTTGCATATATACAACTACTCCATTTTAATTTTATTGATTTTATATAATAGTGAAATCCCCTTAAGCAACCTAGGGTATACAGATGGTGTCCAACTTGGGGGAAAAAAAAGTAGAAACACACCTGATTAACAGTTTTCACCCACACATTTTAGACAGACAACTTTTTTTTTTTTTGCCAAGATTTTCATAGTAAATTCATAAATATAGGAAATACTTTCACTCCTTCAGTGTTAAAATAGAAAACCAAACAGTGCCAACAGTAGTGGCTTAATTATTGGCATACAAGAAAAACACAACACCAATGGGTTTTCTTCATTATGCATTTTAAATATCAATATGTGCATTTGTTTCATTTTTACAGTTATAAATTTCCTAGTCTGTTATAGACAACAGCATTTAATAGTTTTGAATCCATTGAGATGTTGCTTTCAATTTGAAATATTGTGTGTATACATGTATATAAAAAAATAACCCAATGTATGACTCATCTGACAGATGTTTAAGATCAATAAAGGCTTATTTTTCAACATGCAGTTAGGAGAGAAGCAAGGCAACCTCTCCACATTGTCTTTGTTGCTGGCTTGTTTTTGCAGTGGTATCAATAGTGGTTTTGGAGGGAACCGTGTGCCTTCAGCCTAGCTATTTAAGATCAGATACCACCAACAAGAGGGGTAGGGGATATGGGGGGAGGGGAATATGGGCAGGTGTTAAATTTTAAAAGTGTGCATTTTGCACTCTTTCTAGGTACAGGATAAAAACAGGCCAATGAGGGAAAAGTTTTATAATTAGGAAAAAACTGCAATCAAATCAAGACATAATAGCCGAATTAAGTTCTTTTAATAGATTGCATATATAGATGTTTAGCCATACTCTTTGATCAACTCTTTAAGAGTAGAACTTTATATCCAATTTACATGCTTCAAATATCACCTTTCTTATTTGATACAGTAAGGTCTTGTATCCAAGTCTCCACGTGTACACTGAGAGCTTTAAGAAAAACAGGACACAGAGGGAGTTGCCATTTTTTAGCAGCAATGAAATATCACTAACCCCTTTTAACATACCGAATTCAAGTCACTATCAGAGGTGAGTGCACCACAAAGTCACCAGGTACAAAATTGCTAGTTCATTTTTAAATTAATAACCTGAAATTACCCTGCCCCCCACCCCATTACATCCCTTCTTTTTATAAACAGCAAACATTTTGCTATTTTATACATAGGCTAGCAGGCTTGTTTCAATATGAAAGTGCTAATTCATTTACAGATTTTTTTTTAGTTATGTAGTGCTACAATAAATGTCCAATAATCTACATAGGAACAATCTTTGATGAATGAAAATGATGAAGACTGAATAAGGCTATCGATTACCTTATCTTATTTACATATAAAGAATAGATACCCAATGGTGAGGAAGAGACAGAAATCGGACAAATACTCATAGGTGTAAAAATTACATCTACCTTTGAGCTTATACTGTAAATGAGACATTTTAAATAGTCCTGTAGCCCATGCCTATTTTTTCCTCAGAAAAAGAAAAGCTGCCTTCATGACATCCCCTCGTTTCAGATTTCCACAGTGTCACTTGAACTTTCAGTCAGAATCTTACTTTCTTCAAAAAATAAAGAAAATACCACCCCCAAATTACCACCCTCCCCCCCGAAATCCCTCTGGTTTCTTTTTCAGTGCCAAGTTGCATGATCAGGTCCAACCTCCTGGGTTTTTTTTGTCCATCTATTGATCAATTAGTTTAGAGTAGATAACATGAACCAGTTCTGGAACCACTACTAGGAGGAACACAAGCTCTTCACTACAATCACACAGCAGGAAAGAAAGTGATAACTCAATTCATCCCTGGTGCCGGGCCTCCAAAATTGAAAGAACTTGGCACAACTGGAGCACTGAATTTGTATCCTCCATGCTTCTCAATCATTTTGGATTCTAAAAAAACAAGTAAGTGAAAGTTTAATAGAGTATTTGATCATTTTACTACTTTGGAGAAGAGAAGGAATTGACAGACATTAACAAAAGCTTAAACCCACTAGTTCCAAAGTTGTCCTCTCCCTCCTTCTCTTGTACAGGAGTAAGAGAGGGGAAGGGGTACATTATAGAGAGACGATAAACCCTCATGTTGTATGCTGTAGACTTCTTGGCCAACTTTCACTTTCTGATGTTACAAAAAAAGTCTTTAAATACACCTTTCTGAGTCAAATACTGAATCAGAACTCAACTCTTCAACAAAGGGAGTAACAGCTAATGAATCTAGTGCAGGGAAATCCAAATATAATAGAAAGTTGTGCCTTCTGTAAGGAGGATACTTTTTTGAATATTAAACTAATCTGACTAATGGTACTAAGACCTATAGAAAATTGTTAGGCTGTGTATTATCTAAAATGTCCTTTCCTGAAATGCATACTGAAATGTTTAAAGATGGTAAGATATGATGATGTCTGGGATTTCCTTTAATATTTCTAAGAAAAAGCATAGTTTTTCTAACCTAAAAATTTTTTATACTTTTAATAGAATTTTCCACTAACAAGCCATCACCATGAGCTTGAGCAACTTTATCAAAGCTATTGCACACTGAAAGCAGTCTTTGACTACACTTAAAATCAGTCAACTATGGCCAAAAACAGAACTCATTTCTTCATTTCATTCCTTTATTCCTTCATAATTCCTGTCACCTGCAACAATTGTACCTTTTATATAATTTTGAATCATTTAATATAAAATGTTAAAGCTGTATCAAGTCATCAATTGCATTAAAGAGGGGTTGTGGTCAACTGACATACCATGGGCTGCTCTTCTTTGATCAGCCAGAGTTGCTATATCCTGTAACTGTTTTCTTTGTTCTTCATTAAGACCATGAGTCAAAGCCTGATACCACACAGGATTACGATTTTGTATAGCTATCAAAAAGAAAACAAGGGGGAAAAGGGCAATAATATGAGAGGCCTGGTAGTTCCTTTCTAATATGTTCCTTCTACTTCACCTCCAGTACTGAAATTCTAATCTACTTTATATTTTCTCAAAAATAATTTAAGTTACTTTATTTGTGAAAACAAAAGATATAGGGAGAAAAAAATTCTGGTTTGGCTTTATGCTGAAAAAAAATCTAATCATTCTCATACTTCGTATCTCTAGCTTTCAAGAAATCAAGAGCTGAAACCAGTACTTATATAATTAAGTAACAAAGTAGGGAAACTTTAAAAAGTAACCCAACCTGTATAAAAGATTCACAGTTAAAAGCAATTGATCAAGGCTACTTTGGTTAGAATTCTCAAATCCCGAAATTAAAAAACAAAAATCAGAAACATTAAGTAGACCAAGAAAGAAGTGAATGGTACAAAATAAATGCCTTATTTTGTTCTGTACTGCCCGTCAAAAACCTTTCTTAAAAACATCTGTCTTGGGCACCTGGGTGGCTCAGTCGTTAAGCGTCTGCCTTCGGCTCAGGTCATGATCCCAGGGTCCTGGGATCGAGTCCCACATCGGGCTCCCTGCTCTGCGGGAAGCCTGCTTCTCCCTCTCCCACTCCCCCTGCTTGTGTTCCTGCTCTCGCTATGTCTCTCTCTGTCAAATAAATAAATAAAATCTTTAAAAAAACAAAACAAAACAAAACAACATCTGTCTTTTTCCAATGGTAGCTCTGCAGTACTTATAATGCTCACGTTTTATATTATAGCCTAAAATAATGGTCAAACCCCATCTGTAATAAGTGGATAACAAATTTTCCCAGCATGTGACAAGACCAGGTATTAAAATATCAGTGTTGGGGCAGCTAGGTGGCTCAGTCATTAAGTGTCTGCCTTCAGCTCAGGTCATGATCCCAGGGTCCTGAGATCAAGCCCCGCATCAGGCTCCCTGCTTGGCGGAAAGCCTGCTTCTCCCTCTCCCACTCCCCCTGCTTGTGTTCCCTCTCTCGCTGTGTCTCTCTCTGTCAAATAAATAAATAAAATCTTAAAAAATAAAAAAAAAAAATCTCAGTGTTTCATAAAAACATGCACTAAATTGACGTATAAGGGTATCGAGTCCGACCATATATTTCCCTATTTCAATTAAGTACCTATACAAAGGGGTAGTTGTGTGCTGAGTTAGAGAAAAAAGTTCTCTATAAAGACTTTCCACAAAAGAAGTTTTTAACACAGTAATTTTGAGGTATTGGGGGGCAGGGATCTGACAACCCATCACATGCTTTTCTATTTCTATTTTATTGCATTTACTATGCACAGGCCCTCTACTATAAACCATCCTTTGGGATTAACATGTATTTAAGTCTATAAAATACAAAGTCACAGACAAAAACAAGTCAGTAATTCTTGGCACCTCCATCAATTCTTGCTGCCTGCCTGCCATGTAGCTCAGAAACCACTCCTTTGTGTTTCTGTAACCTTGCATCATAACTGCTCTGTCATGGGTTTGGAAGACTGATGCCTTGGTTATCAGAGAATTTATTCTACAACAAAGTTCTCATAATACATAGAAATGATAGCACAGTTGTAACTCTGGAGAAAAGGGTGTTTCAAATATAGTGCCAATTTTAATTTCTTAAGTTGGATAGAACAGAGATGTTCTATTTTGTTGAAGTCCAAGTAAAGGATGGTAAAGCCACATACAATGTGTTACAGGAAAAAAACAAAAGGGATTCCAAGACCATTAATGTTCAAAATGGTCAAATTCTCAGAAATTAACTGTGGTTTTAGCCGGAGGGAAAAAAAAGATACACAAATACATAAACATGCAACAAACAGATTTAAGAGTGGATACTTCTGGAGAATGCTGAAAGGTTAGAAATCAGAAGTGGGAAAGAGGAGGGCGCCTGGGTGGCTCAGTTGGTTAAGCGACTGCCTTCGGCTCAGGTCATGATCCTGGAGTCCTGGGATCGAGTCCCACGTCGGGCTCCCTGCTCAGCAGGGAGTCTGCCTCTCTCTCTGACCCTCCCCCCTCTCATGCTCTCTATCTCATTCTCTCTCTCAAATAAATAAATAAAATCTTTAAAAAAAAAAAAAAAGAAGTGGGAAAGAGGAATTGTCATTGTATAAATTTTGAACTATACTATTTTCCTATAATGTGCATATTTCAATATGACAATCTAAATAAAATAATAAAATGAGGAAATACTCTATGACTCTATGGCAACAGTAGTAACTTTGGATAGTTTAGCTACCAACCCTTCAATCACAGTCGGGTTTGGGTTTGATATCCCTAAAAAGCCTTCTTTAAGTGATAGACACAAATAAGAACAGAAAGGTTCAGGGAAATGGATCATACAGAGCTATATGAATTACATATAACAAGTTGACTTACTTTGAAATATAGCTTTAAATATCTGATACTCATCAACAGGGTTATCTTCATCATCAATGATTGTGGAATAGCCTTCCAGAGCAGTCTCCTCAGCATCATCCTCTTCCCAATCTTCATCATCTCCATCCTCACCTGCTTGCTTAGCCAAAATCTCCAAATATTCTTGCCCATCTTCATCAATATCATCTTCATCACTCCCCAGTTCCTCTGCAAGCCATAAATAGGTGCATTTGTTAACACCGAAGTATTCTCTTACTCAACAAACTGACAGTGATCACAGTCAGTAAATTACAAATCACAACTGAATAAATTCAAGTTCCAGGAACTGGTGTTTAAATACAATATTCAGCGGGGCACTTGGTTGGTGCAGTTAGCTAAGCGTCTGACTCTTGGTTTCGGCTCAGGTCGTGATCTCAGGATCATGAGATCAAGATCTAAGCTGGGCTCTGTGCTCAGCGCAGAGTCTGCTTGAGATTCTTTCTGCCCCTTCCTCTGCCCCTCCCACTCCTGCTCTCTCTCTAATAAATATTTAAATAAATAAATACAATATTAAGCAATAAATAGAGTAAAAAATTCTCATAGAAATCCAAGAAAGCCAACCACAAGTCCTAATACCAGAGGTTTGAACATAATATGAGATTCAGCACTTGTGCTCTGGGCCTTATGGGATATACCAAACCAAACACCAACAGTAAAATAATATAGTTTATGTTATATCATTTTCTGTGAGTATTTTTTTTAAGGCTAAGTTGGTGAATCATAAAAAAAATGGCAATACCTATCTTATTCTGAAACCATTACAATAATTTCTCTTAACCAACATTCTATCAATTTATACTCTTGTAGTCTATAGTGTCCTACAGGTGAAATGTATTAGCCAATAGCTGATCAAATTATTTTTATAGTGCAGGTATACTTAGGTTTTAGCACTAACAGATGATAGATGTTTGCCAACAGCAAAAACCATAAATGCCTAGAACTGCTTTATATGTCGGGAGATCTAGCCAAAGTTCCTGCCTTCGCAGACCTTACACTCTAGCAGGAAGTAAGGCAGTCTTTCTATGAATGAATTAACACAAAAGCATTTGGGTATGATTCCACATTTCTTCAGAAGGGTTAAAAAAACAAGTCCAGAGGCACCTGGGTGGCTCAGTCATTAAGCATCTGCCTTCGGCTCAGGTCATGATCCCATAGTCCTGGGATTGAGCCCCGCATCGGGCTCCCTGCTCCGCGGGAAGCCTGCTTCTCCCTCTCCCACTCCCCCTGCTTGTGTTCCCTCTCTCACTGTCTGTCAAATAAATAAATAAAATCTTAAAAAAAAAAAAAAAAGTCCACCGATTTCTAACTAGGTAAGTTTGGCTTTCTCCACCACAAATCCCTTACCTGTTTCATCATCATCTTCAGCTTCATCATCATCATCACTGTCATTCTCGTGTTCTGCATGGCAGGCATATGCTCTTTTTAATCCATTAAATAAAAGGATAAAAGCTGGCAAAATCTGTCCAGAAACCTGATTTAAAACTTGTGGTATTTGTTCCATATCAATAAGAGCACAAAGGCCCAGAACACACATCTTTCTGTCATGAAGCCTAAAAAATAAAATAAAGATTTTCTTCTTGTTTTTAATAAGCAGAGTTTCTCACAAAGTTAAATAAACAAAGATCCAATATATGTCACTTACCCCAAGAAACAATCAACATCATTAAGCCACTGTGTAATAAAATGATTTGTAACTGGTTCAACATTATTAGGGAAGCGAAGATTTTCTAAGGTGTTGAGAAGTAGGTGTGGGTTATAATACAAAGCTGCAATGGCAACTTGCAGGCACATTGTCCGAAGTTCACTTGTCTTCACCTCTCTTGTCAGTCTCTCTAAAGCGGCTTCCACAAATAAGGGAATGCACTAGAAAGAAAGACAGCAAAGTATTCCAAAACCTTAAGTAACAGCAGTCTAACCATCCTACCCATATTAACTTGTTGCCTCAACTAACCTCTTTTTCTCTCCATCAGATGACCTAATAGTTTTTACTGTTGAGGCATTCACTGAGAAATCTAACTTTAGAGAAGACATTCTTTCTGCCCCTTCCTCTGCCCCTCCAGAGGCAGAGGAAGTCTTCTTCTTCACGGGGCTATTAGAGCCTCACAATAGCCAGCTGGATTCACAATATTCTTATTGACTAACCTTACTGTAGTAATCACTTCACATATATACATCTGTATCAATTCATATTATACACCTTAAGCTTATAATGTTGTATTTCAATTATATCAATAAAGCTGGAAACTGACCACGGAAATTTAACAACTAAATCTATCTTACTGCAAAGTGATTATGTGACAAACAATACTCTCACAGCCTACTATAAAAAAATCTTACCTTGCATGGTAACAGCCATAAAACTTGCCAGTCATATTTTCATACACATTAAACAAATGATCATTATATATTGGTTAAATTTTAAACCAATAATTTAAAAATGTTATCTAGTATCATAATAAACAATAATATACAAAATACACAGCTGTCCCCAAAGAAAAAAAGGTGGAGGGAAAGATTCTCTCTATGAAGCCTCAAACGGGAATTATTAATAGTTAGCCTCACTGACCTGGTCAATGCCACGCCCTTTGCATTGTAGAATGATGACCTCTAACAATTTTGCTGCATGACACTCTGCATCTTCTCCTGCAACTCCTGTAAGAACCTGATCAACACGGAAATATAAAACTGCAATGAGGCATCATGAAACCTTTAAATCAGAGAATATCTGTCCTCCGTCTATAGTCTTTGGAGTTTTTAAAATATTATAGTTAATTAATATAAATGATTACAATATTCATTGTACAGACTATAAAGCAACTATGAGGATCTGGAGTCGCTGGTTAGCTGTATCTCCTCAATCGCACATCTTGGTCTATAGTATAAGCAAATCACCTCCCCTGCAGTGCCATTCTGAACTACAGCCATGTTGAAAATCACTATCTTCTCATATGACCATCATAGCTAAAGCACCCTACCTTTCTTAGGGAAGGCTCTTATGTAAAGAAGTATAAGAAAAAATAAATAATAATAATAAGCTGACATTGCTAGGAAAGCCCTTTCTCTACACAAGTCTCATAAAATAAAAAATAGTGTCCCTGGAAGAAGAGGCAGCTTGTTGATGGCAAATGCTATTCCCAAACAAGAAATAAAAAACACGGACTCGCCCTGCTACTTAGAGTACTCTTAAGTGTTATAGGTAACTTCTGGAAAAGAAAGTAGATCTTATAGACAGATATCACCGTTCCCAGAGTATTAACATAAACTATATAATTGACAATAAATAATGAATAGTATACCAGATGATTATTTTGTGACTAAGTGTTCAGAAAGAAAAGATATTAATGAAGACAAGCCTTTCTAAAAATTCCATGTTTTTTTTTAAAGATTTTATTTGAGATAGAGCACAAGTAAGCGTGCGCATGAGAAAGAAAGAGAACATGAGTGGGGAGGAGAAGGAAAAGCAGGGAGCCCAATGTGGGGCTCGATCCCAGGACCCTGGGATCATGACCTGAGCTGAAGGCAGCCACTTAACCAACTGAGCCACCCAGGCGCCCCCTAAAATGCCTGGTGTTAAACAGCTAGCTGTCTCTCAGCACTGTTAGAAATGCAAATATTACCCAATTATATTGACTTTGATATTGAAGGACCCCAATTCAACAACTGTATCCCCTATCTCTTGTGTAAGAAAATCATTAAAAAAAAAAAAAAATTCAGCATACATTTACTTGTGATTTTCCAAGAAATGGCACAGTACTTTTGACTTTCATTTTAAGTAAACCCTTGGTTTTTACAATCTTGCTATTTACTAAATAATTTCTGTAAAGCCTCCATAAACCTGTAACCTACAAAAATTTTCTTTATAAAACATCTTTATTTTTGAGCCTTTCAAATATCTCTCAAATTTAAGTTCTTGATTCTTTCCTTGTTTTGATTCAAAGGCTAGCAAAGAACTAGTAGGCTAAGGTAAACTCCAGGCACTCTAAACATCAAAAACATTTATAACTATAATAAAATGTCAGGGCAGACAGGGGCACCTAGGTGGCTCAGTCGGTTAAGTGTCTGCCTTTTGCTCACGTCATGATCTCAGGGTCCTGGGATCAAATTCCATGTCGGGCTCCCTGCTCAGCTGGGAGTATGCTTCTCCCTCTGCCCCTCTCCCCTCTCATGCCCACCCTCTATCTCTCTCTGAAGTAAATAAATAAAATCTTAAAAAAAAAAAAAAAAAATGTCAGGGCAGACAGAAGACAAATATTTGTCAAAGGCATTACTGTGGCATATAGGAATCAGTCTTTTAGTTTATAGCTTTTAAAGCCCTTATTCTGTCAGAGCCATATAATATGTTCACTATAATGTGTCATGTATCTTCACTCTTCACAATTTCATACTTATCACAGCACCAGCCTCATGACATATATCCTTATATTAACTAAAAATGACCTACCTTCTTACACATACTATATATCATTTCAAGATACTTGGTATCAGACAGAAGTGTATCTGTATCAACTGTTACATAATTATGGAGCAGAGGCATCATATCTGTATTAATAAAAACATAAAAACATTAAAAAATGAATTAAACTAAAACATAAAAAAGTAATAAAAGTTAAATATCTTTACTAATATAAATGCTGTTTCTGAAAAATTTCCTTAGAAAACGAAAGCAAATGTGAGATTGTTTGGTCTGTAACAGAGAGAGAGAGAGAGAGAGAGAGAGAGTGTGTGTGTGTGTGTGTGTGTGTAATGCAAAGGGTATTATTATATATTGTACAAAAAAGACTGACAGGAGCAGGAGGGTGAGAATATGTGTTAAAGGAAACAAATCTAAAAGGGTAACTAAATCAAAATATATAATGGAAATCAATGGTATCATCCTTGAGCATCAACTACAAGTGAAAACATCTAAATAAAGAAGCATTTAGAATATTATGTTCAACTGTATACTAAAAATAAATCAAAACGGGGGGAAATCTTCAGTATTTCTATGTTGACTTGACTTACCTGTAAAGTAATCAAAGCCATCTTGCTGAAAAACCTCAAATACTAGAGGTAGCAACTGCCACATTTGCGGAGACACTTGTTGACACGTCAAACTATGTGCTAAAGAGAAGATCTCCTCATAGAATTCTAAAGAAGAGTATGGAGTCATTAGGACAATGCTTGCTGATATGAAATAGCAGGAAATTCTAAGCACAATTAGAGGTATATACCTAAGACATGCTGTTGTAAAACAGTTCCAATGACCTGTAAGCAGATTCCCTCAAGCTGCTGGGTTATCTAAAAGAGAAGAAAAAAGTTGTATGTTACTACAGTACACCAATGAATTAATAAATAATGTATAACGCAATTCACTGCTTATTGAAATATAAAGTCAATATCTTAAATCATTTTAAGTCTTTGTTTTGAAGTGACTCATTATAAAATTGTGGGTCAATGTGGAATTGAAATTTAATGAAATACCATTATAATTTAATGAAATACTATTACAATAAACACACACAAGAAATCACTTGCACAGTTTACCTAAAAAGTAAAGGAAAAAACAGTATCTTGGAAAAATGTAAATAATTATGAAAATAAAGGAGCCACATCATTCTGCAGATAGATTACAGACCTTTTTGTGTTTAAATATAGATCAACTCAGCCCAGATGTAACTGAAAAGTCACTGTCAATGGCTTACAGAAAAATTATTTGAAAGGCATTATTCCTACCACTCCCACTAATTCTTAAGTCACCTCGATATAATTATTAGATATAGTGAACCACACCCCAAGACCAAAAATACAAATTCCTCTTTAACTGTCAGTATGATCCTCAATCAGATCCCAAATCCGTGGAAACCATCAGAATGTTTAAAGAGTGGGGAGGAGAGACAAGATAAAGTTTACTAACTGGATATAGAACCAGGACATCCATTTCAATTATATATACTTAAAACATTTTCAACTCTTCAAATATAGTAACAACTGATTTGTTAACCACAGACAGCTACAGAATTCTTCATGGCGTCTACCTATTTCCAATTATAATGCAGAATACAAATAGTTCACCAAAAATCTCCTGTGGCAAAAGGCAATTTGCAGATAATCTGAAAATATGATTTATGGATATAAATATCTGCATGGAATTATAAACACCAAATTCAGGACCCTGGTCACTTCTAAGGGAAAGAAGGAGGGAAATGAGATCAGGAAGTGGTCCTCCAAGGGCTTCAATTACATCCATCTGAAATTGTTTTCTTACTGGAAATAAAGCCTAAAGGATATACTATAAAATGTTAAAACCCCAATAAATTTAGGTGGTAGTTAAAGGGTATTGGTTATAGTTTTCTGTTCTTTACCCTTTTTTGTATGTCTTAAATTACTTCATTTTTAAAAATTCATGATTACAATTCTCTTTCTGAAAGACAACTGTAAGAAAACTAGAAAGATGATAGTAATGATAGCACAACAATGTATACCTAACACCACTGAACTGTACACTTGAAAATGGTTAAGATGGTAAACTTTATGTTATGTGTAGTTTACTATCATTAAGAAACATTTTTTTTAATTAAAAAGAAAAACTAGAAAGGCACCTAGGTGGCTCAGTCAGTTAAGCGTCTGCCTTTGGCTCAGGTCATGATCCTGGAGTCCCAAGACCAAGCCCCGTGTGCTTCTCCCTCTGCCCCTTCCCTCCATTCATGCTTACTCTCAAATAAATAAATAAAATCTTAAAAAAAAAGATCTCAGGGTTGTGAGATTAAGCCCTGCATCGTGCTCTGCGCTAGGCATGGAGCCTGCATAAGATTCTCTCTCTCCCTCTGACCTTCCATTTAAAAAAAGGAAAACTAGGAAGGTTTTCCTAGGAACCACCACACTATTGGATCTGGATCTGAGAAAGGTAACCTAAGAGGCAGCCAAAATCCAGAGCCTTGAGGTAAGATACGGGTATAATACAAATACCTCCTTCCTATTCCTTCTTACCTCCTTCCATTCCTTCTAGTACTAAAGAACCTAAAATATTTATAAGATACCAATCTTTCCTTACAAAAGGGAACTAGTTAAAAGCTGGCATAATCAAGGTGAATGTCGAAGATAATCAGAGAATTAGATAAGCCAGAGCCTTCCAAAAAAGCATTAGAACAGTTGCTGAAAAATGGCTTTAAATTCCCTAAAACTTGGATCATTACCTGGATCAAAACCTTCTAACACTGAATCATTTTACCTCTTTATGATCTTCAACTACACTAAGAAGTGTGTCGATGGTATTCAGGATTCCCATAGCAGTAACTGCTTTGTCATCACTTCCTTCTTCATCTGGCCCAGTCTGGATTACCTGATTAAATGTCATTGCCTAGATTCAAGAGAATAAATTTAAACTTGCCGTTATAGCAGTATAAACACATTAACTTAATTTTTAAAAATGTTCTCACAGGGACAGCAAAACCAATCAATGTCACCACTGATTAATAATAATTAAGAGTCTCTGGGCTCTATAATCAAATGGTACTGCCACTTACTAGGTGACCTTAAGTTATTTGATCTGTTTCCTGACATTTCATTTGAGAATTTTATCATAGAGATACTTTGAGGATTAAATGAGGAAAGGCATACAAAGTGTTTAATATTATCAATATTCTTATTAATATTACTGGCTAACATTTGACAATGCCCAAACACAGGTATATTAATCACAGTTTTTTGTTACAAAATTCAATTGTTTTCAAACTTGTGAAAAGGATGGAGTCCTAACTAATAATCAGCTTATTATAAATGCAATATACATATTTAAAGAATGCTGTTACAGTTATTCAAATATCCTTCCCCATTTCAAAATCAGTTTTTCACAAAACTCTTTGCTTTTGCTTAAATCCAAAGCAAATACCAAAAGCTAGATTCCTGAAACCTCAATACTCAGGAGGAATATAAACTGCATCAAATAAATCACTGTATAGGGATTATGAATGGTAATTGTGGACATGTTCATATTTTCTACTACCCTTAAATAATTTACATTATTAATTCTCAGAAGTTTGGGGCTATGTACAGCAAACAAAGGCCAACTACTGAATAACTACTGTTTATAAATTTCATTAAAAAAAAAAAACAAAAAACTATCTAGGGGCGCCTAAATGGCTCAGTTGGTTAAGCATATCACTCTTGATTTCAGCTCAGGTTATGATCTCAGGGTTGTGAGCTGGAGCCTGGCATCGGGGCTCCACGCTGGGTATGGAGCCTGCTTAAGATAATCTCTCCCTGGGCACCTGGGTGGCTCAGTTGTTAAGCCTCTGCCTTTGGCTCAGATCATGATCCCAGGGTCCTGGGATGGAGCCCCACATCCAGCTCCCTGCTCAGCGGGGGATGGGGAGGGTCTGCTTCTCCCGCTCCCTCTGCCCCCACCCCCCGCTTGTGTTCTCTCTCTTAAATAAATCAATCTTAAAAAAAAAAAAAAAAAAGATTCTCTCTCCTCTCCCTCTGCCCCATTTGTGCTCTACTCTCTCTCTTAAAAAAACTATTTAGGGCACGTGGCTGGCTCAGTCAGCAAATCATGTGACTCTTGATCTCAGGGTTGTAAGTTCGAGTCCCACATTGGGTGTACAGGTTACTTAAAAAAATAAAATCTTTGTGGCGCCTGGGTGGCTCAGTCAGTTAAGTATCTGCCTTCGGCTCAGGTCATGATCTCAGGGTCCTGGGATTGAGCCCCGCATCAGGCTCTCCACTCAGTGGGGAGTCTGCTTCTCTCTCTCCCTCTGCTTGCTGCTCCCCTGCCTGTGCCCTCTCGCTCCCTTGCTGTGTGTCAAATAAATAAATAAAATCTTAAAAAAAAAAAATCTTTAAAAAAAGAAATTTCAATTTTTTTTGAAAATACCTATTTATAACTATTATCTCTACTTCATCTTTTTTTTCCCTACTTCATCTTTAAGTTGGTCATCCAAAGTAGTCCAGAAAACCACACAAACAAAGCAGTCATGGTCAACATAGATAGTAGTTAAGAATGTGTGTTGTGGAGGCATATACTTCAGGTGTGAATCCCAGCTCCATCCATTCTAGCTTGGGCAAGTTACTTAACCTTTTTATAGCTCACATTTTCTCTCAGTGTATGAATATTCTTCATATAGGACTGTGTGAGAATTAAATGAGCTAAATATATGAACTAAATATATATATATATGGGTACTGTTCTAAGCCCTATATATAGGGCTTAGAACAGTACCCAATATACAGTAAGCTCTATGAAAATACTTGTTATAAGGTTAAGTAATGAATAAATGATTGGTTCAAATAACATACCAAATGCTGTGTCATTTCTACTGCAATAGGAGTAACTTCTTCACTATACTCGCAGATCATTTTCTGAATTACATTGGTAAGATCATCATTTTCTGTTTCTCTTATTATATGAAGAAGAGCCTGCATTACAGGTCTGATGAATGGTGTAATATATTCTTTAGCTGTAAGAAAAAGAGAGAAAAAAAATTTGGCCAAAACCTCCTAAAACCTGATATAACATACATCAAAAAATAAAAAATACTTTCCCATAAAGGGGAAGACAATGTATCAAGTTTCTAGGATTATGCCTTGTACAATTATTTGTAAAAACACTACACTATTTATGAGATATAAATCCTTTACCTTTTTCTTGATTGCTGATCAACACTTGAAGTGCAATGGCAGCTTCCACTTTCACGGGCATTTCCCTATCATCAATCAGACATCTTCGTGTCAGCTCTAAGGCCGTTTGCAGGTTCTGGTCACTTTTGAACTTTACTTCACAAAAATAGTGAAGGACCCAGCAAGCCTTTTATTAAAAAATGCAGTGAGTTACTACAGATATCCTACATTAAATTGCCCCAAGCTACAGTATATCTATTCCAAAAGTTCTGTGTATGGGAATTTGGAGGCTGGCCAGTGGTAGATATGTCCAAAGAGACAACACTAGACCAGTACTATGATCCCAACTTATTCTTTGGCTGCATGACGTTTGTGTGGATAGCGAGATCTGAATGCAAAACACAGACAGACACTGCTATCAGACACAGATGAAAACTATGCACACATTACAACAGCCATTTAAATATTTACATGAAAAAGTCTAAAATGAAATAAGTCTTTTATTAAGATGAGCATTAAAAAGGTTCCACATAAAAGTCTACATAAGCAGTCATTCATTACAAAACATAAATGTATCAGTGAATACAGGTTTAAAACATACCCTTGCTCTCATATAGCCTAGTTCACTGCTGAAGAGAGGAAATACATGATTCTGCAACATGTATTCCATCTGATCTTTGTAGATCTTTTTCTGTAAATACAAACAAAAATTATTTTTGAAAGAATTCCAAATATAATCATCTCAAATGCCAAATAAATACAAGAATGTTAAAAATGACTATTTATGTCAAAACACGTATTTATTCTGATTCTTTGTACCTGAGGATCCATATCTAATTTTCTCATTCTCAAACTTCACCATCAAAAAACACTGAACTCCTTTTCTTTAACCTTTTTACCTCATTTGCTTAGAAAGCATTTACACCAAATCTTAAGAGCAATCATGTTTGAGTATGGGAGTGTGGTTAATTTTATTCCTTACCTTATAAAACTATTATAATGAAAAAAAAAAAAACTATTATAATGAAATAAAGCCTCACTGGAAAGGTTCTAAATGAATACAACACAGATTGAGAAAAGACCCTGCTTACAAGGTAATAATCTGATTATCTAAAAAGATATTCTTGGGGCACCTGGGTGGCTTAGTCGGTTAAGCGTCTGCCTTCGGTTCAGGTCATGATCTCAGGGTCCATGATCTCAGGGTCTGGGGATAGTGTTAGGATCCCTGCTCAGCGGGGAGTTTGCTTCTCCCTCTCTCCCTCCCTCTGTCCCTCCCCCCCAACCTGTGCTCTTGAGCTCTGGCTCTCTCTCAAAAAAATAAATAAAATCTTAAAAAAAGAAAAAAATTTTTAATTAAAAAAATGCCATGGTTGGGCGCCTGGGTGGCTCAGTCATTAAGCGTCTGCCTTCGGCTCAGGTCATGATCCCAGGGTCCCGGGATCGAGCCCCGCATGGGGCTCCCTGCTCAGCGGGAAACCTGCTTCTCCCTCTCCCCCTGCTTGTGTTCCCTCTCTCGCTGTGTCTCTCACTGTCAAATAAATAAAATCTAAAAAAAACCATAAAACAAAGTAATTTAAAAATGCCATGGTCAAGGAAAAAAAAGATATTCCCATGAATCTTAAAGTAGGGTCTAAGTGGTAGCAAGCTTTTAAGAAGAGTTCCTGGAATTGCATATTACATCAACATTAAAAATAAATGCTTGAAAAACTGAAGACAGACATGGGAACTAAATGCAATGTGGGATCCTGGACTGGATCATGGATCATAAAAAAGGACATTAATGGGAAATCTTGCACAATGTGAAAGGGGTCTGTACGATTAGTGACTAGTATGCTATCAATATTAATTTCCTGGTTTTGAGAATTGCAGTATGGTTATCTAAGATGCTAACATTAGGAGAAGATGGATGAAGAATGGAAACTATTTTTGCAATTTTTCTATAAGTCTAAAATTACTTAAAAATAAAAAGTTAAAAAAGAAAAATCTGAACTTGCCAAAAGAACTCACTAAAGATTCCCAGCCTGCCATATAACAAATAACCACTGTCTTTATAAACAGAAGGATATGTGGACAGGTATAAAAAACTAAAATATAAACAAAATAACCCTACAAATTAATGGTGATATGTAACAAGGTTCCTGGGGAGTTAGAGGATTCTGACTTAATATTTACTTATTAACTTTTAAGCAAAATAAATTTCAGATCTTATTTATGAAGTCAGACACAATGTGTACAATTAAGCTGAGGTTCCTAAAAATAAATCTAATCTAGGGTCATTCTTTATTAGAAATTTATGTCACAAAAGCATGATGTTCCTAGGCTATGAATGGATTCATTCATGTTTATAAATTTCCTTAAAGACAAATTTTTTAAAGGAAAAAACACTACTTTACAATTATCTTGCAACATGAAAATAAAATAAGTCATGCAAAAGAAGTACCTTAAGCACAAGCAGCAAAAGAAAATATAAACTGGACATAATTTCAGAATCTTATCAAAACTTGTATTTCATAGGACATCAAGAAAGTGAAACGATAACCCATAAAATACTTGCAAATCATATATATGAAAAAGGTCTGATAGTTAGAATATACAAAGAACTCTTTTTTTTTTAAGATTTATTTATTTATTTGACAGAGACACATAGCGAGAGAGGGAACACAAGCAGGGGGGAGTGGGAGAGGGAGAAGCAGGCTTCCCGCTGAGCAGGGAGCCCGATGTGGGGCTCGATCCCAGCACCCTGGGATCATGACCTGAGCTGAAGGCAGCCACTTAACGACTGCGCCACCCAGGTGCCCCTAGAATATGCAAAGAACTCTTAACAATTCAACAATGAAAGGATGAATAACCCAGCTAAAAAAATAGACAAAGGATTTGAATATACATTTCTCCAAAGAAGATATACAATAGCCAATATACACATTAAAAAAGATTCTCTGTATCATTAGTCATCAGGGAAATGTAAATCAAAACCACAATGATGTATTGTTTGACACCAACTAGGATGGCTACAATAAAAAGGTAATAATTGTTGGTGAGGACATAGAAACTGGAACCCTCATACACTGCTGGTAAAAATATAAAATGATACAGCCACTTTGGAAAACAATCTGGCAGTTTCTCAAAATAGGACAGCAATTTGACTCCTAGGTATGTGACCCAAGGGAAGTGAAAATATTATGTCCAGGGGCACCTGGGTGGCTCAGTCATTGAGCATCTGCCTTCAGCTCAGGTCATGATCCCAGGGCCCTGGGATCGAGCCCTACATTGGGCTCCCTGCTTGGTGGGGAGCCTGCTTCTCCCTCTCCCACTCCCCCTGCTTGTGTTCCTTCTCTCGCTGTGTCTCTGTCAAATAAATACATAAAATCTTTAAAAAAAAAAAAAAAATTATGTCCACACAAAGATGTGTACATAAATGCTCACAGCTTCAGTATTCATAATAGCCAAAAAATGGAAACAATGCAAGTGTACACCAACTGAGGAATGCATAAATAAAATGTGGTATATCAATACAGTGGAACATTTGGCAACAAAAAGGAATGAAGTACTGTCAAGTGCCACAACATGGATGAACTTTGAAAATATTGTGCTAAGTGAAAAAAGCCACTCCTCAAGGAGCACGTTATATAGCATTCCCTTTACATGAAATGTCCAAAATGGATAAATCTATAACTACAAAAAGGAGATTAGGGGTAGCCTAGGGCTGAGAATTTTGGAAGAAATGTAAAGAAACTAATAGTTTCTTTTGGGGTTGACAGTTGTACAACTCTGTGACTATAATAAAAACCACTAAATTATTCACTTTAATGAGCAAACAGTATGGTATGTGAACTGTATCTCTCTCTTTTTAAGATTTTATCCATTCATTTGAGAGAGAGAGCACACAGAGAGTGAGAGGGAGAAGCAGACTCCCTGCTGAGAAGGAAGCCCGACTCAGCTTGATCCCAGGACCCTGAAATCAGGACTTGAGCTAAAGGCAGATGCCCAACTGACTGAGCCCCTAGGCGCCCCCGTGAACTCTATCTCAATAAAACTGTTATGAAACTACTTGCACAGAAAAGAAGAAATACCTTCAGAAGTATTTCAGCTAAAGAGCCAATCATATGCAGGGCTCCATCTTTTTTTCGAGGATCAGCATTTGGTTCTGTAAGAATCTGGTAGCAAAATCCCATTGTCTTTTGCAGTACCTAGATTTAAAAAAGGGAAGTTAACATTTTATTTGATTTCCTAACAATCCTTAACAACAAAAAAGACAAAATGACTTACATGGCTAACATTAAAAGCTGAGTGTATATCTGAACAAATTTTAAATATTAAAGCAAAAGTTCTCTACGTTAAATAACCTACCTCTTTCCTCTTGCTACAAGCTGTAAACAAAAGTGTCTGGGCAGCAGTGGTAGGAGAAATAAAATCTTCAAACACATCTAGAGAATAAATTTAAAATTAATACAAAAATCAGCAATTTCAATTTCTTCAAGAAACATTTTCACGTAATTTACAAATGATGCTCTGTAAAAAGACCTTAAAATTTTGCTAAATGTTCATGCAAGGTATAAAGAGGAACCCAGATTCCTATATAATTTTGCAATAGCTTCTAATTTCATGTCTTTTCAGTACAAATTAAATTTTAATCCATTAATTCATCTTTTTTTTTTTTTAAAGATTTTATTTATTTATTTATTTGAGAGAGCGAGAATGAGAGAGAGTACATGAGAGGGGGGAGGGTCAGAGGGAGAAGCAGGCTCCCTGCCACGCAGGGAGCCCGATGCGGGACTCGATCCTGGGACTCCAGGATCATGACCTGAGCCGAAGGCAGTTGCTTAACCAACTGAGCCACCCAGGCGCCCCCATTAATTTATCTTAATGATCATTTTCTTTCATATAAAACACAACTACTGTGAAAGTTTTCACAATATGGTCACAAAAGTACAATCTACTACAAATACAAAAGATTTTGGTAGGAAGAAGGACTAATACTCAACATTAGTCAAATTACAATCCTTTAGTTCCATGCAGACTCAATGTGACTCCAGCTTCCAATATAGTCTTCTCATTTCCCACACATATGATGACTGACATGGGGTCCAAAAGTATAGTTTTGACAGTGTTAAGGTGTAATCTTGAATTTCTTAGTTTTAGCATGTGCCAAAAAGCACATCCAATAATTGTAACTTAGTAACACTATTATCTGTGTCTGCTAAAAATGAAGATCATTATCAAATGCCATAACTAATGAATAGACCCCAAAAAGTCTAAAAAATGGATAAATTACATTAAAACAACAAAGATTTTTCAGAACCAAAGGTGAGGCCTTACGACACCCTTATATATGCCATATACAAACTTAGCTACTGACATATTTTGTTTCTAAGAAAGTGAAAATTTACCAAACTTCATGCGTATATATTCATAAGGGTCTTCTTGCCAAAGTTCTTCATCAGCATCTGTATAGCACATCAATGGAAAAATAACATCTTGGATAATGCCCTGCAATTTAAAAGTTAAGAAAGTAACCTTAAGTCAGTCTTCAAATTTAAACCTTCAATTTTGGTTAAGTGCTAAAACAAAAGCAACCCAATAATATGTATTTCAAAGCTTAATATCAAACTTTAGTAATGATTCTCAGATCAACTATTAAGGTACATACTATTAGAGTTTGTGCAACAAGTAATTATAAAATAAGACATATGTGTATATAGGTAGCAATTAAGTATTCTGGGAAAATACATTATGAAATTTTAGTCCATCAAATCCTGTAGTTCTAAATAAAGCAAATAAATTACTCATAGAAATGGTACATAAGCTAATTACCCTCAAAACTAATCTGGTGAAATAGTCCTTGGTTTATTCCAAATTACGTGACTAAAATGTTACAACCATAAACCAGTACGAAGAATTTAAATGCAAATTTTAAGATAATAGTTTTAGATTAAAAGGTAATCACAAAATACCTTTTATAAGTTTGTGTCAAGGTATTTTCTCATTTTCCTACTGTATTATCAAAACAATTAACTAGACTAAGTAACACAAGTCAACAAAATATGCACTTTTCAACCTTTATGATAATTAATGTTATTTCCATTATATTTTCCGGAAAAACATTTCAGATAGAAAATTATTACTTGTATATGAGGCTTCAGATTCTTCCAGGTGAGGGCATGAGAAACTCCTTGATTAATGTAATTTAATGTCTGTTGCAAAACTCGAGGAGCCATATATTGTTTCTCCTTGTACTGATATAATACCTTCAATAAAACCTTGGAAAAAAATATTTGATCAAAAACCAAAAGTTAAATAGAAATTTTAACCATTTTATAAGTCAGTAAAAACATCTGACATGTATCTTAATACCCAGATCAGCATCCTCAAATAACAACCATACTCTCTTAAAAAGAAAGTAATTTTTGGGGCGCCTGGGTGGCTCAGTTGGTTAAGCGACTGCCTTCGGCTCAGGTCATGATCCTGGAGTCCCAGGATCGAGCCCCGCATCGAGCCCCGCATCAGGCTCCCTGCTCAGCAGGGAGTCTGCTTCTCCTTCTGACCCTCCCCCCTCTCATGCTCTCTCTTTCTATCTCATTCTCTCTCTCAAATAAATAAATAAATAAATAATCTTTAAAAAAAAAAAAAAAGAAAGTAGTTTTTTAAAATTTTGTATTAGAGAACCATATTTATTCCCAAGATATTCAAATAAATAAACTGAATTACTACTATGTCAAAGGAATAGTTTCTGATTAAGTATAACCACAGGTTACTTACCTCCCAGAAAAACCTTACCAAACCACTCACCAATTTAATGTCTGCCAGGAGCTCTAATTCTACATGGTATATCAGAAAAGCAATTGTCAAGATTTGCCCCACAGACCTCCTGAAGGGTCTGTGAGGTCAAAACTATTTTCATAATAAGGCTAAGACGTTATTTGATTTTTTTACTATGTTAACATCTGCATCGATGGTACAAAAGCAGTGGTGGCAAAACTTCTGTTGCCTAACATGAATCAAAAAGTGGCACCCAAGTGTACCAGCAGTCATCATATTCTTTACAGCCACATTAAATTCAAAACAACCTTTCCTTATGAACACTTTTTTAAAATTTTTATTGTTATGTTAATCACCATACATTACATCATTAGTTTTTGATGTCGTGTTCCATGATTCATTGTTTCTGCATAACACCCAGTGCTCCATGCAGAACGTACCCTTTTTAATACCCATCACCAGGCTAACCCATCCTCCCACCCCCCTCCCCTCTAGAACCCTCAGTTTGTTTTTCAGAGTCCATCGTCTCTCATGGTTCGTCTCCCCCTCCGATTTCCCCCCCTTCATTCTTCCCCTCCTATCTTCTTCTTTTTTTTTCTTAACATATATTGCATTATTTCCTTAAGAACACTCTTAATGAATCAAAATATAATTATTATTAAATGGGGAGTACACATGTAGCACTTCTTCTAATACCAAAGTACAATGGTTGGAAGAAAAGTTGAAATAGTAGCTTTTCCCATCAAATGCTATCATATTCTTGAAAGAAGAACTGACAAATTATGGTTATTTAGACTTGTGTGTATGGCATATTTCCCCTCAAAAATGAGTAAAATGAGCCTGTCACTTCAAGGAAAATAACCGACAGTATGTTACTGGTGTTAAAATCTGAGCTTCGAAACAAAAATTAGAATTCTCAAACTCTTAGATGCAGAAGACTTTGATCCACTTAATTAGCTTTCCAATATTTAACGATATTTCTGATGACATCAGTGGTAGCATTAGCAAATGTGATTTCTTTTTTAAAAATTGCATGAGGGGCGCCTGGGTGGCTCAGTCGGTTAACCCTCCAAATCTTGATTTCCACTCAGGTCATGATCTCAGGGTCGTGAGATTGAGCCCCGTGGTAAGCTCAGCACTCAGCAGGTAGTCTGCTTCTCTCCTCCCTCTTCCTCTGCTCCTCCCCCTGCTCATGCATGCTCTCTCTTGCTCTCTCTCTAAAATAAATAAACCTCTAAAAAGATAAAATTGCATAATGAAATGTATTAACATTTGGAAAATCTTCATTAACTCAATTTTCCAAATGACCAGCCGTTACAAAATCATGTATGGATAAATGATCCATTCAAAGTATAATATAAATCAACAGGTGTTAATGTAAAAGAATCTAAGATGCTTGCTATTAAAAAACTCTACACTGCAATTAACCTTTAAGAAACTACCAGTATTGAGTGACTCAGTTGGTACTGCATGTGACTTGATATTGGGGTCATGAGTTTGAGCCCCACATTGGGTATAGAGTTTACTAAAAACAAAAACAAAAAAAAACTATCATTATCATATTTTGATGTGGTATCAAAGAATTTCCACAATTTTGTGAAAAGTCTATTAAAAGTCTTTCCTTTTCCAACTTATCTGAGGCCACACTGTCTGTATTTATGTCCAGCAAAATTTAAAAAGACTAAATACATAGGAAGATGAGTATATAACTTTTATTAAGCCATACATTAAAAATTTAGTAAAAATGTTTAACAATGCCCATTTCCTTTTGTTAAAAATGTTTCATTTTGGGAAGCAGTTATTAAAAAAAAAACATGTATTCTGTGTTAATATATTAGGTTTGTTATTTTTAAATGAATTAATACTCTTAAATTTTAATTTCTAATATGATAAATATCATAGGTGTAACTCACATAAATGGAAGCTTGCTGAGGTTCTCAACAATTTAAGGGAATAAGGAAGACCTAAGACCAAAAAATGAGAACTGCTACAGAGTTCAAAATGGTAAAGGTTGGGGCGCCTGGGTGGCTCAGTCTTAACAACCGCCTTTGGCTCAGGTCATGATCCCAGGGTCCTGGGATCGAGCCCCGCATCGAGCTCCCTGCTCAGCGGGAAGCCTGCTTCTCCCTCTCCCATTCCCCCTGCTTGTATTCCTGCTCTCGCTATCTCTTTCTCTGTCAAATAAATAAATAAAATCTTAAAAAAAAAATGTTAAAGATTGCTACATGCAATCTTTGGGTACCAATAAATCAGAAAAAAAGCAAGACAGAAATTAACCTAATAATAATGTCATGTTTCAATTTAGAAAAATTCTTAGACTTACTTGCTGGACACCAACAGCAAATGCCTTCAGAAATACTTCAGCAAATTCATTATACTCCTTGGAAACATTGCCAGGGCTTCCATATCTAAAAGAACATTAAAATGCCCACTGTTTCTTTATAATGCTTTATATACTGATACTTATAAAAACTAAGAGCATGAAAAAATAAACCTAAATCATCATATATTGAGAGCTTACCTTTCAAAAAGCCTTGCTAAGATATGTAAAGCCCACTTCTTACATTTCCACCATGGTAACTCTGGTCTGTCATCTTCTTCAACTTGAAGTGTTTCCTTTAAAGAGAGATTTATTTAATGATAGTAAGACATGATACACTCTAAGAGGAACAGCATGAGGTGAGAAGAAACTCACAATGAATGTTGGCCTTTTGTAATAAAAGGCTAGATTTGGAAAAGTAGTCTTATTTATTAAATATAAGAGGCACTTTCATCTGCTTCACTACTTAGCTACAAAGGATATACTTTTTTTTTTTTTTTTTAAAGGTTTTATTTATTTGACAGAGAGAAACACAGCCAGAGAGGGAACACAAGCAGGGGGAGTGGGAGAGGGAGAAGCAGGCTCCCCGCGGAGCAGGGGGCCTGATGCGGGGCTCGATCCCAGGACCCTGGGACCAGGACCTGAGCCGAAGGCAGACGCTTAACGACTGAGCCACCCAGGCGCCCCCAAAGGATATACTTTTTAAAATCCTTTTTTTTTTTTAAATTTTATTTATTTATTTGACAGAGAGAGACACAGCGAGAGAGGGAACGCAAGCAGGGGGAGTGGGAGAGGGAGAAGTAGGCTTCCCACGGAGCAGGGAGCCCGATGCGGGGCTCGATCCCAGGACCCTGGGATCATGACCTGAGCTGAAGGCAGACGCTTAACGACTGAGCCACCCAGGCGCCCCTACTTTTTAAAATTCTTATAGAGCAAGCTCAAACACAAACATTTTAGTCAAAATCCAAATAATATAAAGTCAAGGCCATGGAAAGTAGTTTAATCAAAACGAGTATAGTTCAAATCAAAAGGGCACGAAAAACACCATTTCAGAAATCTAGTTTCAGAAATATTAGTATAAACACAAAAGGATAGACAGATGAAGACCTTCATTTAAAAACAATAGTGGAAAACTACCAAGACCCTAAACATTCACTGATAAGTGAATGCTTAATTATGGAACATCTATAAAAGACTACTATACAATCCACTAAAAGAATGGATTGGATCCTTACATACTGACCTATAACATACCAACGTATTTTTAATTTGTAATGGGAAAGTGAGACTTTGGAGCAACCCCAAATTAAAACAAAAAGTGAGAGCAACGGTACAACCACTTTGAAAATCACTTTAGAAGTTACTAATAAAGTTAAAGATATACCTACCCTATGATCCAATTCCACTCTTTGGTATACTCAAAATGAAAATATATGATCCCAAAAAGATTTGTGTAGGAATATTCATAGCAGCTTTATTTGTACTACTAAAATCCTGAAACCACCCAGCTGTCCATCAACTTGTGAACGGATAAACTGTAGTATATCCACACAATAAAATATTACTTGGTAATAAAAAGGAACAAACTACTACAACACAACATGAATACATAAGGAACAGACTACTATAACACAACATGAATATATCTCATAAATATATCATGCAAAAGAAGGTACATACAAAAAATTATTTTATATTAAGTTCTAGAACAGGCAAAACTAATCTATGGTCCTAGAAATGAGAATGGTGATGATAGGAATGACTAAAACTAGCCACCAGCAAATATTCTAGGTGATGATTACATGGATACATATAACTGATAACTCACTGGACTGTTTGTTTATAATATGTGAGTGTTTATAAATTATACCCAAAAAGTACAGAGTGTATAAATGAAAACTTTTAAAATTTTATTCTGTACCTATTAAATGTGTCCAGAAAAATATACACCAAACTAGTTTCCTACAGAGTGGAAGAAATGTTCTATTCCTTTCTTCTACACTGTTTTTGTTTTGTTTTGTTTTAAGATTTTATTTATTTGTGAGAGAGAGAATGAGAGACAGAGAACATGAGAGGGAGGAGGGTCAGAGGGAGAAGCAGACTCCCTGCTGAGCAGGGAGCCTGATGTGGGACTCGATCCCAGGACTCCAGGATCATGACCTGAGCCGAAGGCAGTCGCTTAACCAACTGAGCCACCCAGGCACCCTTGTTTTGTTTTTTTTACAGCAGGCTCCACACCCAGTGCAGAGCCCACCATTAGGCTCGAATTCACAACCCTGTGAGATCAAGAACTGAGCCAAGATCAAGGGTCAGACACTCAACCAACTGAGCCACCCAGGCACCTCTACACTGTTTTTCCTTTTAAATAGAAATGTAAGCAATAAACCACAAAACAGGAGGTTGGTCTCAGTTATGCCACTAATAAAATTGTTTTGGATAAATTATATAACCCTTCTATGTCTCCACTTAAAATAAACTCAGAAGGGGGTGCCTGGGTGGTGGCTCAGTCGGTTAAGCGCCTGCCTTCAGTTCTGGTCATGATCCCAGGGTCCTAGGATCAAGTCCAGCATCGGACACCCTGCTCCGCGGGGAGTCTGCTTCTCCCTCTGCTCCTCCCCCTACCCCTGCTACTGCTCTCTCTCGCTCATGCGCGTGCACACCTGTGCATTCTCTCTCAAATAAAATAAAATCTTTTTTTTTTTTTAAAGATTTTTTATTTATTTATTCGACAGAGAGAGAGATAGCGAGAGCAGGAACACAAGCAGGGGGAGTGGGAGAGGGAGAAGCAGGCTTCCCGCCGAGCAGGGAGCCCGATGTGGGACTCGATCCCAGGACCCTGGGATCATGACCTGAGCCGAAGGCAGACGCTTAACGACTGAGCCACCCAGGCACCCCTAAAATAAAATCTTTAAAAAATAATAATAAAATAAAATAAATTCAGAGGGGATGGGGAAATAAAAAATAAATTCAGAGGGATTTTTTTTGAGGATTAAATAAGGAATGTTAAAACACTTAAAACACATCATGTATTCAGGACTTGTAAATCCCCCTACCTCTTTAGAAAACTAGATTATAAAGAAAAATTGCAGTTACTTTAAAAATTGTGACTGGGGCGCCTGGGTGGCTCAGTCATTAAGCGTCTGCCTTCGGCTCAGGTCATAATCCCAGGGTCCTGGGATCGAGCCCCGCATTGGGCTTCCTGTCTGTGGAAAGCCTGCTTCTCCCTCTCCCACTCTCCCTGCTTGCGTTCCCTCTCTCACTGTGTCTCTGTCAAATAAATAAAATCTTAAAAAAAAAAAAAAAAAGTAACCATAATTATAAAAAATAAATAAATAAAATAAAAATTGTGACTAAACTGGGCACTTGGGCGGCTCAGTTGGGCGTCTGCATGCGGCTAGGGTCATGATCCCAGGGTCCCTGCTCAGTGGGGGGTCTGCTTCTCCCTCTGCCTCTCACCCCCATTTGTGCTCTCTCTCTCAAAAATAAATCTTTTCTTAAGAAGTGACTTAAAAAAAATTCTGTATGTACTACATTCTGTATGTACAATTCTGTATGTACTAAAACCCACTGAATTGTATACTTTGAAAAGGTGAATTTTATGGCATATGGGTTATATCTATAAAATTAAAAAAACAATGTAACTAACTACAAAGTCTTCTGGTTCATGAGTGTCTGACAAATTATTAGGCTAAAATCTAGCTGCAAGCGCTTTTTAAAAATATATATAATATATAAAATTGTATTAGTTTAAGGTGTATAACACAATGGTGAGATATATGTATACATTGTGAAATGATTACCATAGTGAATTTAAGAAGGTAGTCAAAACTTTCAGTTATAAGATAAATAAGTTCTGGAGATATAACGTTCAGCATAGTGACTATAGTTAACAGTACTGTACTGTATATTTGAAGGGTGCTAAGAGAGTAGATCTCAGAAATTTTCATCATGGGGAGCCTGGGTGGCTCACTGGGTTAAGTGTCTGTCTTTGGCTCAGGTCATGATCTCAGGGTCCTGGGATCAAGCCCCACATCGGGCTCCCTGATCCATGGGAAGCCTGCTTCTCCCTCTCCCACTCCCCTGCTTGTGTTCCCTCTCTCGCTGTCTCTCTGTCAAAAAGTAAATAAAATCTTAAAAAAAATTTTTTTTAAATAAAGGGGCTCCTGGGTGGCTCAGTTGGTTGAGTGTCTGCCTTTGGCTCAGGTCATGATCTCAGGCCCTGCGTAGGGCTCCTTGCTCACTGGGGAGTCTGCTTCTCCCACTACCCCGCTCATGTGCTCTCTCTCTCAAATAAAAAAAATCTTTATAGGGACACCTGGGTGGCTCAGTCGGTTAAGCATCTGCCTTTGGCTTGTCATGACCCCAGTCCTGGGATCGAGTTCTGCATCAGGCTCATTGCTCAGCAGGGAACCTGCTTCTCCCTCTACCTGTCACTCCCCCCTGCGTGTGCTCTTTCTTTGTGACAAATGAATAAAATCTTAAAAAAAAAATTTATAGATTAATAAAAAACTGAGAAGAAACAGAAGCATTAGGATAAAGAGAAGTACCTAAACAATAGTATATGAAATAACCCTGCACAGTTTTTTATTAATATTGCACTTATGTAATAAACAAACAAAATGGTCTCTTTATCTAGAATAATTTGCATCATGAATTATATAAACTCATAAAAATGTTACAGAAAAATCAGTTAAAATTCTCAAAAGATAATTAGATATTTTAGTAATACAAGAACATACAGAGACTTACATTAGGTACATCTCTGTTCACAACAGTCTTTAAAATTTCTATCCATTCTGTCAGGTTCTGTTGGTTTATCAGCTCCAGTGGTAGTGTATACTAAACAAAAATCAAGAATCAATACTTTAAAATCCTTACAAAAGAAAATCCCACTTCAACTCTTCACAAAACCTACAAAAAGTATTTCATTCAACCCAGATTTCCAGTTTTTAGTACACAAGCAAATTTCTTATCTGGCTGATTTGGTCAGTTATCTACAACAGAGAATTGTGGCACTGACAGTGAACATCCTTGTCTTTTTCCCAAATTACTGGGAATATATCTTATTTTTACCATAAGGGTGATACTGTGGATTTCTAGTGAACATCTTTTATCAAGTGAAGAAAATTTCTATTCCAGGACTCTTAGTTTGTTTTTTGTTTTTTAAAGTGGGAATGGTTATTAAATTTTATCAAATACTTTATCTGGCATCCTTAGAGATGGTTACAGGTCCTTTTTTTCATATAAGAGTTAATCACAGAAACTGATCTCTTACCATTGATCCAACTCTTGCATTCCTTGGATAAATCCTCTCAATAGGCTCATAAAATCAATATCCTATTCAGGATTTTAGGATATCTATTTTCACAAGTGAGACAGGGTTATATTTGATATCAGGGTATGCTAGCATCAAAAAATTAGTTGGGAAATTAAATATTTTGTCCTATGCCCTAGAACAGTTTACAAAAATAACTTACTCTTAATCTAAGTTATAATCTTACCAATTAGAAAACAAGAACAGTATAGAAATGGTATACCCAAACCACTTTTAAAAATTCTTTAAGAAGACGACAATGGAATGGCATTAAAGTGCCCTTTGGTTAAGACTGGGAGATAATAGATTGTCTTTACTGATCTAGGAAAGACACGCAAAATCCAACCAAACAATATGGTGAGTCAGTTGCACTGGAAGTTACAGGTCTATTTAAATGAGATTTTAAAGTTAAGTAAGGGTATGAATTGAACCAAAGGTTCTAGTACACGAGATGAATCCTTCTATGGCTACATGGCACAAAAAGAACTAGAATTTTAATCCTGATCAAAAACTGTTTCATATAAGTAATTACATCCCACTAAGAAAATTCAATCATTTCCTTAGTGGGTATCTTTTATCCCAGGAAGATTCAGAATATGTAAAAAGGATGAAGTCCATTGTGTGCCAGTCAAGCCACAGTATTAGTACTTTTGTGTTAAACTTAGGAATAGGTTTTGTTTATTACTGGGACAATCTATGTGTATTTGGAACATCGGGTTCATGCTCTTCGTGCTAAATATAAACTGTAATTTCAGTAACTGATTTTCAGACTTGTGAATTCTTAAGGTGAAAGGCATAAAAAATTTTTACTAATTTTGTAAATAGTGTCAGATGGGTTAAGAGAACTTACGATTGACCAGTTATAATTTAAGATTTATTGGAATTGTTTGTGTATTTAGGGAAGTGTGCTTGGTCAGACTTTTAATGCACATATAATTTTGGCAATTAATATTTGACTAGCAAATCATCCATTTAATCCAGATTTTCAAATGAAATTATTATCAAGACACAGAAATTCTGTTATCTTTTAATGTAGCAAATGATAGACTTTTATATATAAAAACTGCTTTATAAAACTGCTTTATAAAATTACCTGAACAAGAGCATAGAAGATCTTGAAAATCTGTTTCTGGATGAGGACAGATTGATCAGATTGATCAGAAAGAAGCTGGATAAAACGGTCCTTTAGAACTGGCAGGAAATGCTGCATTGCTGCTACCAGTGGACTCCGTTCCTCTGGTTTCTTGTACCTTTGGGTAGGAATACAAACTAATTCTGTAAGAATTTACTTCATAATTAATTATATGTATGAGATACAAAATTAAACTGCTTGCTTGTTCACACAAATATAAGCAAATACTTCCTAAGCAACTTTAGATTCCTCGAAAAAAAAAGAAAAACCAACAATGGAACCAAATCACAAACAAAAGCAACTTAAGAAAAACCCCAAAAAATAATAAAATATCTAAAATTTTCTGAGCATTCATTATGAAGTCAATAATCCCCAAGGCTCCATTAGTATCCTCACTTCAATAGTTTGAGGAAATTGAGGCACAGAGAAGAATCTTTCCCAGCATACTCATCTAGGTACGAACTTCATCAGTCAAGATCCAAGGTCTGCCCTCTTAACCACTTCACAACAGTCTCTAATTGTGAATACTTATACAACTTAAGAGCTACAATGACTTGGCTTTTAAATATTAGCAGCTGACTGATATAAAATTGATTATATATTACCACCCTTATTTACATACCGAAAGCATTAAGGCAGAAGTGGCATCAAGAAAGCAGAAAATAGGCACTTTATAAACAAAGTTCTTTTGTAACCTATTTGGCAACAAAACCTGACTTCAACAGGCTACTTATGGTCTTCACTTATCCCATCTGGAGTGGATATTCACATATTTTATAGTAGATATGATAATACGTGTCTGACTACTGGGTGCTAGTTCAATTTCAACAGGAGTGTTTAACATGTATTATGTGAACCTCGTTATCTTTCTAAAATCCAAAAAATCCTGAATTCTGAATCACATTTGCTCCAAGGATGTGGGTAAAGAATTGCTGACTGAAGTGAGAATTCTGCATACAGATTTCTTAGCATTTTAACAATATTATTTAAAGAGGTCTGTTGATTTACTTTAATTAAACTGTACTTCAGGGGCGCCTGGGTGGCTCAGTTGGTTAAGCGACTGCCTTCGGCTCAGGTCATGATCCTGGAGTCCCGGGATCAAGTCCTGCATCGGGCTCCCTGCTCAGCGGGGAGTCTGCTTCTCCCTCTGACCCTACCCCTCTCAAGCTCTCTCTCTCTCTCTCTCAAATAAATAAAATCTTTTAAATAAATAAATAAATAAACTGTACTTCAATTTGAAAAACACTAGGTCATCTATGCTTCAATGAAAAAAAACTTTAAACACTGAATTAGCAGATTAGAACTATAGGGGGACGCCTTGGTGGCTCAGTTGCGTGTGCCTTTGGCTCAGGTCAGGATCTCCAGGTCCTGGGATAGAGCCTGGGCCTCACTTCTTGCTCTGCTTCTCACTCTCCCCCCATCCCCATAATCATTCTCTCTCCCAAATAAATAAATAAAATCTTTAAAAAAATAAAAAGAACTACAGGAATGACATCCTACCTTCCATTATTAAGGAGTCAATAGGCAGAATAGCTTTACAAAATACAGACTAGTGGTTAAGTCATTATTCTAAAAAACATAATTTATCTTTTTAGATTAAACTGCTTTTTAATTGGTTTTTCCTACCAGATTCCAGTTTTATCTACTGGTAGCCTCCTTGGAGGAAGAAAATATATTTAAGAACTGAATATCTGAGCACATTTTTAAAAGGTAAAGGTAAGGGGCGCCTGGATGGCTCAGTCGGTTAAGGGTCTGAATCTTGATTTCAGCTTGGGTCATGGTCTCAGAGTCCCGAGATCAAGCCCTCAAGCCCCCAAGTCGGGCTCTGCACTCAGCAGGAGTCCGCTTGAGATTCTCTCCCTCTTCTTCTACCCCTCCCCCCGCTCACACACACACTCTCTCTGAAATAAATAAATAAAATCTTAAAAAAAAAAAGTAAAGGTAAAAAGCCTAGATTCTTTTTCCCTACTAGATGAATTTAGAACCGAAGTAAATTACCAAGAATAAAAAACACCAAGACAGATGTTCTAATAATGATTGAGACTATTAAACAATTAACTGATTATTTTAAACTGTTTTAATGTGCTGAGAAATTATACCTAGCATACATTTTAAAACATATGTACAGTTCTTTCACTCAGTAAAAACAATTAACAATTTATGAAAGGAAGTCATTTGCAGTGTCCAATCTGATAATACAAACTACAGTGATTATAGACAATATTTCCTTTTAATAATAAAGGTAGAAAAAACAAGAAAAAAAATAATAAAGGTAGAACTATATTATGCGCTTCTCTCCAATTACCCAACCCAGATGAACACCCACATTAAGAGGGTTTGAGTACCCATTCCATATTATACATTCTTCTTTCCTCCTTCCCTCTCTACATTCAGGAGAGGACTAGAAATAAGGTGGTACTAGCTGCTAATCTATGCTAATTGGTATATGAAAGTAATTATGGTAGGAAACAAATTATTAACCAGTAAGACCTGAAAGTTCCTGAAAGCATGAAAATGTGACACTAAAAAAAGCGGACTACCACAAGGCTACGATGTGCCAATCTAGTAAGCCATGCTCATAGGAAATCCTAAGTACTAGCCCATCACTTTACTGTTAAAACAAAACAAAACAAATCTTCAATGGTATATTAGCATCTAAAAGGTTACATCCAAATTCTCCATCATGGCATTCAAAACCCTCTTTAACATGGTCCCAATTTACCAGTCCAAATTTATCCCCCACCTCTAAACAGAAATTATCCATACCATTTAGTGGTCTCCTCACTACCCACTAAAGACAGTATCTCATTTCCACCTCTGTACCTTTCTTTGTTCATACTACTCCGTATGCTGTGACATGCCTTCCTCTTCAAATGCTCCTTCTGTGCTCCTTCAACTGACAAGCATTTCCTGAGGATCTATGCTCCTGAAGACCACCACAACTTCCAATTTCTGCATGAATATTCTTAGAACTGCTTCAGTCCACACAGATCCCTTGTGAACACCTTGTGCTCCACAATCGAACACTGGCTGAAAATGAACTGGAATTCCAATACTGTAGCAGCCTCCTATGTCTCCCATTTAAAAAATCTCTGTCACACTCTCTCCTGCTAACATTATAGGACAGGAGAGACTTAACCTCCTCAATGACAATAACAGCTTATTATTGTTATTCTCTCTCATTTTAGTCACTCACTTACCAGAACTACAACAACTGGCACTCTGATAGAAGTTGGAGCAACAGCTGGAACATTCCTTAGCAGGAAGATGGGTAGCTGGTGGGAACACAAGAAAACACCAGTACCAATGCTGTAAATGGTATATTTCTCTCCTGCTCAGAAGAAAAGCAGCAGTTCATCAGCTACTTTGAGTTGGGACCCAAAAAGGGTATCGGAGGCTAACTACAGGCCCCAGAATTAGAGGGCTCACAATGGCATCTGTGCAGCTGTCAGGACTGGAAATAAAGCCACCATCATGGTGTAAGTGTTCCTCATGCCTTCCTCAAAATTTTCTGTTACCAAACTTTCAAGTGCCTACAAATTTCATTACTTTCACTACACACTTGAGATAATCCCTTCAATGTATGGCTTACCACTCCTGAAATGCTTTACCTCAACTTCCAAGGTTAGATCTTTTTTCTCATCCCTAAACCCAGATCTAAAATGATCCCTTGGCCTAAAATCTTTCTTAATGATACTGATTACTTACATGAACTATAATTTGCTCAAATATGCAAACACTGAAACAGGTGACTGTGAATCCCTCAAAACACAATGATTAAAAATGATCATATGAAATTCCAACATATCCTTCTTAAAGAATTACAGGTAGGTTCTCGAAACTTATCAAGACACCAAATTAAGATAAAAAATTCAGGGGCACTTGGGTGGCTCAGTTGGTTAAGCGACTGCCTTTGGCTCAGGTCATGATCCTGGAGTCCTGGGATCGAGTCCCACATCGGGCTCCCGGCTCAGCGGGGAGCCTGCTTCTCCCTCTGACCCTCTCCCCTCTCATGCTATTTCTCTCTCTCTCTCAAATAAATAAATAAATTCTCATTAAAAAAAAAAAAGATAAAAAATTCACAGAAAACCAGAAGTTAAAGAGCTCTAATGCTCAAAGTACTCTAATACCCTTCACATTTAAAAAAAGCTTATGTTTAGGCCTTTTATCAGCACAAATTGAGGAGCCCATATAGAGGAATTAGAGATAACCCAGTTTTTGAATAGGGAAACAGGTAATACGAAAAAAGGGCACAACGAGTTTCTCAGTTGAATCAACAGAAGTGACTGAAGAATTAAAGTAAGAATGCTATTTTTAAAAAGAAAATACTAAATTAAAATCAACATATAATTCACTAATTTTTATATGCCAAATATAATTTTAGATGTTCAAACAAAATACCTTATAATTTCCAAACTTCCTACTTCTCAAATCTCTGTAGGAATTGAGAGACACTTACTCATAATTTTTCACAAGCTGATAAAGGCAAAGAAGAATTCCTAGCCAACAAGCACTGTTATCAGACTGAAGATAAAAGCCAATTTTGTCCACAATGGCAGTCCAGCGGCTTGGATAATCATGTTTGATGATATGGTGAATGCATGTAGTAAGCTGTACCCTGAAAGTCAAAAATAAACAATAAGGAGGAAGAAATGCTACCTAGATAAAATTCTGCTCATACAAAGAAAATGGCTGCTTAGACAAAAATAAATGTAACTGAGAAAAAACTACCCGTTCCTACTGATTTAAAAGAAACCCAACAAATGTTACAAATGTAGGTGATTTTGTTTTTCCTTATTTTTCATCCCTATCATCAACTGATGAGTTTCATTTAAAACCCAGCTATTTTCATTAAAAATTCTGCAAAATCAGGGGCGCCTGGGTGGCTCAGTCGGTTACGCATCTGACTCTTGATTGATTTTGGGTCAGGTCGTAATCTCGGGGTTGTGAGATCAAGCCCTACATCAGGCCCACGTTCAGTGCAGTCTGCTTGTCCCTCTCTCCCCCTCTGCCTCTCTGCTATCTAAAATAAATACAATCTTAAAAAAAAAAAATTCTACAAAACCATATAAAAATAAGAACTTTTAAATATCAAAACCATATAATATAAAGTATATGACAGCATTCTACAGTTTTCTTTACCCCCTTTCACCTGATCATACTGTTTCATAAATTTTACATGAAGTTTAGAAGTTTTTAGTTTTTATAAATATAAAAACTACAGTAAGAAAATAAAAAATGACAGGTTTTTATGTTCTGAAAAGACCCACTGGGCTGTCTCCTCCCAAACTCCACAAATTATGTACCTGAAACAATGGGTAAGTTTTAAAATATACATATACCTGATGAGCTCAGGAGAGTGGATAATAGCTTCTACAATATTTTCTCGAATACAATGTCGATCTTCTTCTGGAATAGTATAAGGGGATATGTCCCCTGGTGCTGTTTCCCGATCAGGCCAATACTGTGTTATCATATTTTTCAAATAGATAACACCTAAAATGTAGATCAATTTGACAAGAGTATTTACTGTGAAAGTATTGTGAATCCCCCTTATAAGTGTCCACACCTCCATTTAAAATACTGCACATTCTTGTATTTCAAAGTTGATAATCAAAACACAGTCTAATTCTTAGCGACAATAATCACCCCTGAAGTTATTATTAAACATATAGCCTAAGAAACTCTACAAATAAACACACTATACAACAAAACTATTAAGACTTTTTACATCACATTTATACTTTTTATCCTGCTTTCTGTTGGAAAGCTATCTGGATTAATTTTACCATATCAATTTTCCAAATGAAGCCTCTAAAGACAAAACCACATACACGTACCATACTGCTCTCATAATTAATAACACTACTATAGACTATTTGTAGCCCCCTCAAATTCATATTGAAATCCAAACCCCCCAGTTTGATGGTATTAGGGGTGAGGTCTTTTCGTAGGCAATTAATGCCTTTATAGGAGAGACCCTGGAGAGGTTCCTCCCCTCCGAACATGTTGGGTTCTAAGAACCAGAAAGTGGGTCCTCATCAGACACCAAATCTGCTGCTCCTTGATTTTGGACTTTTCAGCCTCCAGAACTGTGAGGAATATATTTCTATCATTCAGTCTATGATATTCTGTTATAGGAGCCCCAACTGACTAAGACACACAAAGGCTGTTATTTTTATCATAGAAAAATTACAGCATAAAAATTTTTAGTCTATAAATTTAAGCATTTCATTAATATACCACAATCACACCACTTCAAATTCATGTTATATTATGGGAGAATGTGCTGTGTTAAAAAATTACAGATTACTATTTTCTGTTAGCTATCACACTGCTATCTTAAACACTGCTATTTAACACAGTATGAACTAGATTGCTAACAATGTTTTTTATCCAGTCCTCTACTTCCCAATGAGAAAGAGAACCCTCAATCAAAAATGTATATGATGGGGCGCCTTGGTGGCTCAGTTGGTTAAGCGACTGCCTTCGGCTCAGGTCATGATCCTGGAGTTCCTGGATCGAGTCCCGCATTGGGCTCCCTGCTCGGCAGGGAGCCTGCTTCTGCCTCTGACCCTCCCCCCTCTCATGTGCTCTCTCTCTCTCTCATTCTCTCTGTCTCAAATAAATAAATAAAATCTTTAAAAAAAAAATGTATATGACGTATAGGAAATGGAAATTATTCAAAATTAATCAATTACTAAATTCTACAAAACACCAGCCCTTCTCTGACTAGTAATTAAAACTCTTACCTGGAGTATTACACCTATTTGAATAAGGATAACTGATATATCTATGAGTTTTATATTCTACTTTGCTCTATCTTGGGAATTAAAATAATATTCCACCTTATAGTATTTCAAAAAAGACTGACTACACATTAAAATACCTTTGAACAAAAGTTTTAAGACAAACTACCTCTACATTAAAAAACACTGACTCAGTATATGTAACATATTTTAGATTAGTACCATTTCCAGAATTTTGATTCTTTAGCTCCAAAACAGAACACATTAAAATTAAGACTTGATATGGCCCTATATTCTGCATAGAGCCTCTATTTCTTTCTATCGTAATGCATAAAAGAATGGGCAAATATATTTATTTGTATCATTATGATTTGGTATTTTAAGCTGTTTGGTCTACAAAACACTAAGTGAGAACTGCACTGTAAGTATATCATGATTCATAGCCTATTCCATCCAGGATATTGGAGTCTGCTACAAAGACCGAATGCATCTCTCAAATCTAGCAGATGAAATCACCATATGCCCTACACTAAACAGTATCATTCAATTATTAAAAGAATGTAATTATTAAAGTAATAATTAGATTTTAAAATTTTTGACTAATTCCACAGTTTAGCTGCTTCTGGTTTTGCACATACTAACTATAAAACTTTCTAGTATAATTTAATTTTGCTAATGCACATAATCAAGTCTCAAAATGTTAAGGTCTCTTCTAAATGTCACTTTCAACATCTTAGTAAAAATTTGAGATTTAAAGGCAAAGATTCTTTTATTAGCTTCAGAGGTAGAATCTAGTGGCTCATCAGTTGTAACACCCAGTGCTCATTACATCAAGTGTTCTCCTTAATGCCCATCCCCCAATTATCCCTTCCCCCCACGCTCCTCCCTCCAGCAACCCTGAATTTGTTCCTAGAGTTCAGTGTCTCTTATGGTTTGCCTCCCTCTCAATTTTCATCTCATTTTTCCTTCCCTTCCTCAATGTTCATCTGTCTTGTTTTTTAAATTCCACATATGAAATCATATGGGGTATTTGTCTCTCTGAGGCAAAGATTCTTATCTACAAAATAACCAAATGGGAAAATGCCAACTTCATTAGTAAAAGAGAAATGACAGTTAAATAATAAAAACAACTTTTTCCTATTTAATTAGAAATAAAAAAAAAGATTTACTGCTGACCAGGGTCCAGTGAAATTACTATATTTTATAGGGCCCAAAAATGTTCCACTATTGTGCTACTTATATACCAATATTTTAAAAAATAATAAACTTTCACGCATTCATTTATTTACTGAGTACGTTTGGTGTGTCAGGCAATATTTTAGGTACTGTGAATACAACTGTTCATGAAACAAATCTAAGATTAAATGCTAACAATTGAGAAATGTTCACTTCATATGAATGGCACATTATGGTAAATTATTTAGTCACTGAAATAAATTTTAAGACTAACACTATGTAAAGAAAGGGATGAGCTTACTATACATTAAATGAAGCAAAAAAAATTTTAACAAAATTGATGTAGGGAAAAAGAACAGCAAGAAATAATACCAGAACACAACTGGTTTTTCTAGAATGGTGAAATTATTAGTACTCTGTATTTCCTATAACAAAATTAATACACCTGCAAATAAATTAAGTTATAGGACACTAAAGATGTGAATTCCATTATTTTGCAGACCAACAGACAGTATCAGAAGTAACCCACCACATTTTCACAGACCATTTGGTACTGAGAATTGCTCAATATCTTGTTGAAACTGGAAATAAGAAATACAGTAGTCCCCCCCCTTATGCACAGTTTCACTTTCTGTGATTTCAGTTACCCGTGGTCACCCACCGTCAGGAAGCAGATGATTTTTTTCTGACATATTATCAGAAGGTCAATAGTAGCCTAGCACCATGTCAAAATGCCTATATCATTTACCTCACCTCATCTCATTACACAGGCATTTGATCTTTACACATCATCACAAGGGTGAGTACAGTGAAATAAGATATTTTAAGAGAGAGACCACATTCACATACCTCTTATTACAGTATATTGTTATAACTGTTCTAATTTATTATTAATTATTGTGGCTAAACTCTTACTTGCCTAATTTACAAATTAAATTTTATCAGAAGTATGTATGTGTAGGAAAAAATGTAGTATATATAGCATTGGTACTATGCACAGTTTCAGGCATCCACTGAGGGTCTGGGGTCTTAAAATGTATCAGTCATGGATGGGGGGGCTACTGCAGTACTTTTTAATGGCTAAAAACAGTAAATGCACAAGCTGTAAGGAGCAACTGCATAAACAAAGGGGTTTGTATCTTAGAACCATCCACTGGGCAGGGAAACAGGGAATACACAGAATCTTTTAATAAACCCTATCAATTTCTTTTTTCAGCTTCTCTTTTAACTCCATGAAATACCACATTCCTTTAACTCTGCCACCAATTCCAAGGCACTACCTGTTTGTAGTAAACACATGAGGGCAAACGGATTTTCAGGGAAGAAAATCACTGAAGGGCCACCCCGACATACCTCTACTATTCAACTATGAACCTTTTAAATAACTGATTTACATAAACCCAAGAAAATAATTCAGTAACTTGCCTGCCTGTCTCACAGGTAAATCCAGTTGTTCCGACATAGTAATCTGAAGCAGTGTTGAAACAAAATTCAGAGACTTGTGTGCCTACAAACAAACAAAAAAAAGGTTTTAAATTTCTGCAAATATTCTCAGTACTCTAATCCAGTACTGGACTGGCACAAAAGGCTACCCACCCACAAGTTGGTCCCAGCCTTATTGCCCATCACTCACCAAAAATGAACTAAAAAATAAATATATATAATAACCTAACTCCTAAAATATCCTGGATGTTTGCATTTGCCTTCATACTGCTCCACTTCCCATTTATCCTAACTGGCTTTCTTAACCTACACCAACAGCTCAAAAACAATATCCTCTTTAATACCTATTTCCCCAATTCAGTAATAATTTCTCCATAGAGATGTTCTACTGAGTGACTAGACAAACTAAATCAGTAAAAATTAATAGCTTGGGAAGTGTTTTCCAAGGTGCTAATAAATGTTTTATTTCTGAATATGGCTATTTTACCAAAGTGTGTTCAGTTTGTGAAAATTAATCAACTGTACCCTTAAAATGACTATTCTGTATGCACATTACATTTAAATAGAAAATTAATAGCTTTGAACATACAATAAAAGTTGGATAAAAACCATATGATAATTTAATAAATATATTTATATGAAATTCCAAGGCAGCATATACAGAAAATAATGAAATATACCCAAAATGTTAATACAGTTATCTCTCAGGCGATGGCATATAAAGTAGCTATTCTTCACACATTTTCTTTTTTTCCAGTTTATACTACAAACCCTGGACACTTTCATTAACAGTATAAAAAAGTTAATGATTCCTTAATGATTCCTAATTTGTCATATTTGTTTCTGGTTTTAAAAAAAGAACTTAAACATTCAAGTTATATTCCTTCTTTAATGTTTTCACAGTTGCATTCCCTCTCCCCCAATGTAACTACCACCTATGTCATCTCTTCCTTTCAGCCCAAGTTTTAGTATTTTTTCTGCACATGTTCACATGAATAACAGTAATTTTTATTTTAGTTTCCTCTTCACTCCCCCCACCCCAAATATTCCATATATTCTTAGAAACTGAAAAATTTCCCTTTGGATATCAAAAATTGTTTCTACATTAGAACCTGGAATTCTGTCACTCCAAAAATTGTTTATTTAAATGTTCCTGGTACATGACACCATGCTAGGAGTTGAGAATACAAGGTTGAAACAAAACATTAAGGTTCCATGACCTCATGGAAACTTAAGAGTTTAATGTGAAGGATAGCGAAGATAATCAAACAAGTAATTACAATAAAGTACAGCAGAAAACGTAGAAACACTATGGGAGAATCAAAAGGAAAACCTTCTAACCTAGAAGTAACGCTTAAATTTAAGACCTGAATGGGAGGAGCGCCTGGGTGGCTCAGTCGTTAAGCGTCTGCCTTCGGCTCAGATCATGAAACCCAGGGTCCTGCTCTGCGGGAAGCCTGCTTCTCCCTCTCCCACTCCCCCTGCTTGTGTTCCTTCTCTCACTGTCTCTCTCTGTCAAATAAATAAGTAAAATCTTAAAAAAAAAAAAAAAAAAAGACCTGAATGGGAGTAGTTAAGTGGATGAAAGACAGGTATTTCCCCTTTCTGGTACTCTAAACACCATTAACCACCATAACTTTCTTGAAACATCCTTCCAACTATGCAATTCACAGACCACTTTTCCTTCTGAGATTCCTTTGCTGGTTTCTTAAACTATTTAAACTATAACTGCTCAGTCATAGGTCATCTTTTACACTCCCCAGCTGATTTCATCCAACCATGGTCTTTAAATACTATTTGTCAAATACATTATTTCCAGAGACCTATTTTTAACATCCCTACCTTCACAGGCTTCTCAAATTTATCATGTTCAAAGCATCTTCTCCCCTAAAAGCTATGTTGCTACTTTCTTGTACCAATTCTCCCCACCTTTTTCATCACTATCCTCAGTTACTTATGTCTAATACCTGAATGACATCTTTAATACTTCCCTTTTTTATCCCACTTCATTGTGTCAGGACCTGTCAATTCTATATCCAAAATACTTATATAATTAATATACCCACTTTCTCCATTCCCACTAACATCAACCTAGTCCAAATGACTATCATCTTACTTAAGAAACCCCCCACCATTCTCCATTTAGCAGCCAAAGGTCTTTAAAATTGTAAACCGATCCCCTTTAAAAAAAAATTTTAACAGCTCTTTTTTTTAAGATTTTACTTGTCACAGAGAGAGAGAGAGAGCACAAAGCAGGGGGAGCAACAAAGGGGGGGGGCAACAGGCAGAGAGAGAAATAGGCTCCCCACTGAGCCCAGGACCCTGGCTGGAATCATGACCTGAGCTGAAGGCAGATGGGTAACTGACTAAGCCACCCAGGCGTCCCAATAGATTTCTACTCTACTTCCCAAAGGCTATATAAGGGCCTGTATTATCTTGCCTCTGCCATTTCGTCAGTCTCATTTTTTTTAAATTTTATTTTATTATGTTATGTTAATCATCATACATCATTAGTTTTTGATGTCGTGTTCCATGATTCATTGTTTGCGTATAACACCCAGTGCTCTATTCAATACATGCCCTCTTTAATACCCATCACCAGGCTAACCCATCCCCCCACCCCCTCCCCTCTAGAACCCTCAGTTTATTTCTCAGAGTCCACAGTCTCTCATGGTTCATCTCCCCCT
>NC_138379.1:42241001-42294966 GCF_054177405.1 Leptonychotes weddellii
TCCAGCAACCCTCAGTTTGTTTCCTGAGACTAAGAATTCCTCATATCAGTGAGATCATATGATACATGTCTTTCTCTGACTGACTTATTTCGTTTAGCATAATACCCTCTAGTTCCATCCACATCGTTGCAAATGGCAAGATTTCTCCCCCCTTTTTTTGATGGCTGCATAATATTCCATTGTCAGTCTCATTTAAAGAAACTTTCTCACCTCCTACTGTCCCACCTTACCAGCCACCTTTAGGTTCTTTTGACAACAAACATAATTACTCCACAGTCCATGCTGTGACTTTCTACCTGTAACACTCTTCTCTCCAGTGCTCCACCATAGTTAACTGATTCACAGTTCACATTCTTTGAATTTCCATTTAAACATGTAGAGAAGGCTTTCCTGAATGATCATTCAAGCTAAAGAAGGACTCCCTATTACTCTCATAATCTCCAGGGTTTTTTTCCCCCATTACATTTATTATATATTTGTAATTATTATATTTATAGACTGGTTTATGGCTTTCTCTTCTGTTAATTAGATTTTAAGTTTCACTGATAGGAACTATACTATTTATATATCCAGTTCCTCACGACGCTTGGCATTTAAGATGTTCAACAAATTTATTAAACGAAGTACTGAAATGAATCAACAAAAAAATACCTTGGAAGCAGCAGTGATCACCTAGGGGCAGTGCAGTATAAAAGAGTATTTATATTAAAGGGATAGACAGATGAGCCCAGAAAGGACAGTACTATCCACACTACTACTATGGCACTTTTTAGGCCATTTATATTATAGTATACATCTAATCTCCTGCATCAAATTATGAATCCCTGGAATGGACAGCTAGAATCAGTCTGATTATAAATACAAGTGATGCTACTTCTGACATTTTTAACTCTTGAGCAAGTTGCTTCAGTAAATCTAAGACTTAATTACAAAATTAGTGTAACTAAATCTGCTTCACAGGATGGCTACAAGGAGTAGATGAAAGAAACGCCTGGGTGGCACAGTCGGTCGAGTGTCTGCTTTCGGCTCAGGTCTGATCCGGAGGTCCTCGGATGGACCCCAATGTTGGGCTCCCTGCTCAGCGGGGAGTCTGCTTCTCCCTCTCTTTCTGCCCCTCCCCCTAGCTTGTGCTCTCTAGCTCTCACTCATTCTCTCTCAAATAAACAAACAAAATTAAAAAAAAAAAAGTAAGTGAAATATGTAAAATATTATAGTAAATGTCAAGACATAACAAATGTTATGTTGTTTTTACCTCCATACATAGTAGAATCTCATCTGTCTCAGAGTATATTCTAAAGCCAGCAGGGCATAAACTGAATATTGCCAAATGGTTCTTTAGGTCTTTAAATCACCTATAAAATACAACATTTGTGGTTTTGTATATACAGGGTTCTCTCAAGGTCCCAATACCGAAGTTTTTCCTTCTGAATTGAAAAGAACTGCTTTCTATGATTGGAACCCCAAATGAAGTTGTTGGATTATGTTTAGAGGTCATATTAAAATAAGAAAACCACCACAACCACCACTGTTTTTGTTGGCTAGCCACATATATAGCCACATGTGAGTTAAAAATGAGCATGTGCGGGCGCCTGGGTGGCTCAGTCATTAAGTGTCCGCCTTCGGCTCAGGTCATAATCTCAGGGTCCTGGGATCAAGCCCCACATCGGGCTCCCTGCTCCACGGGAAGCCTGCTTCTCCCTCTCCCGCTGTGTCTCTCTCTGTCAAATAAATAAATAAAATCTTTAAAAAAAAAAAAATGAGCATGTGCCACTAACTATATCTTCCTACAAGCCTAACAGATACTCCATGAATGTTACATTAACAAAAGACCTTTATCAATTTCTAACTTAAGGTTTAAATATAAAAAATAAAACCCCAGGGGCACCTGGGTGGCTCAGTCAATTAAGTGTCTGCCTTCGGCCCAAGTCAGGATCTTGGGCTCCTTGGGTTGAGCCCCGTGTCAGGCTCCCTGCTCCATAGGAGTCTGCTTCTCCCTCCTCCTCCCCCCCAAAAAATAATAATAAATAAAATCTTTAAAAAAAAAAATAAAATAAAATCCCAAGAGTACTTGAAGGAAACCACTGTAAATATTTTTATCATCTTGGTGGGAAAAAACCTAAGCATGACACCAAAGACTGAAAGCCATAAAATAGTTTTTGCTCAAATAGATAAAAAAGTAAAAATTTTATATACTCCACCCCACATCAGTATAAACAATGTTAAAAAAAAGGAAAATAACTGCAACATCTGAGGAAGAGTTAAAATCACTCCAAAACAAAAATCAGCAAATATATGCAGGCAAATTACAGAAGAATCAGTACAAGCCGACAGTCCTACCTGAAAACAATGTATGCAATACATCAAAGTGCTAGTGAGGATGTGAAAAATATGGAATTCATACACAGTGCTGGTAGATGCATAAAATGGTACAACCATATTGGAAAACTCGCATTTTCAAACATGCACCTACCTTACAACCTAGCAATTTCACCTTTATATATCCAAGAAAAGTGCTTGTGTCCACAATAATACCTGTCCACTGACAAGTGACTGTATACGCAAACTGTGGTACAATTCATACAATGAAATACTATACAATAACTTAAAAAAATAAAGCCTCACTACGGAATCAAGCAATAATATGGATCTCAAAAAACATGTTAAGAAGCTAGACTACTTGGTACATACCATGTGATCCTATTTATATGAAGTTCAAAGACAGGCAAATCTAATCTATAGTTAACAGAAGTCAGAATAATGGTAACCTGAAGGAGGAAAGGTATTAATTGGGAAGAGTCTCAAGGGAAAGTTCTAAGCCAATAGAGATGTTATATAAATTTTGATCTGGGGTGCTTGGGTGGCTCAGTAGTTAAGCATCTGCCTCCGGCTCGAGTCATGGTCCCGGGGTGCTGGGATCAAGTCCCACATCGTGAGGGGGAAGGGAGTGTCCCTGCTCGGTGGGGGGTCTGCTTCTCCCTCTGCCCCTCCTCCCACTTGTTCTCTCAATCTCTCTCTCTCAAATAAATAAAAATATTAAAACAATTTTTTTTTATTTGGATAATGGTACCTAGGTAAAAATGGACTGAGCTGTACACGTATTTGAGCTTGGTATCATATGTAAATTATCCCTCAATTAAAAAAAAAAAAAATCAACAAGACTACTTTTACCTGAATATTTACAGCAGCATTATTCATAATAGCCTAAAAGTGGAAACAACCCACCAAGTGCACCAAATGATGAACGGATAAGCAAAATGTGGCATATCCATACACATGACGAAATATTATCTTGTAGTAAAAAGAATGAAGTACTGATATATGCTACAGTATGTGTGAACCTTAAAAATACACTGTGTGAAAGAAGCCAGTACCCAAGGACTGAGGGTGTGCAGAAGGCAGAGAAGGGGAATGCTAACAGGTATGGAGTTTCTTTTTGGGGTGATGAAAATGTTCTAAAGTTTGTGGTGATGGTTGCATAACTGAATATACTAAAAAACCACTGAACTGGAGGGGGCACCTGGGTGGCTCAGTCAGTTAAACGTCTGCCTTTGGCTCAAGGTCATGAACTCAGGGTCCTAGGATGGAGAACCACGTCAGGCTCCCTGCTCAGCAGGGACTCTGCTTCTCCCTCTCACCCTACCCCAGCTCACGCGCCCAGGCTCTTAAAATAAAAAAGATTTTATTTATTTATTTGAGAGAGAGAGAGAGAGCATAAGCAGGGAGAGGCGGGCAGAGGGAGAGGGAGAAGCAGGCTCCCTGCTGAGCAAGGACCCGGGTCTGGACCCAGGGCTTGATCGCAGGATGCTGGGATCATGACCAGAGCCCAAGGCAGACGCTTAAGTGACTGAGCCACCCAGGTGGCCCAATAAAATCTTAAAACAACCACCACCACCACTGAACTGGATACTTTAAGTGGTTGAATTCAATAAAGTTATTAAAAAATCAACAAAACTAAACTATGAAAATAAGTACTTATTTTACTACTCTTCTAAGTCACATTGCCTTAAAAATAAACAAGTACAAATCTAAAAAGTGCAACTGAGTAAAGAGTGTTACTTTCAGCCAGCTGAGCTAGACCAAGGGGTAAGAAAGAAAGGATGTTTCTTTTTTTCCCCAAAGATTTTACTTATTTATTTGACAGACAGAGAGTGAGGGAGAAAGAGTGCATGAGAGCAGGAACACAAGCAGGGGGAGTGGGAGAGGGAGAAGCAGGCTCCCCACTGAACAGGGAACCCAACGCGGGGCTTGATCCCAGGACTCTGGGATCATGACCTAAGCCGAAGGCAGACGCTTAACGACTGAGCCACCCAGGCATCCCAGGAAAGGATGTTTCTGACAGCAGAAATCACACAAGCAAATTCCACCCGCGATATCTATCAACTTGCCCCATACAAATTCCCATCTAGCTGAAATCCCTAATGCCTTCTATTCTCCCAAAGTAACAAATGGACATAAAGTAATACTAAATATCAGACATGAGATTCTCAAGAAAATTCTGAAGGAAAGTAGATTAGCCATCACCTAGGCCTGGGATATGAGATTAAACTGGAAGGAGGGATTAGGGTGCCTGGGTGGCTCAGCGAGTGAAGTGTCTGCCTTCGGCTCAGGTCATGATCCCAGGGTCCTAGGATCAAGCCCCGCATTGGGCTCCCTGTTCAGTGGGGCGCCTGCTTCTCCCTCTCCCTCTGCCCCCTGGCTTGTGCTCTCTCTCTCACTCTATCTCAAATAAATAAAATCTTTAAAAAAATAAACTGGAAGGTGGGATCTTACTGGGATAATGAAAATATTCCAAAACTAGATTGTGGGGACGCCTGGGTGGCTTAGTCGGTTAAGCGTCTGCCTTCGGCTCAGGTCATGATCCCAGGGTCCTGGGATGAGTCCCATACCCAGTTCCTTCCTCAGCAGGGAGCCTGCTTCTCCCTCTGCCTGCCGAGCCCCCTGCTTGTGCTCTGACAAATAAATAAATAAAATCCTAAAAAAAACAAAACAAAACACTAGATTGTGGTGATGGTGGTACAATTTGCTAAATCTAAAAATCATTGAGTTTCACTTAAAACAGGTATATTTTATGGCATGCAAATTATACTTCAATAAAGTTTAAAAATGAAGGAAAAAAGATCATGAATCGGTACAATTATAAAACAAATCAAATAAAGATACACATTAACTGTTCAAACAGGAAAACTTATACTTTTAAGCACTAGGTTATCTCTAATAACTTTCTGGCATTCTTGGGTATAGCAAACTATAACACATTTAAAAGAATTTCTATCACATAGTAACTACTAAATTTATTATATGTTGAAAAGACCTTCACATTTTAAAGTAATTTAAAAGATAAATGTAAGTAAAAATATCTCTAGCATCAATCTTTATCACAAAAACTCCTAAAAATCTGAGTAATTATGGTATTATTCTCAACAGTTTGGGAAACATTGACATAGACCTCAAGATGCTATAATAAATCTTTTAGGGTATGAGTTAGAGTATAAATGTAAACTCTATTAAATGTTGGCACTAATTATAGGCCCTTCTTCAAGCTCCTAGTTTCCAGCAATCAGAGAACCAGGAGAACTGAAGCAACAAATGGGTCATTATACATCATTAAGTAGAGCTAAAACTGCTAAGACTCAAGTTTAAAAGCTGCTAACCATAACACAAAACTACCTTTCTAGACAACTTCTTACATTCTCATTATTTGTCATTAACCCAGATAATTCAACATTCACCCTTAATCAATTTCATCAAATTCTTCAACAACCACAACTCCATCTCCCTTTCCTTTACCTCCACTCCACCTACTGGTACTTAAAATGTGTCAGACACTACAGAGATAAAAGTTCACTATAAGATAGGTTGGAGTAGGGGCGCCTGGGTGGCTCAGTCGGTTAAGCGTCTGCCTTTGGCTCAGGTCATGATCTAAGGGTCCTGGGATCTAGTCCCGCATCCAGCTCCCTGCTCAGTGGGGAGTCTGTTTCTCCCTCTGCCTCTGCCCCTCCTCTCCTTGTACTCTCTCACTCTCAAATAAATAAAATCTTAAAAAAAAAAGATAGGTTGGAGTATTACTAATTCTAACTGGACTAACAGGTAAAATTTTCAGTTAGATCCTAAAGGATTTAAACACATCGAGATGGGGAGAAAAGATTTTTTTTTTTTTTTTTAAATTTTATTTATTTATTTGAGAGAGAGAGAAAGCACATGAGAGGGGGGAGGGTCAGAGGGAGAAGCAGACTCCCCGCCGAGCAGGGAGCCCGATGCGGGACTCGATCCCGGGACTCCAGGATCATGACCTGAGCTGAAGGCAGTCGCCCAACCAACTGAGCCACCCAGGCGCCCGGGAGAAAAGATTTTTAAAAGGAAAAGAAGTATGGGTTATATATTTTTTTAAGGTTTTATTTGATTTGATTTGTCAGAGAGAGCATGAGGAGGAGTGGCAGGCAGAGGGAGAAGCAGGCTCCCTGCTGAGCAAGGAGCCCATGTGGGACTTGATCCCAGAACCCTGAGAACATGACCTGAGTGGAAGGCAGATGCTTAACGGACTGAGTCACCCAGGCGTCCCAAAGTATGGGTTATATTAAAGAGATTATTAAGAGAATGAAAGACAACAATGAAAGACAAAAAACGAATAGGTAAATTGTGACCACATCAAGATCTAGTAAGTGGAACTTTTTTTTCGAAATTTTTACCCAACAGCACCTAAGTGGCTCAGTCACTAAGCGTCTGCCTTCAGCTCACGTCATGATCCCAGGGTGCTAGGATCGAGTCCCGCATCAAGCCCCCTGCTTGGTGGGAAACGTGCCTCTTTCTCTCTCCCTCTGCTGCTCCCCACTGCTTCTGCTCTCTCTCGCTTGCTCTCTTTCTCAAATAAATAATCTTTAAAAAAATTTTTTTACACAATCAGATAAGGAAGGTAAGGTTTTAAAGCAGTATCAAGGATGTAATTCTAAGATAGATGACTATAAAGCATCACAGGTAGTAACAGGCCTGAAAAACTTCTACACCATGGGCAGCCTTCCCCCACTCCCCAAAATAAGTCTACCTTTACAAAAGAAAAAAATGAAAAATATACATACCCACATAAACAAATTTCCCTTGACCCTACCAACCCTTTAACCTACAGTGTTATTCCCATTCCCTTACCAGCATTCTACTCACTAACACTGTATTCAGAAAATTGCTTTCTCCAAGGTTACCAATATTTTAAAAGCTTTTCCCCCCAAAAAGTCTTCATTCTGCTTTAACCTCCCTCATTTAGAAATGTCAACCACCCTTTCTTTTTCTAATAGCTTTTTACTTATTATAGAAGTAATTCACGTTCACTAGTAGAAAATCTATGAAATTCATTTAAGTGAAAAGGAAACTACCCACAACCAACCTTCTTACTTAAAATTTCTTTTCTTGGCTCCCTCCTACTTTTATGCACAATTTTCCAGTCTCCTTTTTCCTGTTTCTCAAAGTTCCAAAAATGGGCATCGCCAACAGTGAAGCACTCCAGCACCTAAGTGGCTCAGTCGCTAAGCGTCTGCCTTCAGCTCAGGTCATGATTCCAGCACCCTGGGATCATTACATCTCTTGATCATACTCCCTTCCTCTCAATTTACCAAGAAAAATAACTTTGCCATTGTTGCTTTCTCTCCTAACCTTCAATTCCACATTCCCTATTGCCTGCTATACATTTTCTATCTGATGTTTACCAGCTCCTCAAACCCGACTTAAAACTTAAGTCACGTTTTCTCCAATATGTTTCCCCTCCGGACCCACAATTTTCAATGTAATTACCTAATGTCAGTATCTTTCACAGCTAACTCTTTAAGAAGTAACTTTTTATTATTTCTCTCCATTGGAATGCAACCAAAGAGAGCTTCAATTAGCTACTGTACTTTACACTATTTATAAGGAAAAAGACAGGCATAAGGGCACTGTGACATCAAAGTACATTAATGAATACAACCGGATAATTTCAAGAGCAAAGGGATTTCTAACTTTTCTGTTTTACTAAAGAATTTGACAAAGATGGGTGCCTTGGTAGGGCAGTCGGTTAAGCATCTGACTCTTGGTTTCAGCTCAGGTGGTGATCTCAGTGTGATACAGAGCTGACAGTCTGCTTAAGATTCTCTCTCCTTCTCCCTTCCTCCCCTCCCCACCTCCCGCGCGCTCTCTCTCTCAAACAAATAAATCTTTTTTTTTTAAAGATTTTATTTATTTATTTGAGACAGAGAGAATGAGAGAGAGCACACGAGAGGGGGAAGGGTCAGAGGGAGAAGCAGACTCCCTGCCGAGCAGGGAGCCCGATGCGGGACTCGATCCAGGGACTCCAGGATCACGACCTGAGCTGAAGGCAGTCGCTTAACCAACTGAGCCACCCAGGCGCCCTCAAACAAATAAATCTTAAAAAAAAAAAAGAAGAAGAAGAATTTGACAAATACTATCCCTATTTCATCTACATGAAATATTAGGCATAGTGAGGTTAAATTATCATAGTGATAGAATCAGGACCAGGCTTGAGGCTCTTCATTATGTCTTCCAGCTTTTCATTAAATAGTTGTTAATACTTAAATGATTTTCAACCAAGGAGTTTAAAATAACTTCTTTTTTTTATTATTTATTTATTTTTTTTTTTTTAAGATTTTATTTATTTGATAGAGAGAGACACAGTGAGAGAAGGAACACAAGCAGGGGGAGTGAGAGAGGGAGAAGCAGGCTTCCCGCCGAGCAGGGAGCCCGATGCGGGGCTCGATCCCAGGACTCCGGGATCATGACCTGAGCTGAAGGCAGACACTTAACTGAGCCACCCAGGCGCCCCTAAAATAACTTCTTAATTACAAATTACTTTAGGTAACCAAAAGAAAAAACCCACTTTAAATCAAACTCATCATTAATGTGCCACTGACAGAAGCGAACAGTAAGTAAAATAATATATACATCTACTATATCTGAAAAAGAAATTTTCTTATAAATATTAATATGGTGATATCTTTCTTTCAGATTTTTCACATGCTATGTCACTGAATAACTTCCTGTATAAGAACCAAAGTATCCAGGGATTTTCCCTCTCCCAAATTCAAAACAGTATCTACTTAGAGATATTCCTAATTAAGGAATGTTACCTGCTCAGACCACAGACTAGTCTGTCTTCCAAAAATATACATTATATTCTCATAAATATTTTGCTGAATTTCTAGACATGCCAAATTGTACTATAAACATGCCATGATTTTGCACCTTTCCAGACCTAACATTTTTATTAATTGAACATTTCATAAGTCCTTTAATAAAACAAAATCAAATTCACTACTTACAAATAAAATATATCACTTACAGTAGTAATTGTAATCATCTGTGAAAATCCTAGAAGTGAGTTAGGTAGTTTATTAATTTAAAAGGTAAACACAAAGTATCAAGAAACTTAGCAAAGCTAAGTCCACTTACGTTTTCACATAAAGCATGTGAGCAGCTTTTCTATCTATATAACCATTTTAAAGCACATTAAGCTTAGGAACTGAAGGTTTAAAAGGCTCCTAGGTAAGCCTTCTAATTCTACTTAGAGCATTTTTCTTGCTGCAAGTATAACGGGAAAGAATACTGATGCTAAGATCCTATCTGCCTTAAGCAAAGTCAGATTTAATAGTCTCCTTATCCAAAACTTACACATAGCTCTATTAAAAGTCCCAACCAGGGACGCCTGGGTGGCTCAGTCGTTAAGCGTCTGCCTTGGCTCAGGTCATGATCCCAGGGTCCTGGGACTGAGTCCCGCATCGGGTTCCTTGCTCAGTGAGGAGCCTGCTTCTCTCTCTCCCTCTGCTGCTCCCCCTGCTTGTGCTGTCTCTCTCTCTCTCTCTCTGACAAATAAATAAATAAAAATCATTAAAAAAAAACTATCTTTAAAAAAAATAAAAAATAAAAGTCCCAACCACATGCATTTGTGAGGGCTGTGTGACTATGAAACTCCAGAAAAGCAGGAAATCATGAATTTCTTCTACCAACCACTCAGCTCAGTGCCTATCATAAAGACATTTACTATTAAATGAACCAAGGGGGCCTGGGTGGTGCAGTCGCTGAAGTGCCTGACTCTTGGTTTTGGATCAAGTCATGATCTCAGGGTCATTAGATTGAACCTGGCGTCAGGCTCGAGTCGGCTTAAGATTCTCTCTCCCTCTGCCCCTCCCCTGCTCTGTCTCTCTCTCTCAAATTAAAAAAAAAAAAAAGAAACAGATTGGGAACTGTTCTTTGGAATAAACATTTCAAAAAAATTTTTCCTGACATTACATTTTAATTTATTTGAGAGTGTGAGAGAGAGCACACAAGTGGGGGTGGAGGGGCAAGAGAGGAAGAGGGAGAAGCAGACTCCCCGCTGAGCAGGGAGCCTGATGCGATGCGGGGCTCAATCCCAGGACCCTGGGATCATGACCCGAGCCTAAGGCAGATGCTTAACTGACTGAGCCACCCAGGCGCCCCTCCTGACGTTACATTTAAAACTTCAGTTCAAATGTAAGCTTCATGAGAGAGAGTATTCTATCTTGTCTACAGTATCAGATCCCCAGCATAAAGATAGAATTTGCCATATGATAGGCAAATATTCTTAAAATATTTGAAAACAATCAGAAACAATTAGTTGTTTGAGTGTCCATTCTCAGCTAATACTCCAAGATTAAAAAAAAAGTCTTCATCTACAGATTCTATTCCCAATGGAGGTAAGTTCAAAGTCCATGAACTTTTAGAGTAGAAGAGACAGCAATCATCTAGTTCAAATAAAAATAGTTAAAATTTAAGGAAGAATACATAAAACTAGGTGTTAAAAAGGTGAGCTTTCAGTTTACAAAGTATCACAGAAGGTCAGAGTAGGAAAAGATGGCATTTAAGATGGGATTAATGAGATTTGTGAATAGGAAAACTTTTAGTTTTAGGTGATAAGAGCTTAGCAGGAGAGGTGGGCAGCATGAGCAAAGCTTTGTATGGAAAGGTTTCCACTGAAGAACACTGACAGTGAAAGCAGAAGAATGCAGAAAGACTAATGTCTATTGTAATCTGCCAAAAACCTTCAGAGATGTCTTAACTTTATCTTATAAATGAAGAAACAAGTATTTCTGAGTGAATGAGAGTAGGAAGTAGCAAACAGTCTCTGGAAACATAATTAACGTTGAATGAATGAATACCAAATGTCATATATTTTACAGTTCCAAAAAAAAAAAAAATTTTTTTTTTTTGTTTTGTTTTAAAGACTTTATTTGAGAGTGAGTGAGAGCGAGAAAGCACAACCGGGGTCAGGAGCAGAGGGAAAGGGAGAGGCAGATTCTCCTGCTGAGCAGAGAGCCCAACATGGGGTTTGATCCCAGGACCCTGGGATCATGACCTGAGCTGGAAGGCAGTCGCTTAACTGACTGAGCCACCCAGGCACCCCTAAACCAAATTTTTTAAAACCTTATTTCTAGATATACAGAAGTCAATTAATCTCAAAGCATATAATTTAAATGACAAATGAGATTCCTGTACACAAATCTACTTTAAAGACTGAAAGACATTTTTATTACACAAGTTCTTATTTCTCTTTGCATACAACAAATATTTACTGAGAGTCCAGTGTGCCAGGCACTGTGCTTATAATTGTGCCAATTTTCATGTTACAATAATCTATCTACTAATGATCTCAGTGTTCAAATAGGCACTTGTGTTCCTTCTCCATTAGTGCTGATCATTTTCCACTGAAATATACAACACTATAGTTAGACTGAGACAGAAAATAAAATGTATGGCATGGTAGATGGGTTAATCAATTGGCACTTATGCAGTAATTCAAATAACCTGGAGAGAACTTAGTAGATGCCAAATACTTCCCTGAATTTTTTACATGCATCATCTCGTTCAACCCACATGACACTATGACATACATACTATTACCACTTTTATTTTGTACGTAAGGAAAATGATGCTTAGAAGTTAAATAACTTTCATAACATCCCCCAGCTAGTACAGAACGCTTCAAGGTTTAAAAAAAAAAAAAAAAATCAAGTAACTAAGGAGGTTTTCAATTATGTTTCCAAGAAAGCTTGTACTTTTTATTGGTTTTCTCCAGTCTTTGAGGCAAAGCTTGTTACATGAAGATATTTCAAATTGGGAAATGACAACATGATCAAAATGTTAACAGAAATTAGAAAAAAAAAAAGGATCAAAATCCGTGCTATGCTACTGAGTAAGTCAGTGGGGAATACTAAAATTTATCTTTATTTATTTATTTATTTATTTTTTTAAAGATTTTATTTATTTATTTGAGAGAGAGAGTGAGAGAGAGAAAGAGCACAAGACGGGGGAGCGGGAGAGGGAGAAGCAGACTCCCCGCCGAGCAGGGAGCCCGATGCGGGACTCGATCCCGGGACTCCAGGATCATGACCTGAGCTGAAGGCAGTCGCTTAACCAACTGAGCCACCCAGGCGCCCTTTTTGTTTTTAAAGATTTTATTTACTTGAGGGGGGCACAAGAAGGGGGAGCAGCAGGCAGAGGGAGAAGCAGACTCCCCACTGAGCAGGGAGTCCAATGCAGGGCTTGATCCCAGAACCCTGGGACCATGACTGGAACTGAAGGCAGACACTTAACTGACTGAGCCACCCAGGCGCCCTAATTTGTCAAAAATATCTGCCAAAAAGAGAGTCCTTACTGTGGTCTCTAGCAGTCTAATGGAACTTTCTTAATTTTATCTATATGTAATATTAAAAATATATAAATACTCTAAAAATCCTTGATTTGAGGGTGGTATAACAGAGCTAAAGCCTGTATTATTATCTGCTACAATTAAGTAAAGCTTAATACTGACAAAGAATTGCAGTAACAAAAGACAAAAATTCCTCACCTCGTGAAACTCAAAAATTATACTAGTGAGAATAAATAAAATATGTATGATAAACCAGTGCTACAGAGAAAAATAAATGAAGGGAGATGTAGAGTGTCTGGAGTGTTACAGTCAGGGGAACTCCTCAGTGATACTGAGATGGTTGAACAATGACAGAAGTGAGAGATCAAGTCTGGGAGACCACTGAGTAAAAGCGGATCCAAGCAGATGGAACAGTAAAGTGCAATCACTGTGAGGCAAGAGCACTTTGTTTTTTAACTAGCTGCACTATAATACTTTGGTAACATTTACAATTTTTACAGTTAGTGATTACTTCACTTACTGAAGAGATTCACTCAAATGTCAATCATCTTTTTCTTTTAACTAAATGAACCAAAATATAATTTCAGCTGAATAAAAACAGTATGGAATGACTGCTTCATCCTGTCTTACCCAAAGCGAGATGAGCCTGACAGAAATAAAATGTTACTTCCTCATTCTTAGTACAGTCAAGCTTCTTCATCAAGACTTACCTAGGATCTATTTCCTAAAACAAGGTTTTGCCACAAAAAAAGTCAAAGCAAGTTAAGTATTCAAATAGAAGCACTTCATTAAAATGGAATGAAGACTAGAGCTGAAAATATTCTAAAAAAAGTTACATTAGGAAAATTACAAAAAAATTAAGGTGGAAAAATTGTAAGAAATTTGCAAAATGTAAATAGCTAACAATCACAGAAATACAGGCTAGACCACAAATTTTCTTTGACAGAAAAGCAGTGTTCACTATTCTACAGTATTCCAAAACCCTAACAGAAGCTTAAGAGTTAAGTAAAAAATGCTATGAATATTATTTTGATTATTCATCTTCTAAAAATCAGCTTGTGAAATATTTACCCCAGGCCTCAATTACAAGATGTCAGTGTATATAGACATTCAATACCCGCTTGAGGAATGAATGAATTTCAAATTTTTCTACAAGGGAAGCAACTCTTTTTTTCAAATAATTTTTAAAATTAATAATTACACACAGCACGTTTAGTCAGAATAATAAAATCATGGTAGAGGGGCGCCTGGGTGGCTCAGTCGTTACGTGTCCGCCTTCGGCTCAGGTCCTGATCCCAGGGTCCTGGGATTGAGCCCCTCATTGGACTCCCTGCTCCGCAGGAAGCCTGCTTCTCCCTCTCCCACTCCCCCTGCTTGTCTTCCCTCTCTCACTGTGTCTCTCTCTGTCAAATAAATAAAATCTTTAAAAAAATAAAAAATAAAATCATGGTAGAAATCACCGTAACTAAACTTTTAGGGTGCCTAAACTTACACATGTATTAATACTTCATAAACAAAATAATGTTCATCTTAACCTGTGTCTATCACAAAACAAATCAAAATAAAAAGTGATCCGTAACTCCCTCCATAGTTTCATAATGGTTCAAAATGGGAATTTGTTTCAGCGCATTATTTTATATCTAAAAGAAATCTAAACTCCTCCCAAGGTGACTTTGAGCCTAAAAATTTGAGCATGGGTGGTGAGGGGTTGGGGCCTGGCTGGCTCAGTGGGTGGAGCATGGGACTTATGATCTTGGGGTGGTGGGGTGGAGCCCCACCTTGGGTGCAGAGGTTACTTAAACATAAAATCTTTAAAAAAATTTTTTGAACATCACTCTTGTATGATCTAATAACGGTTGCATTTATATATGTAAGATTTAACTTTTTTATTTTAAAATAATTTTACACTTAATTTGTTTAAACTTTGTGGGTAGTCTTCTTAAAATATAAGTTCCTTGAGGGCAGAGATCTCTAAAAAGAGCATTGTACATTGAAGATGTCCAATTAGGAATACTCCTGTGGCTTCTGTAAAGTCAATATAAATAATGTTTTTAAATGAGTTTCCTATCAGCTAAGAGGAGCATAAAATAACTGAATTTCTACTTTAAAGAGGGACTTCTTTTTCCGCTTAAAAATAAATGTACACTGAACTTCCCTAAAGCTTGCAGACTCAGTGGGATACCAAAAGACAATTATTAACTGGCATAGGAAATTACAGGGGTCCTTTTAAGAAGCCTTTAAAATACTCACTAAAATATAAAAAGTTACAGAAATTTAGAAACAAACAATGAAACTGAAGATAGTACAATAATATACCCACATATTAAGGCTGTTTTCCAAAGGGTGGTCCCCCGAAAATAAAGGGGGAAAAGGGAACCAATCCTCCGCGAGCTGATAGGGAACTTGGCACGTTTCAAGGCACCCTGCCTTACACTGTCTCACTTGACTGTCACAGCAACCCTGTGGCCTAATTTTATGAATGGGAGAAACTCAGCATCAAAAGATTAAGCGACTTGCCCAAGGTCAGTCAAGAAAATTAGTGGTTCAGCTCTACCTAGAAGGGTGCACTTCACCTGACACTTTCTACTACACATCGCCCTGCCTCCCCGACTGAGGCATTAGCGAGTAGAACAGTGAATCTACCCTCGCCCTGCCAAAGAGGCGGGGGCTTGCCTCTGAAAGCTTTCCCTAGCCGCTCAGTCGCAGAGAATAAAGTTGTGCAGATCACCGATCAGCCCAGTGAAGTGACAACCTGACAGGCGCAGCCCCCAAAGGACCAGCTCTGCATTCCCAGGAGCCCCTCCGAACCCGGCGCCAGCGAGACTGCTCCCGGAAACGTCTGAAAAACCTCCCAGTGAGTTTCGCCCCCTCCTGGGCGCGAGGAACGAGCTGGGAATGAGCCAGAGGGCGGCCGGCCACCCGAGCCAGCCATGTGTCCAGCCCGTCACGCCCGCCTCGCCTCAGCCGGCTCCTCATGCCTTGACCGCAGCCAGAGGCCCAGCTCAGGATCCGACGCAAAGGCTGCCTTGGCCGCCACCACCACCGCAGCAGCCTGAGGCGCCCTGGCGTGGCACTCGCAGTCAGGTCCCCGCCCCACCCCTCCAGTTGGGCCCCTCAGCGACGCCGTCCGCGCCTCTGGCCAGGCCCAGAGGGCTCGGCCTGCCACAGTCAGCCGCCCGCCCGGCGTCCTTACTTCATTGAGCTGGCGCTCCGCGGCCTCACGCAGGGCTGGGTCCATGGTGCCCCGCAGGGCCTCGATAATGGTGTTGGGGTCCATCGTAGCGCGGACTCGGTCAAACCCGGGGCTCGGGTGCTACTGGGCCAGGAATAGCGCCGCTCACTGCGCACATGGACCCACCGCGCTCCGCAGCGGCAACCGGCGCGAAAGGAAAGAGAAGCGCCAAGGCCCCGGATAGAACCTCTTCGCCTCGGCGTGGAGGCGGGAGATGCTCCAGCCACTTCCTGTCGGCGCGCGCGCGGGGCACCTTGGGAGATGTAGTCCGCGAGAGCTTTCCGCAGCCCACGTGCCCCTGAACTGCCGCTCCTACTGACAAGTCTTGCTTTTCAAAAAAGGAAAAATGTTCAAACTGCACAGGAAAAAATTAAATCAAACGCAAAACATTTCCCATAATTATATACCCATATACCCATGGTGACCGAGAGGCGAATCTGATGCAATGTGTGATGCGATCCATTGCTAGTAGCTTTGTAATTGAGGGTAATCTTTTGAAAAGCAGTTTGAGATGTGTTTCTAAATGCCATAAAAATGTTCATAATCTTTGCCCCAAGAATTCCCATTCATGAGACTTTATCCTAAGGAAATGACACAAAAGATTAAATGAGCTTTATGTGTAACAGGTATTATAACATTACATATTTATGATTACCAAATACTAAAAATAGGGCTTTTATTGAGTATCCAAATTTTGGTAGGAACTTTATATAAATCACCTGTAAATGCAGAATAAGACATAATCCCTATTAGAATCCCACCTTCTTTAAAACAGTTACAGAAACAGTTTCAGAAAGGTTAAATAACTTGCCCAAGTTCACTTAGTAAGAAGCTGACCTACGATTTCAAATCCTAGGAGGTTTCTGTTTTGAAAGTTTTCATTCTCTTCACTGAATCACTCTGCCTTTCAAGAGAAATGTCAATATGAGGATTTTTAAGCAAATTGAAAGAATTCAATCAATTAAATATTTCACAGCCATTAAAAATTACAAATATTATATACATTGTAACAACACAAAAACAGTTATGTGAGGCTATGGCTTTGTAACATGGACAAAACCTGGGAAACAAAGCTGGCAAAAGGAATCAACTGATTTTCTAGGATGGTGAGATTTTGAGTAATTTCCTTTTATATTTGTCATCGTTGTAATAGTTATGTAAACATATTTACTTAAAATGAATCACAAATCTTCAAATGCAACTTCTTAAAAGATCACTTACTGTTTTCAGTTTGCAGAAAGGAGAAAGGGGGCATGAAAGTCTTTCCCTGGAATAGTGGACTTTGCAATATTAATATCTCTTTTATGCCAACCATTGTGTCTGGAAGTGAGGTTTATATAATTATTCCCAATTTACAAATGAAGAACCCAAGGCTCACATAAGCTACTTAAATTGTGAAAGATCATAAAATTTCCATAATATAACCTGTTGTTAGCTCTATCAGTGTACTGATACAATCTGTTTAAGAATTTCCTCTCCTTGGGGCTTCTAACTGGCTCAGTAGGAAGAGCATGCGACTCTTGATCTTGGGGTCATGAACTATTGATCTTGGGGTCCTGAGTTTGAGCCCCACATTGGGTCTACACCTAGAGATTCCTTAAAAATAAACTTTTGGGGTGCCTGGGTGGCTCAGTCATTAAGCGTCTGCCTTTGGCTCGGGTCATGATCCCAGGATCCTGGGATCAAGTCTCACATCAGGCTCCCTGCCCAGCGGGAAGCCTGCTTCTCCCTCTCCCACTCCCCCTGCTTGTGTTCCTTTTCTCACTGTGTCTCTCTCTGTCAAATAAATAAATAAAACCTTTAAAAGAAATAAAAATAAAAATAAATAAACTTAAAAAAAAAGAATTTCCTCTCTCCTTCCATCCCTCAATTGTGAGAGCCTTAAAAATAAGGATTATGTTTTATTCACTTTTGTATCCTTATCTCCTACCATGAAGCTTAAATGTCTGCTAAGAGTTCAATAAATATTTTAGTGAATAAATGAAGAAAGGAATGAATGAACTAGTGATGACTTGGTGGCTGAGTCAGAATTGAAACCTCAATCTTCATGATTCCTACGCCAGTCTTCTTTGCACTACTACATATCTATTTTAGATTCCAGAATTGACTTGTACACTATGAAATTGTGACAATTATAGCATCGTACAATATATGTAGAAGACCTGACACATAAAAGGTGCTCCAAAAATGTTAATTCCCTTTCCCTGAAACCGAAAGGGAGAAGTGGTGGCAGGAAATATGGTTTTTACCCTTCAGTACTGGGAACTGGGAACCAGCAAGTTTTGCAGAGCTAAAGCTGGAGTGGGGCCTGCGTCTCATGCTTCAGAGAGAATAGAGCTCATAGGATGCTAGATACCATCTGGGGAGGGGGGTGGGGGGATAGGTTAGCCTGGTGGTGGGTATTGAGGAGGGCACGTTCTGCATGGAGCACTGGGTGTTATGCACAAACAATGAATCATGGAACACTTCATCTAAAACTAATGATGTAATGTATGGGGATTAACCTAAGAATAAAAAAAAATTTAAAAAAAAAAAAGAAAGAAATAGATACCATCTGGGGAGCCAGAGTTCCTTCCTTTATCCACACATGGAACTTGGCTCCAGGACCTGTCAGAAGCTTAGCTGCAGGGTGATTAGTACACCCAACTTATTTGTAGGTTTACTTTTTGTCAAGCCAGTGACACAGAGAATGTGACTTATATGACTGGAAATTTAGATGTGAGCTCCTCCAGGGCAGTGACCATTGTCTATCTCTTTGTGGCAAACACAGAAATGAACATATGGTCAATAAATAAATGTGTGAAGATTAAAGAAAAACGTGCTACATTAGGCCAGTATAAACATAAATAGATAAACTTTGTATCTCCTCACTCAATCCCAATTCCTAGTACCCCTATAGCCAATATAGATATAATGCCTTCTTGGGCAAGATTAGTCTAAGGAATTCAGAAAACTATAAAATACAAGGTTTCAGAGCTGATTTTGAGCTGGAATGGAATTGGACAAAATAGAGATAAGGAACAATGCAGGGGTGACTCGGTTACCTAATCTTATAAATGATGGTTCTGTTGTTCAAACAAACAACAACAAAAAAAACATGTCCTCTGCAGGTATGAAAGGAAAGGAGGTTTCAGGGAGTGACCATACAGCTATAATATAAGGGAACAAAAAGAATCAATTCTCCCTTTACAAACCTCCACTGGAGGCTTTTGTGGGTGAACATCAGTGATAAGGCCTTGATGATAAATATTTAGCACCCAAAGTATCTTAAGACCTAGACTGATCTGTCTGAGGTGATTGGATTTTTGTCAAGACATTCCATAATTACTGAAGCCCCACATCCTATATAGCCTATGTTAGGTCTATTTCAGATATCCCAACATTTTAGACAAAATTTCTCATGAAATTTAGTTTTTTTCAATAATGGTAATCATTATACTTGTAACTAAGTGAAATTCATTTTTACACCTTGGTAAGATTTTTACTCTAAACAATTCAAAATGGAGGGGTTAGGGTGCCTGGCTGGCTCAGTCAGTAGAGCATGATACTCTTGATCTTGGGGTGGTGAGTTCAAGCCCGACATTGGGGGTAGAGTTTACTTTAAAATTAATAAATAAAACAAGCTTTCCTGTGCAATATCCTTTCCTAGGTGTCTGCTCACTCCTGGGACCACAATGGGGGGAAAAAATAAAGTGGGGCTTAAAAAAAAAACGACAAGGAAGCTAAAAAAAGAGGGATTGATTATGTTCTGAGGCATGTACAAACTGTGCTGCCGCTAGTAAAGCTTTTATCTCACTGGCCCTCATTTTTTGTTTCCACCTGTGAAATGAGTAAATAATCCTACCCAGGCCCCCCAAATTATTCTGAGAATCAAATGAGGTTGGGAGGGGCACCTGGGTGGCTCAGTCGTTAAGCGTCTGCCTTAGGCTCCAGTCATGATCCCAGCATCAGGCTCCTTGCTCAGCGGAAAGCCTGCTTCTCCCTCTCCCACTCCCCTGCTGGTGTTCCCTCTCTCACTGTCTCTCTCTGTCAAATCTCGGTTAAAATCTTTAAAAAAAAATGAGGTTGGGAAGTGCTTTGTAATTATAAAGCTCAGAACAAAAGTAAATTGTTATTGGTATTTTAAGGGAAAGGCTGAGGAGAAAGGAAAGTAAGAGGGCAAGGAAGGAGAGTTAATAGAAGGTGACGAAATGAGGACTTTCTGCAGAGCATCCTTCGTAGCAGCTATAATTCTGCATGTTCAGCAGCTTGGTATGTATGTGTGTAAAGCTTAGTATGTGTAAGAAAAGGTAAAAGACAATCTCATACTGAAACTGTCAAATGAAGACCATTCCTTATTGCATTTTTTTAAATACACTGACTTACACAAAATTGGAGTTCATGCCCTAAACCATATAAACAATTTTAAAGATCAGCTTCATCAAAGTATAATTTACGTAAAGTTCAATGAGGGTTCACAAAGTTATACACTCACGTCACACTAACACAATCAACATATAGATTATCTCCATCAGCCCTTCCCAGTTAATCCTTATGTGTTCAGCTCTGTGCCACATACGCCCACTGATGTACTTTCTATCACTATCAATTAGATTTGCCTTTCCTACTGTTTCATATAAATGGAATCATGCAGTAAGTACGTTTTGTGTCTGGTTTTTATTCCATGATGTTGAGGGTATCAGTAATTCCCTCCTTGTTGCTAAATGGCAGTCTGTTACCTGATATACAACAATTATCCATTCATCTGTTGGTGGACATGCGGGTCATTTATAGTTTTTCACTATTGTGTATTAAGCTGATATGTACATTCGTGTACAAATCTGAGTGTGGATATATGTTTTCTTTTTTTTTTTAATTAATTTATTTATTTGACAGAGAGAAACACAGCGAGAGAGGGAACACAAGCAGGAGGAGTGGGAGAGGGAGAAGCAGGCTTCCCGTGGAGCAGGGAGCCTGATGCAGGGCTCGATCCCAGGACCCCGGGACCATGACCTGAGCCGAAGGCAGATACCTAACAACTGAGCCACCCAGGCACCCCTGGACATATGTTTTCATTTCTCTGGTAAATAGCTAAGAATGGAATGGTTGATTTGTATTGTTAAGTGTATATGTAACTTCATAAGAAACTGCCAAGGGTGCCTTCTGCTTGTCCTCTCTCTCTCTCTCAATCTGACAAATAACTAAATAAATATTTAAAACACAAAACAAAAAACAAAAAACATAAGGGTGCATATATCTTTTAAAATTAGTGTTCTCGGGGGGCGCCTGGGTGGCTCAGTCGTTAAGTGTCTGCCTTCGTCTCAGGTCGTGATCTCAGGGTCCTGGAATCAAGTCCCGCATTGGGCTCCCTGATCAGTGGGGAGCCTGCTTCTCCCTCCGCCTGCCACTCCCCCTGCTTGTGCTCTCTCTCTCTCTGACAAGTAAATAAATAAAGATCTTTAAAATTAGTGTCTCATATTCTTTGGGTAAATACCCGGTAGTAGAATTACTAGATCATATGGTAATTCTATTTTCAATTTTTTTAAAGACTCTCCATACTGTTTTCCACAGTTTCTCTGTACTATCTTTTGCAATCTCCTGTGAATCTATATTGCATAATAATAAAAAGGCTTAAAAAATAATAATAATAAAAAGGTTTAAAAAAATAGATGTCATAGGGGTGCCTGGGTGGCTCAGTCGGTTAAGTGTCTGACCGGCTCAAGTCATGATCTCAAACAATCCTGGGATTAAGCCCTGCCTTGGGCTCCGAGCTCAGCAGAGAGCCTGCTTGAGAATTCTCTCCCTCTCCCTCTGCCCCTCCCCCTTGCTCGTGCTCTCTCTGTCTCTCTCTCATATAAACATAAAAAAAAAGATATCATAACCAGGAGAAGTCTAAGTAGATATAAATGTTAAATGCCATTCAGTATCCTAGGTGGGATCCTATAAGGAAAAAAAGACATTAGGAAAAAACTGGACATCCAAATAAAGTATGGACTTTAGTTAATAATAACGTATCAGTAGTGGTTTAATAATTGTGACAATTATATAATTGTGACATCTATATTAGTGTGGATATATGTTTTCATTTCTCTGGTAAATAGCTAAGGTGTCCCAAGTTTCCCCTATTATTGACATCTATACTTGGGGCATCGTAGTCAGTTGAGCATCCAACTCTTGATCTGGACTTGGGTCATGATCTCACGGTCCTGGGATCCAGCCCTGCATCAGACTATGTGCTCAGTGGGGAGTCTGCCTGAAGATTCTCTCCATTTCCCTCTGCCCCTCCCCCAGGTTTGCACGTGCTCTTTCTCTCTCACTCAAATAAACAAATCTTAAAAAAAAAAATAATAGGGGAAACCGGGTGTGAGGTATAGGGGAAATTTCTGTTCTATCTTTGCAATAATTCTGCAAATCTACAGCTATTTTAAAATAAAATTATTATTTAAAAATAACAAATAGGGATGCCTGGGTAGCTCAGTTGATTAAAGCCTCTGCCTTCAGCTCAGGTCATGATCCCAGGGTCCTGGGATCGAGTCCCGCCCTGGGCTCCCTGCTCCGTGGGGAGCCTGCTTCTCCCTCTGCCTGCCGCTTCCCCTGCTTGTGCTCTCTCTCTCTGTCTCTCTGTCTCTCTGTCTCTCTCTATCTCTGACAAATAAATAAATAAAATCTTTTTAAAAAAATAAAAATAACAAATAACAAATAAATTGGGGCACCTGGCTGGCTCAGTTGTTGGAGCATGTGACTCTTGATCTCCAGGTTGTGAGTTCGAGCCCCATGTTGGGTGTAGAGATTACTTAAAAAAAAATTTTTTTTTGGGCGCCTGGGTGGCTCAGTTGGTTAAGCGACTGCCTTCGGCTCAGGTCATGATCCCGGAGTCCTGGGATCGAGTCCCGCATCGGGCTCCCTGCTCAGCGGGGAGTCTGCTTTTACCTCTGCCCCTCCCCCCTCTCATGCTCTCTCTATCTCATTCTCTCTCTCAAATAAATAAATAAAATCTTTAAAAAAAATAAAAAAAAAATTTTTTTTTTAACACAAATAAATAAATAAATAGTGGCAAGCTAATAAGATACATAAATCTAAGTAAGGACTTATATCCAGAACATATAAAGAATTCCTACAAATCAGTTTTTTTTTTTTTAAAAAACAAGACAGGAAACTCGATTTAAAAATGTACAAAAGATTGTGGTGCCTGGCTGGCTTAGTCAGTGGAGCTTTTGACTCTTGATCTTAGGGTTGCAAGTTCAAGCCCCATGTTGGGTGTAGAGATTACTTAAAAATAAAATCTTAGGGGCACCTGGGTGACTCAGTCGTTTGAGCATCTGCCTTTGGCTCAGGTCATGATCCCAGGGTCCTGGGATCAAGCCTCACGTAGGGCTCCCTGCTCAGCGGGGAGCCTGCTTCTCCCTCTCCCTGCCCCCTACTCATGCTCCGTCTTGCTATCTCCATCTCTCTCTCTCTCAGATGGATGGATAAAGTCTTTAAAAATAACATCTTGGGCGCCTGGGTGGCTCAGTTGGTTAAGCGACTGCCTTCGGCTCAGGTCATGATCCTGGAGTGCCTGGATCGAGTCCCACATCGGGCTCCCTGCTCGGCAGGGAGTCTGCTTCTCCCTCTGACCCTAACCCCTCTCATGCCTACCATAAAAAATTAGTGTTTATGCCCATCAAAAGACAGGCATGACAATGGTTATGGCAGTTTTCCTTGTAACTGCTCAGAACTGGAAATGACCCAAATATCCATTAATAGAATGAATAAATAAATTCATACAATGGAATGCTACACTGCAATGAAAAAGGACAGACCATTGATATGCACACAACACGGATGAGTCTCCCTGACAATGTTGAATGAAAGAAGTCACACACAAAACAGTATATATTATATGACTCCAATTATATTAAATTCAAAAACATGCAAATTTAATCAATGGTGTCAGAATAGCATCTACCCCTGGAGGAGACACTAACAGAGATAGGGCACAAGGAAACTTCTGGGATAATGGAAATGTTTTCTATTTGTCTGGATAGTGGTTACAACTGTTATATACACACACATGCAAAAATTACTTAGCTCTTAAGATTTGTGTACTCCATTATATATGTTATACCTCAATAAAAATTTTTTAAGAGAAACAATCAGTAGCATTTGCCTACATCAGCCACAACCAACTAGAAAAGATAATAGGAAATAAGATATAATTCACTATAACACCATATTGATATACCATAAAATCATAGTAATTAAAAACATACAACAATGTCACTTGCTCAAAAACAGGCAAATAGGAACAGAACAGAACCAAAAGCTATAAATTGAATCCTTATATAAATGGGGATTTCATATATGACAAAGTGGACACTCCATAGTAATGGGGAGAGTACAGGTTGGGTAGTGGGTAGTTTTGGAAAAACTGGCCCTTTATAAGGAAAGAAATAAAACTGGCTCCCTACCTCACACCATATACATAAGTGGATCCCAGAAAGATCAAAGACATCATTTTGAAAAGCACAATTCTAACTAATAGAAAGAGTGTAACAGATTTTTTTTTTTACTTAGAGAAAAGGAAAGGTTTTTGAAACTCAAAACGAAAAATGTGTCGAAATGAAACTAAGGATTTCTGTCCAATAAAAGATAACATAGACAAGGTCAATAGACAGATGGCAGACTCTGTAATGATATTTACCACATTTAAAACCCACAGAGGATTGTTATTGAATATATGTGTGGAATTTCTAAAAATCCATAGAAATAAGACCCAAAGAAAAATGGGAAAATGTCATTAAAAAGCAATTCATAGAAGGGGAGGCTTGAGTTACAAAATGGGACTTAAAGAAATGATCAAGATCACTAGTAATTAGTGAATCATGAAACAATGAGATACCATTTTTATTCTGTTAGAATGACCAAAAAAGATAAAAAAGCTGTATGATACGAAGTATTTACAAGTATGTTACAAAATTGGCACTCTTGGTGTGCCTGGGTGGCTCAGTTGTTAAGCATCTGCCTTCAGCTCAGGTCATGATCCCAAGGTCCTGGGATCGAGTCCCACATTGGGCTCCTTGCTCAGCGGGGAGCCTGCTTCTCCCTCTGCCTGCTTCTCCCTCAGCCTGCCTCTCCCCCTGCTTGTGCTCTCTCTCTTTCTCTGACAAATAAATAAATAAAATCTTAAAAAAAGAAAAGAAAAGAATGCATAGCCTTTCTAGTGTTTCAACTGAAGCCCAGGGGTATTAATGAGATTTCTCCACTTTGTCAGGGCTAAAACTCCAGTGACCTCCAGACCGCTTGATCTCTAGTATCTCTGTTCAGTTCTCAAGATCCTAGGGGCTTCTATCTGGCAAGACTTCAGTGGTCTCACAGTGTGTGTGTACAACCATTAGCCATGTTCTAATGGGAGACCACTACACAGACTTCCAGGGATCATCTCTATAAAGCTCCCTCCTCCATGCAATTTCACTCCAAATATTCTAGTAATTTCCCCTGTCTTGAACTCTGATCTCTGCCTCCCTCAGATCGGCCAGGTTCTGCCAACTCTAAGTAAGAATTATTCTCAGACAGGGGCACCTGGGTGGCTCAGTCGTTTAAGCAACTGCCTTCGGCTCGGGTCATGATCCTGGGATCTGGGATCGAGCCCCACGTCTGGCTCCCTGTTCAGCAGAGAGCCTGCTTCTCCCTCTCCCTCTGCCTGCCACTCTGCCTACTTGTGCTCTCTATCTGTCGAATAAATAAATAAAATCTTAAAAAAAAAAAAAAAGAATTATTCTCAGACAGGTAAATGGACAATCATGGGGCTCACTTTGTAAGTTCCTTTTCTCTCAGGGATCACAGTCTTACACTGTCTTTTTCTTTTCCTTTACCCAAAAATCAATACCTCATATATTCTGTCCAATTTTATAGTTGCTTACAGTGAGAGGTCTATTCCTGTAGTTACGCCATTATGATCAGAAGTGGCATGTGTATGGGCTTGTAATTTATATCAATGTCATTATGCAATAAATTTCATTGAGTTGCTTCCTTTTTCACACAACAGTGTGTTTTCAAAGATCTGTTCCTATTGCTATGGATAAGTACATAGAGATTGTTGCTTTTAACTGCAGCATGGTGTTCCACGGTGTGAATTTACTACTTTTATCTTTTCCAGTGCTCTAGTGATAGATATCTGGGTTACCTCTTACTTCCCCCTACAACAACAAAAAGCCATGAAGAATAAACTCTGAAATATAAACCTTCGGACTGGGAGTATAGCCTTATAGTGTGTAAGCATTATTTAACTTTGTGAAGTACTAACATTATTTTCCAAAATAGTTAAACCAGTTTATACTCTCATGAGCAGTGCAAAGAGTGTCATTTTTAAAAAAGATTTTATTTATTTATTTGTCAGACAGAGAGAGAGAGAGCACAAGCAGGGGGGGAGGCAGGCCGAGAGAGAAGCAGGCAGAAGGAAAAGCAGGCTCCCCCTGAGCAAGGAGACCGATGCCGAACCTGTTCCCAGGACCCTGGAATCATGACCTGAGCTGAAGGCATGCACTTAACCAACTGAGCCACCCACGTGTCCCAAGAATCATGTCTTAAAGAAAAACTGATGCTAGATTCATCTTAAAATTTAAAAACAAACCCTCAAAGATGTCTAATGTGCTTTCAGGAAATATACATGGAAGAATTTAGCAGTAAAGGGGTATCATGTCTGCAACTTAATCTCAAACTTTTTGAAAAATGTATGCAAAGAGAATGATAAAGCAAATGTGGTAAAATTTTAACATTTGGAAAATCAAGGTAAAAGGGTATATGAGAATTCTTGGATCCTTCCCATAAAGTTTGCAATTCTTTCAAAGTAAAAAGTTAAAAATAATAATACTAATGAGGGGCGGCTGGGTGGCTCAGTTGGTTGAGTGTCTGACTCTTGATCTCAGCTCAGGTCTTGATCTCAGGGACCTGGGTTCAAGCTCTGTATTGGGCTCCATACCTGTGGAGCCTACTTAAAATAAATAAATATATATATATATATATAATTAAAAATAAGGAAAAATATACCACATTGTCACTTTTTTTTAATTAAAAAAATTTTTTTTAAAGATTTTATTTATTTATTTGACAGAGAGACAGCGAGAGCGGGAACACAAGCAGGAGGAGTGGGAAAAGGAGAAGCAGGCTTCCCACCGAGCAGGGAGCCTGATGCGGGGCTAGATCCCAGGACCCTGGGATCATGACCTGAGCTGAAGGTAGATGCTTAATGACTGAGCCACCCAGGCACCCCCCTCCTTGTTATTTTTTTTAATAATAGAAATGCATTCTCTCACAGTTCTGGAGTCTAGAAGTCCAAGATCAAGATGTCAGCAGGGTGGGCTCCTGGCTGGCTGAGTCAGGAGGAGCATGCAACTTTTGATCTCTGGTTGAGTGTAGAGATTAAAGAAAAAAAAAAGATGTCAGCAGGGTTAGTTTGTTCCAAGGATTCTCTCCTTGGCTTGCAGATGGCTGCCTTCTCACTGTATCCCCACATAGTGTTTCCTCTGTGTATATGCTCCCCTTGCGTCTCTTTTTGTAGTCCTTATCTCCTCTTCTAATAAGGACACCAGTCAGCCTGGATAAGGGCCCACCCTAATGGTTTCATTTTAACTTTTCCTCTTTTAAGGCCCTATCTGCAAATATAGTCACATTCTGAGGTACCTATAGAGCTTCAACATAGGAATATTGGGGGGACACAATATAACATCCCTAATCCCTCTCCTTTTTCTAAGTCCTCTTTGTTTCTTTTTTTTTTTTTAAAGATTTTATTTATTTATTTGACAACGAGAGAACGCGAGAGAGAGACAGAGAGCAAGCACAAGCAGGGGGAACGGCAGGCAGGGGAGAAGCAGGCTCCCTGCTGAGCAAGGACCCTGATGTGGGGCTCGATCCCAGGACCCTGGGATCATGACCTAAGCCGAAGGCAGACGCTTAACTGACTGAGCCACCCAGGCGCCCCAAAGTCCTCTTTGTTTCTTGAAAAAATTTTAAAAATAAAAATCAACTATGATTGTGGATTTCTAAATTTAGTCTTATAATTCTGTCAATACGTTTTTTACATTCCATATTTGGGGCTATGTTATTTCCTGGTGAACTGAAACTTTTTTTTTCTTTTTTAAAGATTTTATTTATTTATTTGACAGAGAGAGAGACAGCGAGAGGGAACACAAGCAGGGGGAGTGGGAGAGGGAGAAGCAGGCTTCCCGCTGAATAGGGAGCCTGATGCAGGGCTCGATCCCAGGACCCTGGGATCAGGACCTGAGCCGAAGGCAGACGCTTAACAACTGAGCCACCCAGGTGCCCCTGGTGAACTGAAACTTTTATCATATGAAATATTTCTGTTTATCTCAATAATTTTTTTCATTAAAGTCTATTTTACTTAACATTTAAAAATGGGGGGCGCCTGGGTGGCTCAGTCAGTTAAATGTCTGCCCTCGGCTCAGGTCATGATCCCAGGATCCTGGGATTGAGCCTCACATCAGGCTCCTTGCTCTGCAGGGACTTTGCTCCTCCCTTTGCCCTTCACCCAGCTCGTGCTCACTCTTGCTCTCTCTTAAATAAATAAATAAATAAATAAATAAATAAATAAATAAATCTTAAAAAAAAACATTTAAAATGCATCCTCACACAGAATAATATTATATATTCTACAAAGATTATAATTAATCAGGGATACATATCAAATATATTAAAGTGGTTGCCCATGGAAGGGAAGGAGATGCTAATGAGAGTCACAGATGAAAGGAGGAAAAGTAGAGGAGTCTCACACAGGCTGATGATGATAATGTGCTAAGAACTGAGATTATATATAATTAACGCAACTTTTCACATCTGCCACCCAGAAAGTAAAGTACGAAAGAGAGAAAGACAGTGAGGTAGGAAGAATAGAAGGAAAAATGTAAGGCTAGAAAGATGGAAGAACAGACTATAGTTCAAAATTATTAATTTTTAAGGTGTCCAGGAGGATTTTCAGATGACTATTTTGAACTTAGAGGATGAGAAAGAGACACTTCTGCACATGGAGTTAAGATGAAGAGCATTTCGGGAAGAAGACACAAGAGGTGTACAGACATAGAGTAATGAGAGCACAGAGTCTGTTGGAGAGGAAAGGGGAGGACAATAATGAGAGATGAGTCCAGAAAGGTCAGTTAGCGCTGAAATGTTCAAGTGTTATGTTAAACTTTGTGCTATAGGTAAAAATATTTAAGACAGTAGTGTGGAGTGGTTTAAAAGCTCAGACTTAAATTAAAAAGACTTGGATTTGAATTTGAACTGTCCCACATGGCAGGTATATGACCTTGAGCAAGTTATATAATCTCAGTGAGACTCAGTTCTCATGAACATTTAAGTAATAATGATATTTGTCTTGGTGAGATGTGAGAAATGAATAAATGCACATAAAGCTCTAAACACTGTACACGGGGATGCTTGGGTGGCTCAGTCAGTTACACATTTGCCTTTGGCTCAGGTCATGATCCCAGGGTCCTGGGATTGATTCCCACATTGGTCTCCTTGCTCAGTGGGGAGCCTGCTTCTCCGTCTGCCTGCTGCTCCCCCTGCTTGTGCGCTCTCTCTCTCTGACAAATAAATAAAATATATTTAATCCAAGCTGATTTCTTTTTTATTTATTTGACAGAGAGAGGGCTAGAGAGCACAAACAGGGGAAGTGGCAGAGGGAGAGGGAGAAGCAGACTCCCCGCTGAGCAGGGAGCCTGATGTGGGTCTCAATTCCAGGACCCTGAGATCATGACCTGAGCCAAAGGCAGACGCCTAACTGACTGAGCCACCCAGGTGCTCCACAAATAAATAAAATCTTAAAAAAAAAAATGAGGGCGCCTGGGTGGCTCAGTCGGTTAAGCGACTGCCTTCGGCTCAGGTCATGATCCTGGAGTCCCGGGATCGAGTCCCGCATCGGGCTCCCTGCTCAGCGGGGAGTCTGCTTCTCCCTCTGACCCTCCTCCCTCTCGTGCTCTCTGTCTCTCATTCTCTCTCTCACAAATAAATAAATAAAATCTTAAAAAAAAAAAAATGAACCTGGCACAGAGTAAATATTCAGGACTTGAATTATTACTATGACTTGTATTATTATTATTATTATTACTATTTCTTTGTCATCATCATCATCACTGTCCTCATCATGCTTATTATTTGAACCAGAGAATTACCTGTATTTTAGAAAGATTACTCTGGTAATAATATGAAGGTTGATTTGGAAGGACTGAGAGTAAGAACAGATAACACATAAAAGTGAGCTGCCGTAGTCTAGGTAAGGGATAATAAGGATCTAAGTGTTGCTAGAGAGTAATATTTCAGGAAATAAAGCTCACGGGTCTTTTATTTATTTTTTTTTTAAAGATTTTATTTATTTATTTGAGACAGAGAGAATGAGAGACAGAGAGCACGAGAGGGAAGAGGGCAGAGGGCGAAGCAGACCCCCTGCAGAGCAGGGAGCCCGATGCGGGACTTGATCCCGGGACTCCAGGATCATGACCTGAGCCGAAGGCAGTCGCTTAACCAACTGAGCCACCCAGGCGCCCATCACGGGTCTTTTATATACCCCTTATGCACCACTTCAAATTCTCGTAGCTACAGCGGTAGTGACCAATTCTGTGCAGGTTTCATCTACCTTCATGTCAAGGTGCAACTGGGCAGCACTTCACTTTTTTAAAGATTTATTTATTTACTTTAGAGAGAGAGAATGTGGGGGTGGGAAGAGAGAGAGAGTCTTAAGCAGACTCCCTGCTGAGCGTGGAGCCCAGCTTGGGGCTCAATCCCACGACCCTGAGATCATGACCTGAGCTGAAACCAAGAGTCGGACACTTAACCTTAACCAATTGCGCCACCCAGGCTCCCTGTCAGCCCTTCATTTCAAGCCTGTAATTTACCTCTCACTTCCTGCCCTAGGACTTCTCTAATCCCGTCGTGGGATCTGAGGGCACCTGCTTGGGTATTTGCACATGTGTAATCCTGAAGTGCCCAGGCAGGTTTCAGCCTTGTGGGGCAACACTTAACCAATGAGAACAGGAATGGACAAATGCTCCCCCTCTCTTCCCTTAGGTGGACAGTCCTGAGATACATTTCAAATAATTCCTCAGATGGCCTCCCAGGATCTAGCAACCTGTTGTCCAGAACAGTGGCTAACTCTATAGCCGGTCTCTGTCTTGACTTCTGCCTCTTTCCTTGTTCTAACTCAAGTTGTCCCTCACTTCTGCCCTCCAGAATCACACTCTAAAATGAACACGTAAGCTTTTGTCTCAGGGTCTGCTACTGGGGCAACCCAGGCTAAGAGCATTGATACAGAAAATGGTCTTAGAAAGCAGACCCTCGGGAAGGAATTGTATCACCTAATGAGGACTTCATCGTTACTGGTAACAGGTTTAGTTAGATGGGTGAGATGACCTCTGACCTGCCCTGGAATCCCATTTACTAAGAATCTCACCTATGTTTGATTGGGATGAGGTGTAGGTGAAGGGAAGTATTGGTATGTATACAGTGACTGTGGCACTTGAACAGCATAGGGCAATGATAACTATGAGATTGTGGTTGGAGTTCACTTTTGTTAGCATTGGTAGACTGGAATTAAAAAGGAAAAGGACAAATTCCTGTAAGCCAATTAACCACTCTAAGCTATGAAAGAGAGGGCCTCTACGATATAACCCCAAGCCTGTAAAAAATTGTAGCCTGTGTTGAAAATCAGGCCTAGGTCCTAATCATAAGGATAGTATTGCTTCAAAGACTCAACAGATCTCTTATGTCAAAGTCAGTCCCTGATAAAAAGTAGAACTCTGAGATCTAGGATAAAGATAATTAGATGGATAAGCATGAGAATTTTGAACCCCTGGATTCTCCTAAATCCGCCAAGCTAGCAGAATCCAGAAGGAAGAAGTCCAGTTAGAAGTGGTCCTTCCCTTCACTTGAGGATCCTGCAAGATCTAATCTGAGGCAGATGTCTCATAAGATGACTCTTGTCCTTCTTAAGATCTACCCCTGCCACCTTCATTGCTCCAGGCTAATACTGGTAATTAGGGTTAGATCTCGGTACAGCCCTGAAAGGGAAATATCATTCCTGCTGCAAGAGAAAATCAATCATACACTAAGAATCATAGAAAATGGCTAATATGTCCCAACAGAAACCAAAGGAGTATATCTGGAGTGTGTTAAAGCTTACTCTGCTGACTAAGATATAAAACTAAGTAGGTAAGAATTTATTAGCATGGAGGCACTCGCCCAAAATTCAGATTCAGTGTTCTGGCAAAAGCAATACCTGGAGCTGGCCCTAACACCCTGCCAGGAATGGCTCTTTTGAAGCTTGAACATAAGGAATGTATATCAACACATGAACACAGCTTCTAGTAATTAATAAGTGGCTATGGCTCTGTAGAAAGTAAGGACCAAAACCAGTTTGCCTTTAGTGGAAAGGACATTAATACCCATTTATTGCTTTGCCCCATGACTGTTTTATTTAAGTCTCCTGCTCTGTCCTCATATAGTCTGCAGTGAACTTGATCTCTTATTAATATTCTACAGAAGGGTGCCTGGGTGGCTCAGTCGTTAAGCATCTGCCTTCAGCTCAGGTCATGATCCCAGGGTCCTGGGATCGAGCCCCACATCGGGCTCCCTGCTCCGCGGGAAGCCTGCTTCTCCCTCTCCCCTCCCCCTGCTTGTGTCTCTCTCTGTCAAATAAATGAATAAAATCTTAAAAAAAAAAAAAAGAATATTCTACAGAACATCACACGGGTCCAATATAGGTCATACTAATTGGACTTGGTGAGCAGAAGTGATAAATACCCCCAAATACCCTAGTATTACATATGCAGACCAGAGAGTGAGAGATAAAACTCATGAAGACTTAAGGGACTACCACATTGGTGAAGTGTTTAGGGATCCAATGGTCTGTGGCATCCCTTAAAAGTTAAAGGACAAGGCACTTCACCTCTCACGAAGAAAGACAACATTCTTTTGTGCTTGATGGACTTATTTCCATTATGAAAGCAGCCTATCCCACATTCGGGGATATTGCTTTATCCATTTATCAGATATCTAGGAAAGCTCCCAATTTTGAGTCAGACCAAGAGCAAAAGAGAGACCCTGACGCAGAGAATGTCCAAGCAACAGAGAAAGCTGTCCTATGGGTCATATGACTCAGTAGATGTGATATGTCAGAGGGATCCATGGTAGATAAAACCACTCTTGCAAGCTCTAAAGGAGAGTTGCCATATGTTGCTAGGGTTTTAGACCAGAGGTTGGAAAACTCTGGCTTGGGGGTCAGTCACTTCAACTTGTTTTGTTGTTTGGTTTTGATTTCAGTTTGTTTGGGTTTTGTTTTTTACACCTCACAAGCTAACAGTGGTTTTACATTTTTTAAAGGGATATTATAAAAAAGAATATGCAACAGAAATTATATGTTGTCTACAAAGTATAAAATATTTACTATCTGATCCTTTAAATAATTGCTTGAGAAACAGTTTCTAGTGTGTAACTGGGACCCAGTGGAGCCCAAGTGCTTTTCCATGGGACACTAGTGACCATGCAATCAGAGGTCCCAATGAAATGAACGGGTGTTACAAGATCTACCACGTCATAAGGTCAAGCATTCCAGGGGTGCCTGGCTGGCTCAGCCGGTAGAACGTGTGACTCTTGATCTCAGGGTTGTGAGTTTGAGCCCTTATTAGGTATGGAGATTACTTTAAAATAAAATCTTAAAAAAAAAAGAAAGGTCAAGCATTCCGTTGTCCAATAGAAATGATAGATTTGGGATTGGGTCTAAGCAGGATGAGAAGGCATAAGTGAATTACGATAACAAGTGACCCAAACTCGTGTCTTACCTCTGTAGCACTGAAGCCTCTCTTTCAATTCACTTCAATGATGGGGGCAGGAAAGGTAGGCCTGGTTCACAGAAAGATCAGCTAATATGTTGGTCCTAATAAAAAATGGACTATGCTGAACCACACCTCTACTCAAGGGTGACCTTAAAGAACCCGTTGGTGGTGAAGGAAAATTCTCCCACCAGGTGGAGTTGGTAACAGTACATTTGCTCATCACTTTATATGGCGGGATAAGTGGCTTGAGATAAGGTTATATATGGACTCTAGGGGTGAATGTTTTATCTGGTTAATCAGGGTGCTGGAAAAAGAAACATTGGAAGATGGGGACAAAGAGAACTGGGGAAGGTAAACAAGTGGACTTAAAGAAATAGGCACAAAGTGTGTAGATCTTTGTGCCTCATTATAATGTCCACCAGAGACTAAACATCACAAAAAAATGCTCTCAGAAACCAGGCAGGCAGGATGACTTGTCCAGTGGTTGCCAGTCAGACTTTCTCCTTGGCCATTCCAGTGCTTAAACAATGGGCCTACTAATGGAGTGGCCATGATAGCAGGGATGGAGGCTATGCATGGGTCCAACATTATGGGTTCCTTCTAATCAAAGTTGATCTGGCTATTTTTACCTAATGTATGCCCAACCTACCAGCAGAAGAGATGAATGCTGAGCCCTCAATATCACTCCATTCCTTGAGGAAACCAGTCGGACACTTGGTAGCAGATTGATTACATCAGATCCCTTCCTCCCCAGAGGGACAACAATTGGTTCTCACTGAGATTGACGAGGATTGCAGAAACAGAGCACTGATATGGACATAAAACTGCTGTGCCTGCTGGGTGGTGAGTAATAAAGTCCTTTGTCTCTGACCTAGGAGTCTCATATCTTCTGTCAGCATCCCTATAACTGTGGCTTGCAAATACAGTTCTTTTTTTTTTTTTTTAAGGTTTTTTATTTATTTATTTTTGAGAGAGAGAGAGGGAGAGAGAGAGCGCGTGCACAAGCAGGGGGAGGGGCAGAAGGAGAAGCAGACTCTCCGCCAAGTGGGGTGCCCGATGGGAACTCCATCCCAGGACCCTGGGATCATGACCTGAGCCGAAGGCAGATGCTTAACCACTGAGCCACCCAGGTGCCCACAAATACAGTTTTTGACATATACCTATACAACCTGTGTGTGTGACTGGGCCTCACCTCACGCCTGAACCACAGGCCTCTCACTTCCTACCCCAGGGCTTCTGTGATGCCATCTTACAGTATGCCCACAGAAACATGCTTGGCTCTTCTGCATGCACAACCTAGAAGTGCAGGAAGCTTAACAGTCTGGGAGGCAAATCCTATAAGAGCTGATTCTTCTCTCTTATTTTCTCTGGGTCAGATGGTCCCAAGATACATTTCATAAATCTCATAGTCCCACAGGCCAGTCTCCCTTAGTAGGAGACAACTAAAGCCTTTCCTTGTTGGCTCTTTCTCCTTCCTAGTTTTACTCCTCACTCCTGCTCTCTGGAATTATACTTCCAAATAAACTACTGGCATTATGGCCTGGGCTCTACTTTGGGGGAAACCCAGACTATAGCAATGCAACTTTAGATGTGGTGGCAAGACAACATAAAGTTTCTAAGCTTTAGTGATTGGAGGGTGGTAATACCATTAGAATAAATGTGCAGGGGTGCCTCAGTGGCTCAGTTGGTTAAGTGTCTGACTTCAGCTCAGGTCATGATCCTGGGGTCCTGGGATCGAGCCCCATGTTGGTCTCCCAGGGAGCCTGCTTCTCCCACTCCCTCTGCTGCTCCCCCTGCTTGTGCTCTCTCTGTCAAGTAAATAAATAAATAAAATCCTTTTTAAAAATAGAATAAACATGCAATGCAGTAAGAGGAACATGTTTGTTCCTGAAAACATTAATTTGAAATATTGGGTATATCCTTTCAATGCCCAGTTCACAGATGTGATGCTGACCTAGTCTCAAGTAAAAGACAGATCTTCCATTCAGCTAACACATATTGAAAATCTACTATGTGCCAACAAGTTTTGGCTCAATGCCATGTTCTTAAGGATAGTTGACACCATGAAAGGATTAAGATCTGAGAAATGGAGAGAAGATAAGCAACATATCAGGAGAAGGAAGAGTAAATAATTAAGCACCCATTCTGTGCATGTGTAGCTCTCCTAGGAAGGAAACATATATAATAGTCTTTGTATTTACTTCAAGGGACTCATAAAATCTAATAGAGATGATGTTTTTGTATAATACAGAGTTGTGAGTGAAAAATATTCTTAAAAGCAGTAGAAATGGGAGCTCCTAGGAGAGAGGGAGTCATCACTTGCAGCTGAGATAATAGGGATGGGTAGATGAAGGAGGGGGCATCTGAGCTGGATTCTGGATGCGTAGCACTGAAAGGCACAATAACAAGACTGAGGGCAGAACAATGCAAGCAGAGGAGATGACAAAGGCCCAGCAATGGGAGGGGCGCCTGGGTGGCTCAGTCGTTAAGCGGCTGCCTTCGGCTCAGGTCATGATCCCAGGGTCCTGGGATCGAGCCCCGCATCAGGCTCCCTGCTCAGCAGAAGCCTGCTTCTCCCTCTCCCACTCCCCCTGCTTGTGTTCCCTCTCTTGCTGTGTCTCTCTCTGTCAAATAAATAAATAAAATCTTAAAAAAAAAAAATGGGCCCAGCATGGGAGAGCATGGTTTGTGAGAATGTGCTAGTTAGGATTTTTGGTTGCAAAGATCACATTACTTTAAGTGATAAAGATTACTTTCAAGGCTATGTGGGAAAATAAAGAAGACAGGAATCTCTTGGGCGCCTGGGTGGCTCAGTCGTTAAGCCTCTGCCTTCGGCTCAGGTCATGATCCCAGGATCCTGGGATCGAGTCCCACATCGGGCTCCCTGCTCGGCAGGAAGCCTGCTTCTCCCTCACCCACTCCCCCTGCTTGTGTTCCTGCTCTCGCTATCTCTCTCTGTCAAATAAATAAATAAAAATCTTTAAAAAAAAAAAAAAGAAGACAGGAATCTCAATCACGCGGGACTGAGGCCTCATTGGGGATTAAATTACATCTGGGAACTAGGAGGTTATACTGGATCCAAGGCAACTCAAAGGATCAGGTGTTTTGTCTGGATCCCTTTCTGTGGTCTATCACTACATAAGGATGCTCTCCCTGCATCTACTACCACTTAACTTCTTGTTTTGTTTCTGCACACTCAAGATTCTGTCTACTCCCGCCTTCTGCTGTGTCATAACTTCCAGTTACACCTTTTTCTCTGTATGTCTTTCATCTTGTGACCCTGCTAGTAACCATTTTACTGTCTGGGTCTCAAATTCAATCTTTGCAAGAGAAAATTTGATTGATCTGGTTAATTATTATCATTCTCATTGAGCAACTCCCTTGGGCAATTGGACAGCCTATGAATAGAGTGGTCAATTAGATGTGTCAAAGGTGACAGAGTCCTCTGGTATACAATAAGGTGACCTCACCGCTGCGGGGGTGAAGGCACTGTTCCAATGCTAGGCATACTAAGTAGAGTAACTTGGCCTGATCTCAAGTATAACAAAGAGGAATAAACCTGGGACAAGATAATGATGACCATAAGTGCCAGGATAAGTCATTTAGATTTAATTGACTAGGCCAGAGTTCTCAACCCTATCAGACCCCTTTTTGTAATGTTCTCTCTATTATTCTTTTTTTTTCCTTTTTTTGTTTTTGTTTCAAACTCTCTACTCTTCTTTTTTTTTTTAGATATATTTTTTAAGATTTTATTTATTTATTTGATAGAGAGACAGAATGAGAGAGGGAACACAAGCAGGGGCAGAGGGAGAGGGAGAAGCAGGCTTCCCGCGGAGCAGGGAGCCCGATGTGGGGCTCAATCCCAGGACCCTGGGATCACGACCTGAGCCGAAGGCAGACGCCTAACGACTGAGCCACCCAGGTGCCCCTCAAACTCTCTACTCTTCTTAAATGGGGTACATAGATACTATAATCTAACTACACACACATATATTTTTTTAAAAAATCAACAAAGTGCTCTAACTGTATTACCAAAAAAAAAAAAAAACCCAACCCAAAGGAAAGTTATTTTTAATAAAATAATATGTACTTCAGTATGTAATTGCTCATGCATAGCTATACCAGAAGTCATAAAGCAGTAGTCAGATGCTAGTGACTATACATAGCGAAACTATAAATGTGACAGTTGCAACTTGGACTGATACAAGCTTGTTGTGTCGATGACTCAGATGCCATCAACAACACTGCAATCAGCAATGTAACTTTTTGAAATGGTATCATCAACCCCCAGCATAGTGTCTAGTTAAATTTAGTATTTTTTGAGATGAAAAAAAATCTGAAAGCAAAAGATACCCATTAAAGATTTTAAAAAGACAAGTGTCTGGATCAGAACAAACTTCAGGAAGATTTAAGACTCTTAAATGATGATGAGCTTCAAGGTCTGGGTTGTTTTCATCTTTGGCTGATCTCCCACTGCTACCCCAGTGCTTATAAGTAGTAGGCACTCAATATATGATTTTGAATTGAATTGATTTGAATCAAATAATATCTCCAGCAAAGTACCCACAGGGCCCTTTGGTATAACATTATCTTAGGGCAGAGCTCCAGAAAGGCAGTATTAACGGAAGCGACTCCCTCACCACAGGATCCAAAGTCAGTCGTATCTCCATTTCTCATGTGCAGTACCCTGGAGTCTGAAGCAGAATTTCTAGGTCCAGCGCTTTTGAAAAAAAAAAAAGAAAAGAAAAGAAAGTAAAAGAAAAGAAAAAGCTACATTCTATTAGATCATCTCAAGATTTTCTAGCAACTAACCCAAGGAACCACAATAACAGAAGTCTTGAACAAAAATCCATCATAGGTAGCTGGCACACATGTTCCAAATTTTGGTTGATTATTTAGAGAAACATCTTCAGCACATAGCATAGTGCCTGGCCCATAATAGCCACTTACTAACCAAATACGTGTTGACTGGATGAATGAATAACAGCAGTTGAAAAAAATACCTAAGACAGAAAAATGAAAAGGGAAAATTCTAGTGTGTGTTACAACAGAACCAGATCTAGGACTCAGATTAGTTTTGTTTGAAGAACTATTAAGCTTTCTGACTCAAAAGCAAGCAATCAGGCCACAAGCTCAAAACAAAACAACAAGAAATAAGTAAGTAATGGGCGCCTGGGTGGCTCAGTCAAGCATCTGCCTTCAGCTCAGGTCATGATCCCAGGGTCCTGGGATTGAGTCCCGAGTCTGGCTCCCCGCTCTACAGGGAATCTGCTTCTCCCTCTGCCCCTCCTCCCACTAGTTCTCTTAATCTCTCTCTCTCAGATAAATAAATAATCTTAAAAAAAAAAAAAGAAATAAGTAAGTAATATATTTGCATAATTACAATGTAGTACTGGAGAGTTTAAGATAAAAAGTAACAGCTTCTTGATCTCCTTCTCCCCCCGCCTTCAGTCCCACTGCCTCCAAATAGGTACAAGTTTCTATATATAAACTTTGTTCCAAAGATCTTGTGACATTATACCTCTTTTCAGCTTTATCTATTTTCTCTAACTATGAAATTACTGATCTGATCCAGAAGGCTTACATGTTGAGTGGATTTTCGAATGGTGGGAAAGTTTTCAAGGAACTACTACAATTTCAGCCTTGGTAGCCACGGTAGATGTGCCTGTCACTGCTCAATACATAGCTATTGTTGTCTTTAGTAGCAAAAAGACAATATTTATAAGAAAACAACTATGGAGCACTATGCGCAGGCATCATTCTAAGCGCTGTACAAATATGATCTCTTCTAGCTCTCACAACAGTTTATGAGGTATGTACTATTATTAACTCAATTTTTCAGATGAGGAAATGGAGACTGACATAGGTTAAATAATTTGTTCCAAGTTACACAGAAGACTGTAAACAGTGGCAACTGAACAAAACTGCTTGATGAAAATCTGAAAATGTCTCAGATACAACTCTGAATTCCATTCGTGTCAGACTCCTGGAAAGGTCTAGTCTTTTTATTTTTTTATTTTATTTTTATTTTTTTTTAAAGATTTTATTTATTTGAGAGAGAGAGAATGAGAGAGAGCACATGAGAGGGGGGAGGGTCAGAGGGAGAAGCAGACTCCCTGCCAAGCAGGGAGCCCGATGCGGGACTCGATCCAGGGACTCCAGGATCATGACCTGAGCCGAAGGCAGTCGCTTAACCAACTGAGCCACCCAGGCGCCCTAGTCTTTTTAGATGTATACCTCATAGGGGTGCCTGGGTGGCTCAGTCTGTTAAGCATCTCACTTCGGCTCAGATCATATTTTCAGGGTCCTGGGATGGAGCCCCTCATTGAGCATCTAGTGACACACCCCCACACCTCCCTCAGTGGGGAGTCTGACCCTCTCCCTCTGCCACTTGTGCTCTCCCAAATAAATAAATAAATAAAATCTTTAAAAATAAATAGGGGCGCCTGGGTGTCTCAGTTGTTAAGCATCTGCCTTCGGCTCAGGTCATGATCCCAGGGTCCTGGGATCGAGCCCTGTGTAGGGCTCCCTGCTTGGGAGAGAGCCTGCTTCTCCCTCTCCCACTCCCCCTGCTTGTGTTCTCTCTCTCGCTGTGTGTCTCTCTATCAAATAAATAAATAAAAATCTTTAAAATAAATAAATAAATAAATGTATACCTTATAGCATTAAAGAAAGGCTATGAATATCCAAGTGGGATTAAATATCAAAAGAATAATTGGAGAAATTATGCCAGCTCTTAAAAAGAAAATAACCTTTCCTATAGTGCAATGGTTGGCAGCCACTTTTCCATATTAGTTTCCACCATTTTGCCCAGTGAGGTTTCCCCATGAAAGACAAACATGGACAATCAGAAACAAGAAAAGAGCAATTCCAGTCAATAATCTACAAGCATACTACAAGAGGATAATTTAGTAGTTTATGTGGTGAGCATAATGCAGTTATTTAAAATAATGATCTTGAACATCTGTGAGACATGGGCAAATGTTTATATAACATTACCTGAAGACAGGAAAATAGAAAATGATAGCTCTGATGCAGCTTTGGAAAAACCTCTTATTGTGAACAAAAATGTAAGGGGAGAAGCAAAAGTAATTGTGGTTTCCAGTTTTAGGGACTGTAATTAGGTATGATTTTTTCCCCCCAGAAACTTCTATAGTACCATTTTGACTAAAAAAAGAAACTTGAATAAAAACAATAAAATATACAAAAATGGGTTTCTGGCCTCAGTAGTATAGTAGTGGGGAAAAACTAGAGAAAGAGCTACGGATTAAGATTATCAGGGACCTCTAGAAAGTTTCCTGTGCGGTGCTCTCATCCAAGTAGAACTTTATTTTAGGTAAACTTTTATTCCAAGGTTTATTTTCTCTTGGAATTCTGGAAGTTTTGCTTTTGCATTAAAAAAAAATTGTGGGGGCGCCTGGGTAGCTCAGTCGGTTAAGCGTCTGCCTTCGGCTCGGGTCATGATGCCGGGGTCCTGGGATCGAGCCCCGCATCCGGCTCCCTGCTCAGCGGGGAGCCTGCTTCTCCCTCTCCCACTCCCCCTGCTTGTGTTCCCTCTCTCGCTGTGTCTCTCTCTGTCAAATAAATAAATAAAATCTTTAAAAAATAATAATTGTGTGTGAGTGTTTTGTTTTAATTATTTACTGCATTTTGGAACTGAGTCAGACAAATCATTTTTGGTCCTGGGCAAGTCCCTTCTTCAAAATCTACCCTGTCTTTGACACAAAGCTTGTCTCTTTTCCCCAAGTGGGTAGCTTCCACTGAAACCTGCGTACAGGATCTGCTGCTTCGGGCTACCTCAAGATTTCCAACTTCGGTCTCCGTTTCCACCTCAGTGCACGACCGCCCAGGCCCTGCGCCTAAGCGCGTCTACGCGAGGCGGTGCGGACGGACGGCCCGGCTCCGCGCGCAGCCCCGGCACTCGGGAGCTTCGGCGCGCGGCGTCCCGGGGCGTGCCTGCGCTGACTCAGCTCTTCCCGCCGCCGTCTGTGGCGGGCCGCTGCCCTGAGGGTGCCGACGCCGGGCGTCACGGCTCCCCGGTGCAGGAGCCGCGGGGCACCAGGCCCTCGCCTCGCGCGGGTCGATCCTGCTCCGCCGTGACTCAGCCGCTTTCGCCCCGGGCGCGCTAACCCGCCGCCGCCGCGACGCGCCTTCTTCCGCGGGCCTCGGAGGTCCTGAAAGGGACTGACAGCTCGTTCAGGCGTCCCTGAACTGCAGGGCTTGGGCCCTGCAAGGCCCTCTGGGTAGAGATGTTGAGGTCTCAGCTCAGGAAAATACCCTCGGCCCGCAGTGCAGAGAGTGGCTAATCTTGATCTGGGCAATTGAGGTCTGGGGCAGCCTTGGGGCTTTAGAGCCCGACGACCTACCTCGGCAGCTCAGCTCCGCCACTTGCAGGCGTGGAACCCCCCGGGAGTTACTTAATCTAGCCAAACCTCACTTTGCACGTGGGCAAAATGGGGGTGAGGCCATACCCACCTTGGTGGTGTTGACACAGCCTAGCAAATCGTGGGAACTCAGCAAATCTCAGTTTTTGTTATGATTTCCTTTGAAAGTCCTAGTAGATGTAGTTGCTCTCCCCATGCCTCCGCAACCATCTCGCACTTCTTACATCTCAGGGCAGGGTCACTGCAGTGACTTCCTAACTGGTTTTGCCGCATTCCCATCCAGCTCTCACCCAATGACCTGGTCCTTTTTTGTTGTTTTTTTTTAAGATTTTATTTATTTGTTTGACAGATAGAGACATAGCGAGAGAGGGAACACAAGCAGGGGGAGTGGGAGAGGGAGAAGCAGGCTTCCCACCGAGCAGGGAGCCGGATGCTGGGCTCGATCCCAGGACGCCGGGATCATGACCTGAGCTGAAGGCAGACGCTTAACGACTGAGCCTTAACGACTGAGCTACCCAGGCGCCCCAACCTGGTACATTCTTAAGGCACACTATGTTCTTTAAGACATTGCCCTGTTCGAGAAAATGTAACACTTCCCTGTTGTCTTTTGGTTTGAGTAGAAAGTCCTTTTCCTAGTATTTAAAGCACTAAAGCCTGGCTGCTCCACACCCCCATCCCTCCCATAAATATTTTATGCTTACTCTTCCACCTGCATTGTGGCACCCCTGCAGGAGCTGAGGGTTGGGGAGATAAACACATCAACACAACCGTGTATAAGTGCTCTGATGTAAGTATGAGCAGGACATGGAACGACCAAGTGAATAGAAGGGAAAGGGGAAAGTTTGGAAAGGCATGCGCGCTCGCGCTTTCTCTCTGTCTCTCTAAAATAAATAAATAAATCTTAAAAAAAAAAAAAGTCCAAAATTAAGATTTAAGTACTTTGAGAGGATGGGGAACGAGTGGGGTTGTGTATTTGGTGTATTTGTGAGGGTGCTACACCTTTATCTCCCACAACAGCAAGTCCATAAATCAGGTTTAACACAGATATATCAGGAAATAACAACATAAACACATTATTTTAAAGATGGAGGTAAATACCTGAAGCAACAGGGAAAGTGGAAAATGGTTGTCCTTGGGCTATGAAGAGGATCAGACAGAAGACAACTGTTTTTCACTATACATTTTTTAAAAAGACTTTATTTATTTATTATTTGAGAGAGAGAGAGGGTGTGCACAAGCAGGGGGAGGGGCAGAGAGAGGAGACTCCTAGCTGAGCAGAGAGCTCAAGGAGGGGCTCCCAGGACCCCAGATCATGACCTGAGTGAAGACAGATGCTTAACCAACTGAGCCACCCAGGCACCCCTCACTATACATTTTTTAGTGGTATTGAAGTGGAAATATTTTTCAATATTTCAGTGAACATTTTCAATGAAAAAGTTTTTTTTTTTTTTAAAGATTTTATTCATTTATTTGACAGAGAGAGACACAGCGAGAGAGGGAACACAAGCAGGGGGAGTGGGAGAGGGAGAAGCAGGCTCCCCGCAGAGCAGGGAGCCTGATGTGGGACTCGATCCCAGGACCCTGGGATCATGACCTGAGCCGAAGGCAGTCGCTTAACCGACTGAGCCACCCAGGCGCCCTCAATGAAAAAGTTTTAAAATTCATTTATTTTTATATGGGTAAAAATAAAAGCATACAAACTCATCCTCCCATAATTTCATTTCTTTAAAAGATATTTATTTATTTTGGAGAGAGAGAGAACAAGCAGGGGGAGGGCAGAGGGAGAGGGAGAGAGAGAATCCTCAAGCAGGCTCCGTGGGGAGCATAGAGCCCGAGGAGGGGCTTGATCCCACCACCCGGAGATCATGACTTAAGCCGAAACCAAGAGTCAGTCACTCAACCCACTGAAACACACAGGCTTACCCCCAAACTTTCATTTCTATGTATATATATACCAAGGTGATAATTACAGATAAGGGCAAAGATTTATATACAATAGCCATTGTAGGATAATTTAGTTAGAAGCAAAAAAAAAAAAAAAAGGCAGCAATGTAAATGTCTAACATAGTGCAATAATCTAAAAAAATCACAATACTTCTTGAGAATTAATTTCAGGCGCCTGGGTGGCTCAGATGGTTAAGCGTCTGCCTTCGGCTCAGGTCATGATCTCAGGGTCCTGGGATCGAATCCCGCATCGGGCTCCCTGCTCCTTGGGAGCCTGCTTCTCCCTCTGCCTCTCTCTCTCTCTGTCTCTAATGAATAAATAAAATCTTAAAAAAAAAGAGAATTAATTTTATAGTAAATCGCTAATTTAAAAATGAGTGAAAAAAAGCAATGCAAAAGTACATATATTCTTAGTAAACAGACTGGGTGGTAATCCTTTAGAATACTTACGCTGTGTATCTCTGGGAATTAGGATTATGGAATTAAGATCGTGTTAGTTGGGTTCTATAGGAAGCAAATGCTGAGTTGGAATTAGTGAAAAAGTTTGTCGGGAGTTCAACCAATAAAAAGAAAGGGGAGGAAGTAGAACTGGGCAAATGTGATACAAAATCTTTCCCAGCACAGCAGGGAACTTTGGAGGAGAGATTGCCTATTGGAGGTGTCCTCTGATGGGTAGAAATAAACAGGCCTTTGTACCACCACCTTCCACAGTCATTGGTTGGGGCCACTCTGAGAACAGACTGACCTTGGCTGGACAGCTGAGGATGACCAAGAGGTTAACAGCTGAATGCTGTCACTCCCTGGAGCTGGGCAGTAAGTCCTTTCTGGAGGGGAACTCTGACCAGTGCATCTCTCTATCTGCAACAAAGTGTGATTTTTTTTTTAAAAGATTTTATTTATTCATTTGACAGAGATAGACACAGCGAGAGAGGGAACACAAGCAGGGGGAGTGGGAGAGGGAGAAGCAGGCCTCCCGCAGAGCGAGGAGCCCAATGTGGGGCTCGATCCCAGGACTCTGAGATCATGACCTGAGCCGAAGGCAGACGCTTAATGACTGAGCCACCCAGGCGCCCCCAAAATGTGATTTTTTTAAAGCTATTTTTATACATTTTTTTGTGATCTCCTAATTTTGGCACCAAATGTGCCATATTTTTATAATACAAATTTTAAATAAGTAAGTAGACTCCAAATAAATGTTCAGAAGGGGTTTCCTATGGTAAAGTACATGTGCTTTTAGAGCCTTGATTTTTTTTTTTTTTTTTTTTTGGTCAGAGGTCATTGCTGTCCCTTTCTGGCTTACAGGGTATGCTCCAAGTACATAAGATTGCCAGAGCTGAGTGCTGAGTTCCAGTATCTCATCTGTGTGATGAGGAAATCTTATTTCACTAAAATCATGAAAATAATATTAGTTCTTTCACTCACTCAACAAATATTTGTTATGTGTCTACCTATTAAACTACTGTACTAGGCTCTTTCATGTAAAATTAATGAGATGTTGATCACACACTTATAAAGCTTGCAGTTTAGTAGATGAAATAAGTCATAAGTCATGCACTTAATGTGTTAAAAATGTACATACCCGGGATGCCTGGGTGGCTCAGTCGTTAAGCGTCTGCCTTCAGCTCAGGTCATGATCCCAGGGTCCTGGGATCGAGCCCTGCATCGGCCTTCCTGCTCAGCAGGGAGCCTGCTTCTCCCTCTCCCTCTACCTGACACTCCCCCTGCTTGTGCTCTCTCTCTCTCTCTCTGTGTTGAATAAATAAATAAAATCTTAAAAAAATGTACATACCCTTAGAGTTTCAGTTTTGCAGGATGAAAAGAGTTCTGGAGATTAGTTGCACAGCAATGTGAATGCAAGTAACACTACTGAACTGTATACTTAAAAATGGTTAAGATGGTAAATTTTATGTTATGAATATTTAACCACAATTAATTTTTTTTTTTTTTTAGCAGAAAGAAAGAGAGAGGAAGGACAGAGAGAGATAAAGAAAATCTCGAACAGGCTCCATGCCCAGCGCATATCTTATTCATATATCAACCTGAATTAGTCTCAAAAATAACTTTGGGGGGTAAAAGCAAGATGCAAAATGATACATATATCATGATACCATCAGTGTAAATTTGAGGACACAACATCATAATCCCTTGGTGATGGATACATCTATGCATGCAGATAAAATTACAGAGAATGGAATGGAAGGATTCACACCATACTCATGGGGCAGTTACCACTGGACATTGAGAGGGGAAATGGGACTGGGTGGGAGAATATGTGGTTAAAGGAGACCTAATTTTATCTATAATATTTCACTTCTTTTAGAAATATGAAAGCAAATATGAAACTACTGAGAAATTGGTGGTTCTGGGTGGTGAGAGTATGTACAATTTTTATTTTATTACACTGCTTTGTATTTTAAATTTTGATTTTTTAAAAATAAATGACTGGGGTGCCTGGGTGGCTCAGTCCGTTAAGCATCTGTCTTCGGCTCAGGTCATGGTCCCAGGGTCCTAGGATAGAGCCCCGCATTGGGCTCCCTGCTCGGCGGGAAGCCTGCTTCTCCCTCTCCCACTCCCCCTGCTTGTGTTCCCTCTCTCACTGTGTCTCTCTCTGTCAAATAAATAAATAAAATCGGGCACCTGGGTGGCTTGGTCGTTGGGCGGCTGCCTTCAGCTCAGGTCATGATCCCAGGGTCCTGGGATTGAGCCCCGCATTGGGCTCCCTGCTCCGCGGAAGCCTGCTTCTTCCTCTCCCACTCCCACTGCTTGTGTTCCTGCTCTCGCTATCTCTGTCTCTCTCAAATAAATAAATAAAATCTTTAAAAAACAAAACAAAACAAAAATAAATAAATAACTAAATAAAATCTATTTAAAAGATAAATAAATGACTTCAAGTTTTTTTGTTTTGGGGGTTTTGTTTTTTGTTTGTTTGTTTTGGTTTGGTTTTAAAGCAAACGGTTCAGGGCGCCTGGGTGGCTCAGTTGGTTGAGCGACTGCCTTCGGCTCAGGTCATGATCCTGGAGTCCCTGGATCGAGTCCCGCATCGGGCTCCCTGCTCGGCGGGGAGCCTGCTTCTGCCTCTGACCCTCCCCCCTCTCATGTGCTCTCTCTCTCTCATTCTCTCTGTCTCAAATAAATAAATAAAGTCTTTAAAAAAAAAAAAAAAAAGCAAACGGTTCACACATAAACAGAGAGACAGGTAAAGTTCTGTGGGAATTTAAAAAGGCCGGGTGGGGGCGCCTGGGTGGCTCAGTTGGTTAAGCGACTGCCTTCGGCTCAGGTCATGATCATGGAGTCCCTGAATCAAGTCCCGCATCAGGCTCCCTGCTCGGCAGGGTGCCTGCTTCTCCCTCTGACCCTCCCCCCTCTCATGTGCTCTCTCTCTCTCTCATTCTCTCTGTCTCAAATAAATAAATAAAATCTTTAAAAAAAAAAAAAAAAAGGCTGGGTGGGAGAGAGAGGAAGTCAGAAAAGGCATGTGAATTGAGCCTTCAGGGATGGAGAAGATGAAGATAGATGAGAAGAGGACTGTGGAGTGATATTCCAGGCAGGAAGGGTGGTACGAAAGAGGTATGGAGACAGGAAAGCAAGAGACTCTTGAGTAGTCAGGTTGGCTGAACCAGAAGATACCTGACAACAAATAGCAGGACGTTGGGGTGCCTGGATGGCTCAGTCAGTTAAATGCCCGCTCTTGATTTAGTCTCCTGGTCTCAGGGTCGTGAGATGGAGCCCTGCATAGAGCCCCTCATGGAGCCCCTTGGTGGCAGGCTCCGCGCTCAGCAAGGAGTCTGTTTCTCTCTCTCTCTCTCTCCCTCTGCCCCTCCCCCTGTTCGTGCTCTCTCTCGCTCTCCATTAGATAAATAAATAAATCTTTAAAACAAACAAATAGCAGGAAGTGAGGCGTAAAAAGGGGTGGTCTGCCTCATCCAAAAGGACCCTTCTATGGGAAACCAAAGAATTTCAGTCTGTTCTGTAGATCATTAAGGATTTGGAATTGGGATGACACGATCAGAACAGGAAGATTAATCTGATAGTGAAATATAAAATAGTTAGAAATAGAGAAGGACCAGAGGCAGAAAGAGCAGCTAGGAGGAAATGCTTGCAGGAGTCCAAGGAAGGGATGAATACAGGTCTACTGATCCCTTTTGAGTCCACACAATAGTCTCTGAAATAGTGTGTCTGCCTCTGGGTGGATGTTTCCAGCCATTTTTCATGTTCCTGCATGTGGCTGAGGGTTATAATATGCTCTCCTTAGTTACGGTGGTTCACTGAGGCAGGGTTTCTAGGGACAACTGGTAGAAATGTGCAGTTTGAAAGAGGATCCAAGTGATTTTCTGATCAGTCAGAACTTTCACCCTGTACAAACGCTGTCCAAAATTGTTTAAAGGTTCCCATCACCTGGTTCTATTCAAAGATTCTAGTCCCTGAGAACAGGACAGAAGCTGCATTCCTCAGCACACCCCACCCCTGGATTGGCAGTAGCTTATTTCTCCAGCTTCAGCTCCCTCTCCTATACAGATTCTACAATCCAACCATGTCGATATGTCCTGTAATCCTGCAGAAAGGGCCATTTTCTCACTTCTGCATTTTATTTAACTGGAATTCTCTTTCTCCCAATCTCTGCTTATCAAATATTCTGTTCATTCTAGGGGCGCCTAGGTAGCTCAGTCAATTAAGTGTCTGACTTTGGCTCAGGTCATGATCCCGGCACCCTGGGATCAAGCCCCCAATTGGGCTCTGTGCTCAATGGGGAGTCTGCTTATTACCCTGTTCCTCTCCCTCCCCACGCCCAATCCCTGCCCCTTCCCCCTGTTCATGCTTTCTCTCTCTCTTATAAATAAATAAAATACCTTTTAAAAAAAATTCTGTTCATTCTAGGGCCCAGATTTGACTTCTTCCATGAAGCCTTTTTTTGATCACGCCAGAGGGAATTATCTTCCTTTGAGTTTTCAAGGCTTCTGCCAGTCACAAGATAGCTTATACTGTGTCTCTTTAACATTGTGTTTCTTCCCTTAGATTTTTTCTTATTTATTTATTTTTATTTTTTAAAACATTTTATTTACTCGAGAGACAGACAGTGAGCAAAAGAGAGAGACCACGAGCAGGGGGGAGGGAGAAGCAGGCTTCCCACTGAGCAGGGAGCCTGACAGGGGGCTCATCCCAGGACCCTGGGATCATGGACTGAGCCACTCAGGTGCCCCCCTCCCCCTTACTTAGATTTTGAATCTCTGGTGGTAGTGACCGAATTTTTTGCTTTTTTTTTTTTTTTTTACAAATTTTTTTTTTTTTTAAGTAGGCACCACACCCAACATGGGGCTTGAACTCATGACCTGAGATCAAGAGTTGCATGCTCTAACCGACTGAGCCAGCCAGGGGCCCCAGCTGTATTAATTTTAAAGTAATAGAAATACAACTCCTACTGACTTACACAATAAAAGTAAATATGTTGGTTGATAAACTAAGGAGTCCATTGGTGGATTGCTGGATTTAGGATTGGACCAATGCTGTAAGAAACTTGCTTCTCTCTTTCAGTTTTGCTTTCCTTTGACCTGACTTCATTCCCAGGCAGGCTTTCCCTACGTGGTAACAGTGATGGCCACCAGCAGCTCCAGGTTCCATTCTACCAATTTAGTAACCCTCGCAGGAAGCATCTCTATCATCCTCAGGTAAGACTGTCATCAGTCCAGCTTGGGTCATGCGCACACCCCTGAAAAAATCTGAGGTGTCCGAGGTGCGTTGCGTTGCTCTGGTTGACCAGGGCTAATGCTGGAGTTCGAGTCAGCCCTACCAGAACTTCGTGGATTGACAATGGGAAAGGGGAAATCATGGTATCAGCCCAGAAGGGGTGATGGGCAGGCAAAATGGATGTCCATCACACACACATTCACTGAACTAGGACTCAACGGTCTCTGATCCAGGTTGACTATGCCTGAATAAAGACGATGGGAGATTCCATGATCTGTCCTCAAAGGGCTCACAACACAGAGCTGTGCTTTTCCTGGTTTGGTCCCAAGGGTTGCACTGCTCTTCAGACCAGTTTATAATAGAACATCCTGCTCAAGGGAAATGGTTCATGCCTGGCTTGAGTTCTGTGGTGGCCTAGGGCCAGCGGAGAGGGGACACAGTGTCAGCTGCAGAAGCACTGGGCAGGCCAAATCTGCCTTTGGGAGGGCACCCTGACAAATAGCAAGCAGTGCCATAGGCAAGCACTTGGTATCTGAAGCCAAGCAGAAAATGACATGTTGTCTTACTGAGAGACAGAGAATTCTGAGATAGTAGATGATACTCCGGATTTCAGACAAACAGGTAAGTCTGGTCAGCAGGTAGTAGGACCCCAATCACTGAGCTAAAGCTCAGGGACATTCCAATCCCAAGGAGTGGGGGATTGAAAGGAGCAGGCATGACCCACTGGCAGGGCTATCAGGATAGGATGTGAGGCACGAGGCTGGAATCCATGGACTGGGTCTGGAGTCCAAGGCAGGGCTGAGTCTTAAGATTGAGACTGAAGGTCAGCTATCTGATAGAACTTGGGCATAAGTTCAGACTAGCAACAGCCTTGGTAGGAAACCCTAGAGTGAGTGCCATAAATTCCTCCTGCCTCCATGTAGGATACAGTGACTGATCGAGACTGAGCCTGCAGGTGCTATTGAAGGCCTCAGCTAAGGGGAAAAAGGGAGACAGAGGTTGGTCCCACCACAGGGGCTAACGAATTACAAAATGTAAGAGGCATGTGTTCTCTCATTGGAATGCATAATGTAATAAAAAATTAAATTGAAACATTTCAGCTGCAATGTGTTAAGAACAGACCTGGGAAAGAACTAGATGTCCCTGTAACAGGATGTTAAATGTGATTTCCCTATTTCCTTACTTTCAGAGCTTAGAATAATAGGTGACAAGTGCCCCCATATTATAAGGAGATGTGTCAGATCATTTATGCATGACTTGCTCAGGAGGTAGCCCCCTAATTGGTTCTGAAACCTGTCACCTGTCACCCACTTTGGGCTTGAGAAAAGACAAAGAGAAGAGGCTTAAAAAGTGAGGATTTCTTTGAAGAGAACTATCAGAATGCTGTGTTTTTCTCACTCTCCAGTGAGTGTGGATCTGCCATGAGGGGAGACTGACTGACATCTCATGACCATGTGTGCTGAATGGAAGAAATGCCCTGAGGTAACTGGGGACTAGAGCGGAGTATGGGAAGAGAGTGCTTGGGACAATCTGACCTGAGTCCCCAGAGTTGTGGGGTGTAGAGACCGATGTCTTATCCCACCCGAGGGCAGGTCAGAGGCTGGAGGACCAAAGACGGTTAAATTAAGGCTATAGGAAGAGAGAGTTACAGAGTGAGTTTGAAAGGCAGTAGTGAGAAATTATAAAATAGTTCTTTCCTTTGGATAAAAGAGAAGCCTGAGTTTTCTTTTCAGCTCTTCCACATAGTAGCTGGGCTGGTGTGGAAAGAACCACTTGATCTTTCTGTGTCTCAGATTTCTTTTCTATAAAAGGAAGAATTGGACTAGACTGTTTTTAAGGCACCTTCTATGACTTTTTAATTCCATGGGTGTATTTGGCTGAACTCTATGGTGACTCCTGGAGTAGAATGGGTTATTATATTATACATACATTCCGTTACTCTAGATGCTAGAAATTCAGGTCTCAAGGGTGCAGTGTTATTCCCTTCCCCACCCCCTCTTCTCTCAGCAAGTATTTAAAAGATGAACTGGGGGCGCCTGGGTGGCTCAGTTGGTTAAGCGCCTGCCTTTGGCTCAGGTCATGATCCCAGAATCCTGGGATCAGGCCCCACTTTGGGCTGCCTGCTCGGCGGGGAGCCTGCTTCTCCCTCTTCCTCTGCCTGCCGCTCCCCCTGCTTGTGCTCTCTCTCTCTCTCTCTCTCTCTCGCTCTCGCTCTCACTCTCGCTCTTGCTCTCTGTCAAATAAACAAATAAAATCTTAAAAAATAAATAAATAAAAAGATGAACTAATTTAAACACTTTAAAAGAAAAAGTCACCCATTATACCACTAACCGGACACATTACTAATTATATTTTGGCATATTCCTTTCCAGATCTTGACCACTTATATGTGTATTTGCCCTGCAATCACTAGCACCTACTTCTTGTGTTCTTATAGCACACCCAGTTCAATAATAAATTGTGCATGACCGAGAGGAAAGCTTGGGGTGCTTCCAATTACTGCACAATAAGAGCAGGCAAGGAACAAGCTGGCCTTTGATAATACAGTCTTTTGGGGCACAGGACTACTCTGGTGTGGCCTCTCTTCCTCCTTAAGTCCCCTTCCCCCCTCCCCACTTCCTGATCCATTAGCAACAACAGGAACTCAAGAGGCCCAGCAGAGCTAAGCCACAGCAGCTTGTGATTTACATGACATTCACTTTGAGGTTGTTCCTGGGTTAGAAATACCAGGTGGGAAAAAAAAGAAAGAAAGAAAGAAAGAAAGAAAAACCAGGTGATCCCCTTGGTAGACATTGCCAACAGCCCCCAGAGAGTTATGTCAAGCCCCTAAAATCACAGAGAACACAATTATTAAGGGGATGTAGAGATGCACTGGTGATTCTGCTGTTGTTAATTAAGGTAGGAATGAGGAGATGTTTGTAGCTAGTCATCGACGTGATGACACTCCGCACACTTCAGTGCCAACGCTTTTGTGTCCATCCCTATGACTTCAGTCCTACTCACAGGCGCACACCTGAGTCCAGCCCCAGCAATGTCAAGCTTTTGGAGAAGTCTCTGTACTTCCTCACCTGTGCAGAGAAGGCGATTGTTCAGTTTGGACCTTGAGATGCTATGTCTTATATCTTAGTCTGGTACTGTGGAAACTTAGAGAGCAAGGTGAGAGGTAAAGGGCAATGTGGCTAGAGAAGCAGGTGGGTAAGGACTGGTTCGTGGAGTCCCTGGGGCTTGTAGGGGAAGAGTCTCAGATAATTTGAAGCAGGGATGGGACATGCTCAGATCTGTGTTTTAAAAAGATCACTCTGGTAACAGTGTGGGGAATGATTTGAAAAGGGCAAGGCTGGAGGCAGAGACCTGAGGTTATGATAATTCTGTTAAGCCATTAACATTTCTAGAAAAGCACAGGATATCATCATTAGAAGAGAAAAAGGACAACATATGCAAGATACTAGACAAAATACTATTCCCTTTGGAAAGCTCCATAGCTAAAAGATCTTTTCTGTGGGTGGCCTTTTTATTTGGCATTGAACGTGTTAAAGAAATATATGTTCACACTATTTTCTGATTACAAAAGCAATCCATACTCATTGTAAAAATTTCAAACAATTCAGAAGTATTTAATTTAGGATGTAAAAGTCCTGCACAACCCCCTCTCCGCCTTCAAGGTAACGTCTGTTGCTAGTAAAATACCTTTCTCACAGTGGGAAATCTGCTCTTACCAAAGGACTTGAAATGCCTCACAACCAGATCTCAAAAGGCAATGCAATGCTCAGATTCCCTAAAGAGGAAATGATGAAAGATTATTCAGAGGAGGAAAGCTGTACAGAAATAACTGGGTGAAAAAGATTAAATGCTAAAGGAGCGAATTCCCAATCATAGCTTCTGCCCAGGGGTTCATTTGCCTGAAGCTACCTAGGGTATTTGACTAAGGGAGGGCCTAGGGTTTACTTAGGTGGAATAAATGAGCTCTAGAAGTTTACCTTCCTTCTTGATAACTGTTGATATGTTGCAGTTTACTTTTGAAAAGAAAAAAATGTAGTCCTGAGGCTGAAAATGGTTTTCCATTCCGAGCAGGCCTATTGACAGGGTGTATAACAACAGAAAATAATTCAGTATCTTTGTGCCCGTTTCTATGTGTCAGGTTGTGATATTAATATCTCTTGCCTCCCCAGGGAGATGGTGAAGCAATTGAGTGATTTCTTCTTGGTCACTTGCTTTTGAAATGATAGGAAAAAATCTGGACTTAAGGCCTTTTTAAGAAACAAATTGTCCGGGGCGCCTGGGT
>NC_138379.1:42295066-42370705 GCF_054177405.1 Leptonychotes weddellii
CTAGCAATTCTTGGAGAGTTTCTTTCTTTCTTTTTTTTTTTTTTAAAGATTTTATTTATTTATTTGACAGAGAGAGACATAGTGAGAGAGGGAACACAAGCAGGGGGAGTGGGAGAGGGAGGAGCAGGCTTCCCACGGAGCAGGGAGCCCGATGTGGGGCTCAATCCCAGGACCCTGGGATCATGACCTGAGCTGAAGGCAGACGCCTAACGACTGAGCCACCCAGGTGCCCCTCTTGGAGAGTTTCTTTAGAAAGAAACCTTTTCTTGGAAACCATCTTGGGGTTTAACAACTTTTACCACCAGAAATCCTGAACTCTTTCCGTTGCATATAACAGAAACTCAACTTAAAAAATTTTTAGTGAGGGGCGCCTGGGTGGCTCATTCGGTTAAGCTTCTGACTCTTGATCTCAGCTCAGGTCTTGATCTCAGGGTGGTGAGTTCAAGCCCAGAGTGGAGCCCACTTAAAAAACAAAACAGGGGCGCCTGGGTGGCTCAGTCAGTTAAGCGTCTGCCTTCGGCTCGGGTCATGATCCCAGGGTCCTGGGATCGAGCCCCACATTGGGCTCCCTGCTCTGCGGGAAGCCTGCTTCTCCCTCTCTCTGCAAGCGCTCTCTCTCTCTCAAATAAATAAATGAAATCTTTAAAAACAAACAACAACCAAACAAACAAAAAACCTTCAGTCAAGAAAAGGTTCTTGTTTCATTCCTCTAAAGCCTGTCAAAGGAGGAGCCGGCTTCAGGTATAAAACCCACATCAGGAATTATAATGAGATTCGAGAAATTCTACTTCCGTATCCGCATGATGCTTGAGTAGAGGACGTGCATTTTCAGAAGTTGTGGAATAGTCATATTTGGCCATAAGCATATCAAAACATTGAGAGCTAGTCTTCGATGACAGAGGATACCTAAACAGCCGTGCAGAGAGAACTAGAGATGGAGGGGACTATCAGGATCATGGTTCCTGATGGGTTTCCAGATCCTGTTTCTTTTGTGTTTGTATCCTGGCTACATTGGAGCTTTGCTGAAATACTTTCTCTTTGCACTAGTTTGGAGTGAATTTCTTTTATTTGCAACCCAAAGAATTGTGACCGCTGTGGACTGAACTTCTGTGTCTCCTCAAATTTCATATGTTGAAGACTTTATCCCCCAAGATGATGGTATTTGGAGGTGGGGCTTTGGGGGGACGTTCTCTTATATAAATCCTTTGCTGTTAAAAAATGGAGTGAGAGGGGCACCTGGCTGGCTCAGTCGGTAGATAAAGCATGCAACTCTTGATCTCTGGGTGGTGAGTTCAAGCCCCACATTTGGTGTAGAACTTAAAAAAAAAATGGATTGAGAGACAATAGCAGACAGGACAGATGCTCTCTTAACTCTTCTTGGTAGGTGACTGCATTTGGCCTTGATCCTGCAACCCAGGTGGGCCTTACCTTTAAAATCTCTGCTTTGAATAAGCCGAGATTTCTTGAAATTCATATCTTGACAGATTTTATTCTTTAAGGAAGCAGAAGAGAGAACTCTGAACTCACACATTATATGGTTTGGATACGTGGTGGACCCCACATACATGAGTAATTGGCTTATGAGGGAATCTAAATCTATCAGGGCATAAGAAGCAATAGAGCATATTAGGTGGAAGCTTGGCTCTGGAGCAGCACTGCTGGGGCCCGAAGTAGGCAAATTAACTTCTCTGTGTCTCAATTCCCTCTTGTGTCCAGCGGAGATTGTCATGGACCTACCTCACAAGGTTATTAGGAAGATTAAACAGGTTAATATATATAAAGTTCTTGAACAGGCTAGGCACTTGGTAAGCATTCAGTAATTATTAGGTGTTATTATTATTTTCAATCACCACTTTTTTATTTTATTTTATTTATTTATTTAAGAAAGAGAGTGAGAGAGAGAGAGAGTGAGCATGAGGGGGGAGAAGGGTAGCCGGAGAGGGAGAAGCAGACTCTTCGCTGAATAGGGATCCCCATGCAGGGCTCGATTCCAGGACTCCGGGATCATGACCTGAGCTGAAGGCAGACGCTTAACCATCTGAGCCACCCAGGTGCCCCTCAATCACCACTTTACCTGGGATATCAAATTCCCCTCTCCTGTACCTTAATGACACCCCTGGCAGATTGTATGACTTGCCTACTACAGTGCCATTCAATCTGGCTTAAAACATCAATCTCATGTTTGGTTCAAACCTCTCTTCCTTGCCCAATATAAGCTAGACTTACCCAGGAGGAGACTGGTTGTCTTTCTCAATCATGTTCCCACTCTGGTGCCCTGGAGGGCAGGTGGATCTGGGTCATGTGCTTGGGCCAGTTCTTGGGAAGGGGTTGGGAAGAGGGATGAGACAGTCAAAGCTCTCCTCACATAGCTAGCTGCCACTCATTAGGGAGGCATCCCTGAAATCCACTGCTGTGGTTCAGTTTTGTTCTGCTCCTGGTGTGGCCTCTGATGAAGTCCAGAAGGGTGCACAGGCTCCTAATGCACACTGTTCAGTTGTACCCCGGATACCTCTTTAGCATCAGCACAGTTGATGCTGGAGAGGAGACTGGGAATGATGCTTGATTTTGTTGTTGTTGTTATTGTTCTGAGAAGCAAGGACAGCTTATAATCAGAACACTGTTTTTCCCCACAGTGCCTGCTGAATAAACTTCCAGGGAGGATGTGTAATAGAGCTCAGTGTGGCTGAAGCAGATCACAGACCAGAAGGCCAGATGCTACTCAAAGGGCTTCTGGATCTCAAGTACTTTAAAGAGAGAGACAATCCAGGGGCGCCTGGGTGGCTCAGTCGTTAAGTGTCTGCCTTCGGCTCGGGTCATGGTCCCAGGGTCCTGGGATTGAGCCCACATCAGGCTCCCTGCTCGGCGGGAAGCCTGCTTCTCACTCTCCCACTCCCCCTGCTTGTGTTCCCTCTCTCACTGTGTCTCTCTCTGTCAAATAAATAAATAAAATCTTAAAAATAATAATAATAAAATAAAGAGAGAGACAATCCAAAATAACATTTATTGAATATCTACTAAAGCAAGGTACTTACACCTAAAGCTAGGTACACATTATCTATTCTATGTGATAAGGATTATTCCATTTAACAGATGAGGAAAGTGAAGGTAAAAGGAATGAAATCAATTGCCATTTTTTCTGAGGGCCCTGCTTCTTACATACAAATTTCTACACTGACCCAGAAATCTAGTTAAGATTTCAGAGAGGCAATATTACCAAAGTTGTATTTTGGACATTTAAGATAAAGCTGTGGATGGTAATATGAATTATTTATGATACAAATATACAGCTTTACTTGGTATCAATTCATCACAAGTATAAAGGCCATAAAATATCCTTTTTTAAGATTTATTTATTTATTTGAGAGAGAGTGAGCAGGAGGAGGGGGAGAGGAAGGGGAAGAGAGCAGATTCCCCACTGAGCGTGGAGCCCAACATGAGATCATGACCCGAGCTGAAACCAAGAGTCGGACACTCAACCAACTGAGCCACCAAGCACCGCAAGGCCATAAAATATCTTAATTTTTACCATCCCTACAGTCTTTTTCTCCTCAGCTTTCATGTATTTGTTTCTTTTAAATTCTAGTATAATAAACGTACAGTGTTGTATTAGTTTCAGGTGTACAATATACTGATCCAAGAATTCTATGCATTACTCAGTGCTCATCACAATAGGTGTACTCTTAATCCCCCTCACCTATATTACCCATCCCCCCCTCCCCTCTGGTATCCTCCAGTTTGTTCTCTTAATTTAAGAGTCTGTTTTTTTTGCTTGTCTCTTCTTTTCTTTGTTCATTTGTTTTGTTTCGTAAATTCCACATATGAGTGAAATCCTATGGTATTTGTCTTTCTCTGACTGACTTATTTCACTTAGCATTATACCCTCTAGATCCATCCATGTTGTTGCAAATGGCAAGATTTCATTCCTCTTTAATGGCTGAATAATATTCTATTACATACATCTGTATCACTTCTTCTTTACCTATTCACCTATGGGTGGACACTTAGGTTGCTTCCATATCTTGACTACTATATAATGCTGCTATAAACAAAGGGGTGCATATATCTTTTTGAATTAGTGTTTTCATATTCTTTGGATAAATACCCAGTAGTGGAATTACTGGATCATAGGGTAATTCTATTTTTAATTTTTTGAGGAACCTCCATACTGTTTTCCAGAGTGGCTGCACCAGTTTGCATTCCCACCAACAGTGCCCAAGGGTTCCTTTTTCTCCACATCCTCATCAACACTTGTTGTTTCTTATCTATCCTTATAGTCTTTTCACTACAGAGAACTAAAGAAAAGGATCATCTTATTGATAGTAAGTTCAGTAGGCACTTTTTCTATCCTTTTAAAATGTGTCTTCTCCATACACATGCATTAATTGAGATTAATTGAGCAAGCTTTTTCATTACTGATTTGCATATTCCGTTGAATAACAGTAAGTTTTAGGGCAACTCTTGCAAGAGCTACTGAGGGAAGCATGTGTTAATGGTTTCTCTAAGATTTGCTAATGGTTTTTTTTATTTCCTTTGATCTCAGATCCAAGTGGTGAAACTAGCACTGTGTGTTTTTTATACACCCATCTCATGTATAGAAACTGGGGCCAAGGGCACAATTAGAAGTTTGCAATGGACACAATAATCCCAATTCATCTTTCTTTTTCTTTTTGGCAAGAAGATAATTCACTGAAAATTAAAAATTTCCTTTTAGGGCGCCTGGGTGGCTCAGTTGGTTAAGCGACTGCCTTCGGCTCAGGTCATGATCCTGGAGTCTCAGGATCGAGTCCCGCATCGGGCTCCCTGCTCGGCAGGGGGTCTGCTTCTCCCTCTGACCCTCCCCCCCTCTCATGTGCTCTCTCTCTCTCTCTCAAATAAATAAATAAAATCTTTAAAAAAATTTTTTTTTCTTTTTAAATCCTTAAATAAATCACCTTTCCAAAGCTCTTGCACTTGGTCACTTGCCTGCCATCTATCAGCCACCATGTATTCAATTATAAATAAATACGTATAAAAAGCGTCTGTACCAAGCAGTGCTAGAATACTGTGGTCACCAAGGCAGACAAAGTGTTTTCTTTCATGATGCTTAGGTCTTACCTAGGGAAACAGACAATAATCAGATCAATAATATAATTTCAGATGATGTGATATGAGGACAATAAGACTAAGTGCCGTGAAACAGAGTGAATGGAAGAGGGCATTTGTTATTAAATAGGACAGTCATGGAGGACCGACATTTGATTGAAACCTGAATGATGAGGAGGTGGCCACTCAAAGATTTGAGAAAAGAGCCCCTCAAACCAAGGAACTAGCAGGTGCAAGGGCCTGGGAATTATTTGGCAATTTTAATGTTTTAGATACTGAGAATATGAGTCTTCTCTCCATCCCCCCCACCCTCACTGACGAGAACCCAACAGCAAGTACAGTGCAAGATGGGAAGATTTTGTTTAACTTCTGGAAGTTAAAAGAATTGGTAGGAAATAAGCAGGAGTCAGGAAGAAAGTAAACGTGAATTGAAGCCCAAATTGTAGCCCATGCCTACTGAGAAGCTTTTCTGTAACGAAGGTGAATTCTAGGATTTGATTTAGTTTTGTTGATTCAGTGACATTATTAACTAGCAAGGAATCCACCCTAAGTCACTCTTCCTTGCTTAATGCATCCCTTTATTTATAACTAAATGTTTCTTGAAGTAGAAAACAGCCACTTTGGGACGCCTGAGTGGCTCATTTGGTTAAGCATCTGCCTTCAGCTCAGGTCATGATCCAAGGGTCCTGGGATCAAGCCCCACGTCGTCGGGCTCTCTGCTCAGCAGGGATCCTGCTTCTCTCTCTCCCTCTGCTGCTCCACCTGCTTGTGTTCTCTCTCTCTCTCTCAAATAAATAAATAAAATCTTTAAAAAAAAAAAAGAAAACAGCCACTTTGCTCTCTGTATTTATGCTCAACAGAGATCTTATAGTATATGACTTTCTTATATTTGTGGTAAACTCCTTTTAACCATGCACCAAGGCAATAAAAATAGTTTTCATGTGCTTATGTCTTTGGAAATCTGGCACAAAATGTGATTTCACTTAGTGAGTCTGGTGTGGCAGCTGTAAATTGCCACATTCCAGCATAATGCTTCAATATTGTATTTTCAGTGTGGCTGAGTTGCTGGTTTTTTCTGGCTTTGACTGCATTTTCCACAGAGAAGCTGGCACTCAGACAAATCCCCTGAGACATCCTCACAAAGAGGTGCTGACAGATCTCTGTCGCTCAGAGGATCTAACTGGGCAGCGTTCCATCCAGACAGGCTGGGCATGAGCATGGGTGTCTGTGTCTGCTGGCCTATGGGAGGGGCTTCTCATTTTGTCTCGCCAACAGTCAAAAGACATAGAGAGCCCTTTGGGATGGGAGTTCTGCCCTGGGGCCAACATGCTCTGGTATGAAGGCACTAGACCAGTTTAATAGGGCAAAGAGTCTTATGCAAGGAAGCCCAAAGTAATGTTGCAGGCTAGAGAATCAAATTTCTCTCCACAGTATATGGGTGGGTCATTGAGTCAGTGCTTAATAAATAATTGGTAGAGAGTGCTCAGCACTCTCCTTAATGCTTGTGATGTATGGATGAATACCTAATTCAAGAAACTCACCCTAACTTGGTTGGGGAAATAGCCTGTAACTGCCAAACCTTTTTTGTCACCCCACCCCAACCCTAAGACTGCTTATAACTCATTCAGTGGATTTTCAACTAGTTTTTATCAAGTATTTCAGTGCCAGGCACTGTGGTCTGCCCAAGAGGTACAGAAATGAACAAGACAGGTTTTTCTAGGATTAGTATCATACACACAGAAGTGTTATAAAGGTTATCTTCAGGGACTAGAATTAGATTGAGATATGGACAAGGACCCTTAATTTTTCCTTTTGAACTGTATTATTTGAACTTTTTGTGACAAGCTTTCGGCCATGATACTTTTCTGTGTCTCAACAAAAATCTTCTGAGCCTCTATTTGTGCCACTCTTCTGAGCTCTGAGAACACAGCAATGAATGAAGCAGAATAAGTCCCCTGTCCTTGTGAAACTTCCATTCCAACTGGGGAAGCAACACAAAACAAAACAAAACAAAATCCACACAAACATGCCATACAATATAGTGATGATTGATGACATGTCTTATGGAAAAGAAATACTTTTTAGAAATAAAAAGTTATTCTGATATGTTCAGATACTCTTGACTCTTTAGAGGCCTGGATTCTTTACTGGCTTAGGCAAATGGCACTGAGGGAAATGGGCCAGAGGGCCAAGCCTCGAAGCCTAGAACCATTTGGACTCATTCTGCACTCTCTCCACCCAGCACAAATGAAAAGGCAGTCCGAGCTGCCTGCATTCTTTGGGCAGAATAGTGATGTCAGTTCAGAGAGTTTGACCTGGCTGGTTGCTCTTGACCGGAGCCCAGGCCTTTCCCCACCCAGTTTGGGGACAGAACTCACTGCTGTGCCAGTATTCGAAGGTGCTGACCCTGCCTACCTCACATTCATTGTCTGCTTCTTCTTTCCAGCTTCACCAGCTGGTTTCCAGGGAGCTGATCCCACTGGCTTCTGGCTTGCCCTGTCTGACAGCTGCCTGAACACTGGGACTTAAAAATTAGTTCTAAATGCCTGAGTCTAGTCACCACATTCCAATCTATTTTTAGGACTCCTTCTTTGGGCTCCCTGAGAAACCACTCTTCTTTTTGTTTCTAAACTGCTTCCATTCCCAGTTCAGACGAGGTCTCCTCACCTAGTAATGCAAAGCTTGAGGGGTTCGAGTTCCTGCTCACAGCCGAGGAGAAGATGCTGTTTTCACTAAATTCCTCTAGCCAAAGAAGAGGTAAGACTTGATATGATAGCAAGTTTTTTTAAATTTAATTAATTAATTAATTAATTTTTAAAGATTTTATTTATTTATTTGACAGAGAGAGATGGAACACAAGCAGGGGGAGTGGGAGAGGGAGAAGCAAGCTTCCCGCTGAGCAGGGAGCCCGAAGTGGGGCTCGATCCCAGGAGACCCGGGGATCATGACCTGAGCCGAAGGCAGATGCTTAACCACTGGAGCCACCCAGGCGCCCCGATATAATAGTAAGTTAAAGAAACACAGCCAAAATTGTATGCACACTGACATTACAAACATTTAAAAATCATTTTTATTTCCAGCATGAAAGTAACACAAGCTTATTGCAAAAGCTTTGGAAAAATACAGACAAATAATTTATGCTTTAATAGATTATTTTTTTTTGATCTGTTCTCATGCTCAGAAGTTTGTTGTTATTAGTTAAATATATTATTCATGCACACAGGACAAAATTGAAATATTAAATTTCACTGTTCCCTGCCATCCGGTTCTTTTCCCTGAAGGGAACTGTTCATAATATTCTTTTTTTTTTTAAAGATTTTATTTATTTATTTGACGGAGAGAGACACAGCAAGAGAGGGAATACAAGCAGGGGGAGTAGAAGAGGGAGAAGCAGGCTTCCCGCCTAGCAGGGAGCCCCGATGCGGGGCTCGATCCCAGGACCTGGAATCATGACCTGATCCGAAGGCAGACGCTTAACAACTGAGCCACCCAGGTGCCCCCATTATATTCTTTTATAATCCTTTTATTTCTGTAAAATCTGTAGTAATGTTCTACTTTCTTCCCTTATTTTAGTAATTTTATGCTAAAAATTTTTTAGTATATATATAAATTTTATACTCACTCTATACTTCAGTCAACCTAGGTAAAGTTGGTCAATTTTGTTGATCTTTTTAAAGAACCAGCTTTTGGGGGCACCTGGGTGGCTCAGTTGGTTAAGCGTCTGCCTTCGGCTCAGGTCATGATCCCCGGGTCCTGGGATTGAGCCCCACATCAGTCTCCCTGCTCGGCGGGAAGCCTGCTTCTCCCTCTCCCACTCCCTCTGCTTGTGTTCCTGCTCTCGCGCTCTCTCTCTGTCAAATAAATAAATAAAATCTTAAAAAAACAAAAAAAGAACCAGCTTTTGTTTTTGTTGATTTTCCTTATATTGTTTTCCTGTTATCTATTATTTCTGTCCCCACTCCATTATTCTCTTCCTACTACTAGCTGTGGGTTGTTTGCTCTTCTTTTTCTAGTTCCTTAAGGTGTAGAATTAGGTTATTAATTTACTCTGCCACTTTTTTTTTTTTAAAGATTTTATTTATTTATTTGACAGAGACACAGCGAGAGAGGGAACATAAGCAGGGGGAGTGGGAGAGGGAGAAGCAGGCTTCCGCTGAGCAGGGAGCCTGATGCAGGGCTCGATCCCAGGACCCTGGGATTATGACCTGAGCCAAAGGCAGACGCTTAATGACTGAGCCAGCCAGGCACCCCTTTCTGCCACTCTTTCTAATATATATATGTATATATTATTTTTACTTTATTAAAATAATTATCCTATAGTGCGGCGCCTGGCTGGCTCAGTTGGTAGAGCATGCGACTCTTTATCTCAGGGTTGTGAGTTTGAGCCCCCACATTGGGCATGGAGCCTACTTAAAACTAAAAAAAAAAATTATCCTACAGTATAATTGAGTTTTTGCAGTGTTGTTCTATGAATTTTAACAAAGATACAGATTCACATAACCAACGTCACAATCAGGATCTACTTGTTTTGTTAATTACTGAGAGATGAGTGATGAAACCTTCAACTATAATTGTGATTTGTATTTATTTCTTTCAGAATTGTTACCAGCAGTTGTTGATATGATAGGTAAAGTTACTTTTTCCTTTTGTAGTTAATCATATTTTATTATATCTTGAAACTATATATTCTATTTTCATCAAAATTTTAATTTATTCATTTTTATTGATATAATTTCATAATTTCATATTTTATCCAATGAGCAATATGGTCTGTTAATATCATTATTTATTTTGCAGCTCACATTATACCCAAATTCATCATTGGAGCCCCTTCAAGCTTGCTCTTAAATCCTTTTACTATGTCCCTGTCATTCTTTGAGCACTTCCTTGCTTCTTGCACAAGATGTTGCAGTCTTCTCTTGTATTTTTCCATGCCCCAACCTTGTAATCAGCCATTTCTCCAAGAATATTACTTAGAACCAAGATCTTGACACTAAGTAAATTTGTTTTTGGGGTGTCATTGCCCCCTGGCTCTTTTATTTTTTATTTTATCTTTTTTTAAAGTAAACTATGCCCAGCATGGGGCTTAAACTCACGACCCCAAGATCAAAAATCGTATGCTCTACCAACTGAGCCAGTCAGGCACTCTTGCAACCAGACCTTTTTAGTGGTCATACTCATTTACATTTATATTCATTCCTACATTGATCCATCATCTATTGATCTATCCATCTATAATCTATTTTTGTTTTGAAAACCATGATTTCACACTGATACTTCCAGTTTCAATCCAACATTATGGGTTTCATTCCACTTTTCTTCCTTTCCATGTTTCTAACTCTACTGGTGGTAAGAAAATCCAGGCTTCAGGTGCCTGGGTGGCTCAGTCGGTTAAGCATCTGCCTTTGGCTCAGGTCATGATCCCAGAGTCCCAGAATCAAGTCCCACGTTGGGCTCCCTGCTCAGCGGGAGTCTGCTTCTCCCTCTGCCCTTCACCCTGTTCATGCTTTCTCTTGCTCTCTCTCACTTTCAAATAAATAAATAAAATCTTTTAAAAAAGAAAGAAAATCCAGGCTTCTATGATCCCTAATATTGTCACTTTTTTTTCTTTTTCTACCAATCTACTAGTTTGTAACCAATCCCTTATTCTGTACCCCTCTCTCTCCTGTGTGGATGCCCACCTCATCTCACTTGAACTCCAACCAACACCTTGTACTAGGTCATCCTGCATGGATGCACTTTCACTCAGTTTTGCCTCTGACTCCTGCCTGGTACCAGGCTAGTGCCATCATTGCCTCCTGTGGGGAAACTCTCCTCATCCTCCTTTGGCTTTGAAAACCTGCTTTGAGCTGCCCCTTCTGGGGGATACACTTGTCACTTGATGAGCAGAGTTAATATAGCAGGCCTGAGACTGCTATCCTTAAAAGAGCCTGCTTGCAAGGTTGGCCCATGGCTAGTGTCTGGTAAGCTGGATTTCAGGAGGGTTTCACCATTCCCATTCTGATAAGGGTGGCTCACTATGTACAAACCGTTTGTATAAATGGCATGGTTTATACTGAACAACTGCTTTCCTTGTGCTTATCTGGAATCCTGGGTAGGCATAGAGTGCCTATGTGACCAACTTCCGCAAAAACTTTGGGCACTGAGTCTCTAATAAGCTTCCCCGGTAGACATTTCATACACGTTGTCACAATTTGTTGCTGGAAGAATTAAGCATGTTCTCTATGATTCCACTGGGAGAGAGAACTCTCAGAAGCTTGTGCCTAGTTTCCTTTGGGCTTGGCCCCATGTGCCTGTCCCTTTGCTGATTTTGGTTCATATCATTTTGCTGTAATAAATCCTAGCCATGAGTATGACTGTGCTGAGTCCTTCTAGTTAATCATTGAAAATGGGGGTGGTCTTGGGGACCTCTGACACACCTGGCTTGGGCTCTGAAACACCACAGTGGGATGCCTTTCTGTAAAGACACTTTCTTCACTTGCCTGGGTTTTAAACCTCTATGCCAAACCAGCTTCCTCATTCTGTCTGGGCTCTGACACCCTCTGCCAGTCCACCCCACTTCAAGGACACTGTCCTCATACCACTTGTTTCTAGTGATTTCAGCTATTGTGATTATAGCTGCTGTGAATATTTGTGTTAAAGTATTTTTGTGGACATTTATTTTCAGTTCTGATGGGTGAATACCTAAGAGTGTCACTGAGGGGTCATAAGGTAGGTATTTATTTAGTTTTATAAGAAGTTGCCTAAACTTTTTCCCAGTGGTTGTACCATTGAACACTCCCACCAATAATGTATGATTGCCAATTACCTTCTAAAAATTATATAATGGGGAAAAAGTTCTTTTCTAGTTACCTGTGTTTACCATTAGGGGCACTCTCCATTCTTCTGTAGATCTGCGTTCCCTTCTGCCATCATTTTCCTTCAACATTTATGTTCCAAGTCAGCTGATGACAAATCTTAATAGTTTTCGTTTATCTGAAATATCCTCATTTTACCTTTATATTTTAAGATATTTCCACTAGATTTAAAATTTCAGTCCACAGTTTTGTTTTTATTTTCTTTAAGCATTTTATTTTTTTATTATTTTTTAAAGATTTTATTTATTTGACAGAGAGAGAGACAACGAGAGAGGGAACACAAGCAGGAGGAGTGGGAGAAGGAGAAGCCAGCTTCCCACCTAGCAGGGAGCCTGATGTGGGACTTGATCTCAGGAGCCTAGGATCATGACCCGAGCCGAAGGCAGACGCTTAACAACTGAGCCACCCAGTCGCTCTTCTTTAAGCACTTTAAAGAAATTTGTTCCATTTTCTTCTTACTTGCATTATGTTTTATGTTTTATAAGAAGCCCATGTTAATTTTTATGCTGTTCCCCTGAATGAAATGTGTCTTTTCCCCCAACCCCCCTCTGGCGGATTTTCTGTTTATCTTTGGCTGTATCAATATGATACACCTGTGTTTTTCTGTGTTTATCCCATTGGAGTTCAATGAACTTTTTGATCTTTGGGGTTATTTTTTTCAACAAATCTATACAAATTTTGGCCATTATTTCTTAAAGTACTTCAGACCTTATTTTTTTCTTCTTTCTTTCAAAAGTTCTAATTAGGCTTATGTTAGACTCAGCCTTTTTCTTTCTGTGCTATAGTTTGAAGAGATTCTTTTGCCCTGTCTTTAAGGTCACTGTTTTTTTCTTGTATGGTGTCTGATCTGATGTTAAATCAATCTAATGATTTTTTTCATATCAGATATTGCATTTTTTAGTTCCAGAATTTTTATTTTGCTCTGTTTTATGGGTTACATTTCTTAATTGATATTTCTCATTTGTTCCCTTATTATGCTCATGGTTTCCTTTAAGTCCTTGAACATTTAATGATAGCTTTTAAAAGGAGTCATTTCTGGGTCTGTATTTTTTGGGGGGTCTCTATTGATTAATTTTTCTTCTGATTATGGGTCACCTTTTCCTGTTTTGACTATCTAGTAATTTTATTTATTTATTTGAAATTTTTATTTTATTTTTTATTATTTTTAAAAGATTTTATTTATCCATTTGACAGAGAGAGACACAGCGAGAGAGGGAACACAAGCAGGGGGAGTGGGAGAGGGAGAAGCAGTCTTCCCGCTGAGCAGAGAGCCTGATGTGGGGCTCGATCCCAGGACCCTGGGATTGTGACCTGAGCCGAAGGCAGACGCTTAACGACTGAGCCACCCAGGCGCCCCTATCTAAAAAATTTTTAAAAATATATATATTTAGGCGGCACCTGGGTGGCTCAGTCGTTGAGCGTCTGCCTTCAGCTCAGGTCATGATCCCGGGGTCCTGGGATCGAGCCCCGCATTGGGCTCCCTGCTGGGCGGGAAGCCTGCTTCTCCCTCTCCCACTCCCCCTGCTTGTGTTCCCTCTCTCGCTGTGTCTCTCTCTGTCAAATAAATAAAATCTTTTAAAAATATATATATGTATATATATATTTATTTATTTGAGAGAGAGTATGAACAGGGGAAGGGGCAGAGGAGAGGGAGAGAGAATCTCAAGCAGACTCCCCATTGAGTGTGGGACCTGCTGTGGGGCTCCATCTCATAACTCTGAGATCATGACCTGAGCCGAAATCAAGAGTTAGAAGCTTAACAGACTGAGCCACCCAGGCACCTGAATGTTTAGTAATTTTAGATTATAGGCTGAACATGGTGGATTCCATGCTATAGAATTTGATTTTCTTTTTATTTATTTAGTAAATATATTTTTTCAAGATTTATTTATCTTAGAGAGAGGGAGAGAGAGATTGGAGGGAGGGGCAGAGGGAGAAAGAGAGAGAATCTTTAAGCAGACTCTGTGCTGAGTGTGAAGCCAGACTCGGGGTTCTATCCCAGGACCCTGAAATCATGACCTGAAACGAAATTGAAAGTCAGTGGCTTAAAGGATTGAGCCAGCCAGGCGCTCCTATCTTCTTTTTAAATTAATTTAATATAATTTATTTGTTTGTCATAAAGAGACAGAGAGCAAGCACAAGCAAGGGGAGCGGCAGGCAGAGGGAGAAGCAGGCTCCCCGATGAACAAGGAGCCTGATGCGGGACTTGATCCAAGGACCTGGGATCATGACCTGAATCAAAGGCAGATGCTAAACCAACTGAGCCACCCAGGTGTCCCAGAGCATGTGACTCTTGACCTCAGGGTCATGAGTTCAAGCCCCACTTTGGGCAAGAAGCCTACTTAAAAAAACAAAAACAAACAATTCAGTAAACTCTATGTTGTTTATTATTGTTTTGTACAGATTTTCTTTTGGGTGTGTGACAAAGTGCTATATTCTAAGGGTTGCACGAGGGTAAAATCAGAGGCTTCCCTGTTGGTTATACTAAGCAAGGTCTTTTTGCTCAAGGTAACAAAAACATTTTTTCTATTTTATCTTCCAGTAGTTTCATAGTTTTGTTCATTAAATTCAAAACTTTAAAATCGTTTGATAAGGGCACCTGGGTGGCTCAGTCAGTTGTGTCCAACTCTTGGTTTTGGCTCAGGGTTGTGAGCTCTAGCTCTGTGTCGGACTCCGCACTCACCGAGGAGTCTGCTTGGGATTTTCTCCCTCTGCTGCTCCCCAACCCTGCTTATGCACACACTCTTTCTCTCTAAAGTAAATAAATAAATCTTAAAAAAAATAAAATTATTTGATAATTAATTTTGTATATAGTATGACAGGTATCTGACTTTTAAAAAATTGGTTAAATATCCCAGTACCATTTGTTGAATAATCTCTCTTTTAAGATTTTATTTTTAAGTAATCTCCACACCCAATGCAGGGGTCAAACTTACAACCCTAAGATCAAGAGTCTCATGGTCCACTGAGTGAGCCAGCCAGGTGCCCCTGAGTAATCTTTTTTTTTTTTCTGACTTAAAATGCTTCCTTTAGCATATACTAATCCTTGTAATTATATGTTTATTTGATCTCATTTACTTTTTTCCTGCCCCCGTATACCCTTGTTTTAATTACTATAGCTTTATAATATTTTTTATATCTGCTGGTGCAGGTCTACCATCTTCAGTCTTTCTTTTTTCAAAAAAGTATCAATATTTTCACCATCAGACTTTGTTTAATCTCTCCTGAGCAACAGACTTGTACATTTAATTATCTAGTGATAATTGGAGAGTTTTCGTGTATCTCAAAAGCATTCATTGTGTAAAAACATATTGAAAAAGGCACTGTGCTGGATCACCAAAGGGTGGTCATAGTCCAGTGGCAGATAAGTAAACAATTAGAAAATAATTAGATAATTGCTAAAATAGAGGAAGTCCAGGAGAGGAAGTACCTATCAGGACTGGTATCCTTAGAGAAACTCTTCAAAGATAAGCAGTAATTGATCATAGGGAAACACCGGGGAGAAGACATTTAAGGCAGAGGGATAACTTATGCAAGGGCACAGTAGCACAAATGAATATGGTATGTTCAGGATACATGTAGTTCAGAATGGTTTCTTTTATTCACTGATGTGTTTATTCATGTTGGATTCCGAGTCAGCTAGACCATTTGAGCTTGTTTCAGATCATGAATGGCTTCAAGATTACCTCTTAGAGACTACTCTAGCAGTAATATGGAAAATAGCTTAGAGGCAAATGAGAAGAGATATCATGAGATCTCAATGAAGTGGGTAAGGAGATGGAGATCTGACTAGACCAAGAGTCTGACTGGATGTGAGTGTGAAAGACAAGGAGGAATTCATTCATTCATTCATTCAACAAGTTGAGGGGTGTCTGGGTGGCTCAATCAGTTAAGTGTCTGACTCTTGATTTCGGCTCAGGTCACAACCTCAGGGTTGTGAGACTGCACCCCATGTCAGGCTGGATTTGGAGCCTGTTGAAGATTCTTTCTTCTTCTCTCTCTGCCCCTCCCCCACTCCCTCCCTCCCTCTCTCAAAAACAAAACAAAACAAAACAAAAACAAAAAAACAAGTTGAATTTAATGAATGTAAACTGAGAATTCTTGGGTTTCTGGCTTGAGCAAAAGGGAAGCTGATGGTATCATCTCCCAAGATTGTGAATATAGAGAGTGGATAAAGTTTGGGAGGTGAGATACTGATTTCAGATTTGGATGTTCTGAGTTTGAAGTGTTTGTGTGTGCTACGCCCTGGTATAAATAAGCTTTATATGTATCATTCTGGTGTTAGAGATAAACATTTATTTGTCCTCTATGCATGCATTAGTGGTTGCTGAAGTCATGGCCAAGATTGCCTAGAAAAAGTTTGTAGACTGAGAAGAGAGTGACTATCTTGGGGGAAATAACCAGCATTTAAGAGGTGGGAAAAAGAATTACCTCCCAGAGTCTACTAAATAGAGTTGTCATGGAAACCGTGAAGGAGGAAGCAGTTAATGTATTAAGCAATGCAGAGAGGTGGCAAATGACTAAAAACTAACCACTGAATCCAGTGAAAAGAAACCCACTGGTGACCATTAATGAGAGCAGTTTTAGCTGAGAAAAGGTGGAAGAAGTCAGGAAGTGAGAAAATTTAGATAGAGGGTATCCAAAACAAAATTCAGCACCTTTCCTTCCAATCTGACTCCTCCTCCTCTAGTCTCTTAGGCACAAATATTCCCCTCAGCCTCCTAAATCAGAACACTAGTCTCTTCCCTCTTACTTAGTATCCTTGTCTAATTAGGGCATGACCCTAGGTTCTACTTCCTTAACATTTCTAATATTCCAGAAGGATAAATCCCAAATATCATGATTATCTATGGATGACAGTATATGATTTTTGTTTTTCTGATAGCTTGCTTTTTGATTTTTCTGGAATGACTATGTATTTACTAATGTAATCATAATAAAAGTTTAAAAATAGTTTTTCTCATACATCATCTTATATCTGATGTCAGATCTTTGTTTCCTGTCCATTACCCTGGGTCAGGCCAGGTTTATAATAATTTCTTACCTTCCTTCTGCTACAGGGGCACTCCTCAATTCTATCACTGAGAAGTCAGAATAAATTTTGTAAATACAAATCCTAGTATGTCCCTCTCCAGTCAATGACCAGATATCTTTGAGGATTAAGTTCAAACTTCTAGCATTTTGTTACAAGTCCTTTGTCTTATCTCCCTCATCTCATTTCTTTCCATTCTCATACTCTTTGTTTCCATTTTTTTTTTTTAAGATTTTATTTATTTATTTGACAGAGAGAGACAGAGTGAGAGAGGGAACACAAGCAGGGGGAGTGGGAGAGGCAGAAGCAGGCTTCCTGCGGAGCAGGGAGCCTGATGCAGGGCTCAATCCCAGGACCCTGGGATCATGACCTGAGCCGAAGACAGACGCTTAACGACTGAGCCACCCAGGCGCCCCTCCACTTCTTTTTCTTTTTTTTTTTTTAAAGATTTTTTATTTATTTATTTGAGAGAGAGAGAATGAGAGACAGAGAGCATGAGAGGGAGGAGGGTCAGAGGGAGAAGCAGACTCCCCGCTGAGCAGGGAGCCCGATGCGGGACTCGATCCCGGGACTCCAGGATCATGACCTGAGCCAAAAGCAGTCGCTTAACCAACTGAGCCACCCAGGCGCCCCCCTCCACTTATTTTTCAAAGATTAGCAGTAGCTTCTAGGCTTTGCAAAGGTTTCCTTCCCCTTTGTTAATTCCTACTCATCCTTTAAATCAGCTTAAGAATCATTCTACCTAGGAGACCTTCACGCAACCCACTCTAATTTAGATACCCCTCTCTATTGCTATTGCATTCTATGTACCTCTCAGTCAGTGTTATCATATTGTATTAATGAGGTTGTTCATCTTTTCCTAATTTGTTGGCTATTTAATTTTTTCTTCTGTGAACTGACTATTCATATCCTTTATTCGTTTTTCTGTTGAGTTGTGCTTTTCTTATTGATTTGTAGTAATTCTTTAAAAATTTTTTTAGGGGCGCCTGGGTGGCTCAGTCGTTGAGCGTCTGCCTTCGGCTCAGGTTATGATCCCTGGGTCCTGGGGTCGAGCCCCGCATCGGGCTCCCTGCTCTGCGGGAAGCCTGCTTCTCCCTCTCCCACTCCCCCTGCTTGTGTTCCCTCTCCGGCTGTGTCTCTCTGTCAAATAAATAAATAAATAAAATCTTAAAAAAAAAAAAAGTAATTAAAAATTTTTTTAAAATTAATTAATCTCTGCACCCAACGTGGGGCTGGAACTCATGATCCCAAAATCAAGAGTCACATACATACTCTACCAACTGAGTCAGCCAGAAGCCCAGTTTGTAGTAATTCTTATATATGTGGCAATATCTTTACTGTCTATTCCTAGGTTTGGAAGGTTTTTTTTGGTTGTTGTTGTTATACTTACTTTTTTTTTTTTATGTAGTAAAATATATCAAATGTTTAAATGTACTTTTGTTTTACTGAAGACTCTCTCTATCCTGGTGGGGTGTCTGGCTGGCTCAGTTGGTGGAGCATGTGACTTTTCATGGGGTCCTGTGTTTGAGCCCCAAGTTGGGCACAGAGTTTACATTAAAAAAATAAAAACAAAAGACCTTATCCTAAAAATATAAATTTACATGCTTATGTAATATTTTTGTTTTTTATACTTCTTTGATTTTATTTTTGAATAAGTATTGCCCACATTATTAGTCTTTTCATAAATATCACTTCCTATGGTTGAAAATTTAGTAGTGAATTTACTGAATGCCTACTTAAGGTGTTGGCACTCTGTCAGCTGCTGGGGGATACAATGGTGAACAAAAAGATCCTACCTTAGTAGAGCTCACACTGTAGAGGTGGCAGACAATGAACAAGTAAACAAAGAATCCAAATAATTACTGCTTTTAATGACGACCATGAAGTTAATAAAATGGGGAGCTACCTCTTCGAGTGATCCCTGAAGGTCTTAATATAAGTAGGCAGAGGTTGTGTACATAAACCAGTTCCCTTGAATAATCTCTCATAATTTACTCAACCATTCTTTAGGTGTTGGGTTTTATAATTTACCATTATACTAATAAATAATGCTGTTAGGAATAACTCCCTCTGTATTCTCATTTCCATGGAACAGCTTCCTAGAAATGTAATTACTGGATAGGAACACAGTATTTTTATAGACTGCCAAGTTGCTTTCAAGAGGGAATTCCAATACACTCACCAATGAGTAAGTTAAATACTGCTCCGAGATTTCAGAGTGCAAAAAGTTAACAGTGAAAACCGGCACATTTGGGCTGAGCAAAAGGAAAAGCTAAATGAGCTGACCTGGGTTTACTAGTGAGGGGCGGCAGGGTGATGAACAGGCAAAGTTTCTAAACCCATTTCTGCCACCCTGTGACCTTCACAGGTTATAGCTCCTCGCTGAGCCTTAACTTTCCTTAAACTCGGTACGTTCGACTCAGGCTGTGTATTTTCCAACATCTTCAGATCAGACATCACCTAGACCCACCAGAGCGAAGACAGCAGCTTGAAGAACTGTTGAAGTTGAATCAGCATTCGCCGCGAAACGCCAACTAATCACTCGCGGGCACTTCCGGCGGCCGGGACAAAGGGTTTGAAGTCTCAGGGACCGCACTTCCGGATAATTAAAGCTGCGCTTTAGACGCCTGCGTGCTGCGCATTAGACGCCTGCGTGCTGCGCCACATCAAGGGACTCCGGTGCCGCGACTGCGCATGCTCCCTGCAGTCGCGAGGAGGGGCGGGACAGTGAATGGGGAGGGCCGGGACCCTGACTTGTCTCGCGGTTACTGGGCGAGCGTGAGCGCGCGAGGCTTGGGGGCGGGGCGGGGCGGAACCTAGTCTGAGTGGGCGCTGTAGGTTTCAGCGGAGCGTCACTGTGCTCGCGGGGCTGAGGTCGTCTCAGGTGAGGTGGTCGCCCCGGAAGTGGCTGTGGCTGTGGCCCCTGGGTGTTGTAAGGAGCCTGCGGCAGAGTTGTTGTTAAGGGGGGCGGCATCACCCCTCTTCCTCCACCTTCCCTGCAGCAGCCATGGCGAAAGGCAGAGTCTCTGAACGATCGCAGGCGGGGGCACTCCACACGACCCCTGTGGGGGACAGGGCAGCGGGGACGCGGGGTGTCACGGCGCAGAGCAGCGGAGACCACCTGAAGGGTGAGTAGAACCGGAACCAGAGCTGGGGCTGGCCCAGAGGCGGGAGTGTGCTGGAGGGGCTTCGGGGTGGAAAAGACCTCAGTTGGCCCCGGGGATTTGCGAGGGGAAGGGGCCCTGCTGGCACCCAGGGGCGCGGGAGCAGAGAGGGTGGGGGACCTGGGCTTGAGCTGCTGCCCATAACAAGGCCGGACACCTAGGAGGTGCGTCGTAAATGCTGTTGTAGTTGAATTCAATAAAAGAACTAATGACACTGGCTTGTTTGAAGCTCAGAGTGGATGTAAGGTTGACAATATTGAAGCTAGACAGAACTGGAAGGAACTTCAGCACTCCTGCTTTATTTTTACCGCTGAGGAAACTGAGGCCCAGGGTGGATATGGAACTTGCATAAAGTCACAAAGCCAGATTAGTCAAGTAGTAGTTAAGAGCAAGGATTTAACTATGTACCGGTGCCACTTCCAAGTGGCAGGAACCCTTGGGTGTGAGTCCCTGCTGTACCATTTATGACTTTGGACTTGTTATCTTTCAAAACTCAGCGTCTGAACTGTATGGTGGGGATGACAAAGATGCTAGTAATAATAGTGTCTGCTTAGCTTAACATGTGTATTATACAAAATAATTAATGTAAAGCATTTATTGTAATGGCTTATATGAAGTGGAGGCTAAATAAATATTAGCCATTACTATTGTAACTGAGATCTCTCATTCTCAAGCTTTTTTGCATCACACCATTCTGCCATTTTTCAGGACTTTAAATATTATTTTAAAAGAAAGTAAAAAAAAAAAGAGGGCACCTGGGTGGCTCAGTCGGTTAAGCGTCTGCCTTCAGCTCAGGTCATGATCCCAGGGTCCTGGGATTGAGCCCCACGTCAGGCTCCTTGCTCAGCGGGGAGCCTGCTTCTCCTTCTCCCCCTGCCTGCCTCTCTGCCTACTTGTGCTTTCTCTCTCTGTCAAATAAATAAATAAAATCTTAAAAAAAAAAAAAATAAATAAATAAAAGAAAGTATACCTGGAAACTAAATACTTTTATTACATCTTAGCATAGAGTTTTTCATTGCTTTTCAACAGTGGAAATGATTAAACTTTTAAAATGCTTTTTAAAAAGCCCATAAACTTGAAGACATCTTAACAAATGTCCATTAAGTTGTTTTCAGCTTACACTGATGTGTTCCACCACTAGTGATGGGTAAGGAGAGGGTCTTTTAAGAGTGTCTAGCAACATTATAAGTATAGTCAACAATAAAGTATTACACACTTAAAAGCATGTATTTATATATATGAAGATCGTATGTTTAAAATTCAGCTGAAATTTAAAATAGAATAAATTTTTTAAAGAGTGTCCTGCAGAAAATGGTATTTTATTTTCAAATAATTTAAAATGTCTCCAGTCTAATTTGGCTTTTTAAGCTTTATAGTATTTGGGTATTTCTCCATCTTCTAGACAGTAGGACCAAATAGCTTTGCGCAGTGGCGGTATCCTAGCCAATGAGGTTTATCTGAGGTGCGATTATTGCTAATTGAAAACTTTTCCCAGTACGGCCAAATAACTCAAAAACTCAGAAATGAAATCCACTCTAAATTAAAGGAACATTGTTTTGAAGATGCTGCTATGGAGAGTGACAATAATCCAAGGGTTTTCAGAAAAAGTATTTTCCAGGGGCGCCTGGGTGGCTCAGTTGTTAAGTGTCTGCCTTCAGCTCAGTCATGATCCCAGGGTCCTGGGACCGAGCCCCGCATCGGGCTCCCTGCTCGGTGGGAAGTGTGCTTCTCCCTCCCCAACTTCCCCTGCTTGTGTTCCCTCTCTTGCTGTGTGTCTCTGTCAAATAAATAAATTAAAAAAAAAAATCTTAATAAGTAAATAAAAAAGTAAAATCTTTTGGGAAAAAAAAGTATTTTCCAGATAGGGCATCCCTAAAGATTGTCATTTGGTTTGTGCTAGCATCAATTGTTTATTACTGATTTTTGTTGTTGTTTTATAACCTAAAGCTATTTAGAAAATAAAACCTTGACACTTCCAAAGTGCTTTTATAATTGTTTATTTTATTTTATCATTAGGATGACACATTCAGGACAATTTTTTTTTTTTTTTTTTTAGGACAATTTTTTTTTTTAAAGATTTTATTTATTTATTTGAGAGAGAGAGCACATGAGAGGGGGGAGGATCAGAGGGAGAAGCAGACCCCCTGCTAAGCAAGGAGCCCGATATGGGACTCGATCCCGGGACTCCAGGATCATGACCTGAGCCGAAGGCAGTCGCTTAACCAACTGAGCCACCCAGGCACCCCAATTTTTTTTTAAAGATTTATTTACTTGAGAGAGAAAGAGAGTGGCAGAGAGGGGCAGAGGGAGAGATAGTCTCAAGTGAACTCCACGGAGAGCCTGACATGGGGCTTGATCTCATGACCTGAGATCACGACCTGAGCCGAAACCAAGAGTCTGATGCTTAACCGACTGTGCCATTTTTTTTTTTTAAAGAAAATTATTTATTTATGAGAGAGAGAAATAGAGCATGTGGGAGCGGAGGTGGGAGGGCAGAGGGAGAGAGAGAATCCCAAACAGACTCCTTGCTGAGTGTGGAGCCCCACATGAGGCTCAATCCCAGCACCCTGAGACCATGACCCAAGCTGAAACCAAGAGTCGGATGCTCAACCGACTGAGCCACCCAGTTGCCCCTATCAAATGACTTCTGTAGACTACAAATCTATAGGAAGATAGAAGGAGATGTGAAGGCATGCCTTCATAGAGCAGTAGGGTTTGGATTGTTAGAAGGTAAGGGGATTCTGGCGGGTGGGAAACATTAAGCTGGAAGTTTAATGTCAATAAAGAGATTAAATTGTTGGGAGTGGAGGATTTCTGTTTTTGTAGGAGATAAGGTTGGCCATGGTCAAAATGGTGTTGGTACACAGGGATTTAAGTGCAATGCAGAGGAACTTTTTTGATCCATCTTATTAATTAGTGATTCCCAGTGTTTTCTTTTTCTTCTCTGCCTCTCTGTTTTTGTCTCTGTCACTCTCTTTTTTTTTTTTTTTTTAAGATTTTATTTATTTGACAGAGAGAGACACAGCGAGAGAGGGAACACAAGCAGGGGGAGTGGGAGAGGGAGAAGCAGGCTTCCCGCCGAGCAGGGAGCCTGATGGGGGCTTGATCCCAGAATCCTGGGATCATGACCTGAGCCGAAGGCAGACGCTTAATGGCTGAGCCACCCAGGCGCCCCTCTGTCTCTCTTTAATTAGTGTTAGGAATTTATTTTCTGGGCAAAAGATTTTGTAGATCCCTTATGTGATAAGAGTTTGGTTACTGGTGTTAATCAGCTGGTGATGTGATGTCGTTAGTAACTACTTAGCAGCCAATATTCTGGATTACAATAAACAATTTTTGTTAATTGCAGGTGGTATTTAGCTTGGCATTCAAAAAGATTACAGGTTTTGGAGAAGAGATAAAAATTTAGTAATGGATGCCTGGGTGGCTCAATTGGTTAAGCGTCTGCCTTCTGCTCAGGTCATGATCCCAGGGTCCTGGGATCGAGTCCTGCATCGGGCTCCTTACTCAGCGGAGAGCCTGCTTCTTCTGCCTGCTACCCCCCCTGCTTATGCACGCATGTGCTCTCTCTCTCTGACAAATAAATAAAATCTTAAAAAAAATATTTAGTAACTCTTGATTGAGAAATACATAGTAATAGAATGTTCCTATAAATTCCATGACACTTTTTTTTTTTAAGATTTTATTTATTTATTTGACAGAGAGAGATACAGAGAGAGAGGGAACACAAATGGGGAGTGGGAGAGGGAGAAGCGGGCTTTCCGCAGAGCAGGGAGCCCGATGTGGGACTCGATCCCAGGACCCTGGGATCACGACCTGAGCCGAAGGCAGACGCTTAACGACTGAGCCACCCAGCCGCCCAATTCCATGACACTTTAAATGAATTTGTATTTTTTTAACTGACACACCTACCTAACTTTGACAAATAGTTGTCATTGTGTGTATGTTTGAAGTATTTTACATGCTACATGCAGTGTTTTGTACATTTAGTGGGTCCCTTGCTATGACTGTAGTCTCTCGTCTCACATCTTAGCCTTATAGACTGAGGACCACTGTGAAGACTTGAGCAAGGCAATAACACTGAAAGTCTAATTCTTGAATGATGAGGAATGACAAAAAACAAGACAAGAGGTAGAAGCACTTAAGAGGCTTTTGATCTAATCTATCTGCAAGGGTGCCTGGACCAGGGTATTTATTTTCTTCTCTGTTATTTGTCCTGGCTGATCTATGTATTAGCAAGTCATAGAAGTTTCCCATTTTGATTTAAGAGAACTCTGGGATGCCTTGCTGGCTCAGTCAGGAGAGCATGCGACTCTTGATGATCTTGGGGTCGTGAGTTTGAACCCTACATTGGGCATAGAGATTACTAAAAAAGAAAAACTTTAAAAAAAAGAGAGAACTCGTAGGGCTGTGCTTTTCTTTTCTTTTTTTTTTTAAAGATTTTATTTATTTGACAGAGAGAGACACAGCGAGAGAGGGAACACAAGCAGGGGGAGTGGGAGAGGGAGAAGCAGGTTTCCCGCAGAGCAGGGAGCCCGATGCGGGGCTCGATCCCAGGACCCTGGGACCATGACCTGAGCCGAAGGCAGACGCTTATTAACTGAGCCACCCAGGCGCCCCTGTGCTTTTCAATATATAGAGGTCATCATCCTTGTTAGCAGTGTGAAATCAATTTGATGGGTAATGATGAGATATTTTTAAAAATGGAAGAGAAAATAGAGTGCTTTGCATGTAGTAAGGCATAAGTGTTCTTTGAATTTTATTTTTTAGTTCTATTGATTTTGTGTGTACCAGTTCATGATATAAAGTTGCTTATTGTGGTTGCAGCCAAAAATGTTTGAGAAACATTATCTCAAAGTTGGTTTTACTGCTTTTAGAAGACAATATTGTTCAAACTTGGATAATAAACCCCTCTCAGATGTCTGTTCTTGATCCTGCCTTGCTCATTTGGTTCAATACATATTCTCTGAGCATCTGGTATGAGCAAGGTACTGACTTAGAGGAAGGAGGAAGCTCTTACTGATAACTGGGAACTAAGACTAAAACTGACAACTAGACATCAACCAAGGTATTAGTGCAATTTATTGATGCCAGTCTCAACCCAAATATTATGTATCAGGATTCTTGTGTTTATCATCAATAGAAAATACAATTGAAACCCTTGCTGAAAGGAAGTTGATTGATTTATATAACTAAAAAATTGAGAGATTAAGTGGGATTCACTGGCTTCAGTCTGGAACAGTGGCCCAGTGATATCAGGATCTGATTTCTTTCACATCTTTAATGTCAGCTTTACCTTAAGGTTGATTTCTCTTGAAGGTCCAGGTAAATTAAATGCTTCCTTGATAACTTTGAGAATCTTTTTCCTAGCACTACCAATAGAAGTCTAGATATTCATTCTGATTAGACTGTCTCAGATAATGCTTGTCCTTGAACCTATCACTGTAATCAGATTGGCTCAACCTGATTCATGTTAGACACCTAAAAAAAATGGGAGTAGGAATGAGGCTAAGTTAGTTTTCCCAAAGACATAGATCTCTATGATGGATAACTCATGGTTTTTCTCTTTGTGCTCAGCCATCTTAGTGAAGAAGGTGAACTTGTAGCACTGATTTTGGGTTTGATTAGATTTAAGAAAAGGGTAAGGATTCCACTCAGAGGTGCTGCTTCAGATGATACACTGTGGAATCCGGGCTGGGCGTGGAAGGAAGAAAAGTGAGGGGTCCACAGAAGGGAGAAAATGGAGGGAGTAAGCTCAGGAAGAGAATAAAGGTGATCGAGGAATGGCACATTGGGATTTAAAAGTCCAAGGTAGAGCAGTCTCAGGGGATGTGAGAACTTAATTTATCATTGGAAGTAGGTGGCTAAAGTTGAGTAGAAATGAAGGTCTAAGAATTTTGAGGCTGGGTGGATCATCTAAATGGATGATGACTCTTTTAGGATTAGGAAGAAGTTTACTATAAGCTTGATCTCAGCCTTCAGTGAATGGAGAGGGGGAAGGATGTGAAAGTGGTTAGGTGAGGGTGAGGGTGTGTGGACTGAATGGCAGCACAGTTATAGGGCATAAGCCTTAGAGAATGAGCCTTTATACAAAATTGGCAGTGGTGTTTCTTCTACCTACAAACATGCTTTCTCTCTCTGTGTGGTCTTAATAGTTATTTGTATTTTATAGTTATCTTAGTTATTTGAATTTATACTTGATGATACTACCATTTTTTATTCTTAATAATAAAAAAATTCTTAAGCCCTTGAAATAAAATTTACTTCCAAAAATATTGTAGTAGATTCTTGTGACCATGAAAACTTATTAGAGGCCCTGTAATGAGATGGGTCTTTTGCTTCTTCATGGTAGGATCAAGTAGGTTGAGAAAACACAGTGTTGAGAACTAGTAGACCTGATCAGCAGTAAGAGTCACTCCTAAGATCTTGCAGATTTAGGAAGATTTTGCTTTTCATGGTTTTTTTTTTTTAAGATTTTATTTGTCAGAGAGAGAGAGCGAGCACAAGCAGGGGGAGTGGCAGGCAGAGGGAGAAGGTGTCTCCTCGCTTAGCGAGGAGCCTGATGCAGGACTTGATCCCAGGATCATGACCTGAACCAAAGGCAGACGCTTAACTGACTGAGCCACCCAGGCCCACCAGATTTTGCTTTTCAAAAGGGTTTTATTTTTTTTTTTTGTAAAAGATTTTATTTATTTGACAGAGAGACACAGAGAAAGAGGGAACACAAGGGGAGTGGGAGAGGGAGAAGCAGGCTTCCCACGGAGCAGGGACCCTGATGCGGGGCTCGATCCCAGGACCCTGAGATCATGACCTGAGCCGAAGGCAGACGCTTAACGGCTGAGCCACCCAGGCGCCCCTCAAAAGGTTTTGATATGAAAATAATAAGAGAAATAGGGAGCTACTATAGGGCCATTAAGGTTATGATTTTTCAGAAAGGATAATGCATATTAGGAGTTAGAGAAAAGGTGCTCTTAAGAGGAAGAATTGAAGATACAGGGTGAATGGAGAAGAGACAGTTCTTGGAGCAAAATCTGAAAGGAAATATGTTAGCATTTAATGCAAAGATAAGGGACAAGGGAAGATAATTTGGGGAACAGATCTTGAGGTAGAGATTGGGGAGCTCACTAAAGTGTGGAAGCAGTGTCATTGTTTGAGAATAGATGAAGATAGAATTAAAGACTTGAAGAGACTTGAAATAGCCTTTTTAGAGTGCTGTGAAAGGATTATTGTTTGCCAGTGGTAACCAGTAATTGAACATAGAAAAGCATGTGAACTTGTTGGCGAAGACAACGTTATGTTGACTTTCTGTAACAGTACCTTTAGCCTGGAGGAGGTTGGAAAGCAGATAATGGGATGATTCAGATTGGGAATTACTATGATGGAAGATTTGAAGGTTAATGAATATATAAAGTACTGTTGTGGGTAGCTCTAAATGCTAAATGACATACATCTAATGCAACCGGGAGGAGGCACATTATAAATATGCATGCTATACAATTAGATGTAGAATTATCATTAAACAATATTTTCAATTTTTATCTGTTTAGAACTCTAAATCAATTACATGCTAGTCTCTGGACTTAATAGAATTATACTCAAGAAAAATTGTTGACTCATAATAGCTAATACCCCCTAGTTAGCAGTCACCAGTTAGTGTGAAAGAAAGGAGAGCTTCAATATTGAATGTCACTGTGTTTTTTGCATTCTTATCAGTTGTTTTCTATGTTACTATTGAACACAATGCTTGAAAAAGTTTGCCTAATTTGAAAACATGAAGGAAATAGGTATCAGGTTAAACCTGGCAGTTAATTTTATTCAAATGTCTATATATTTCATCATCCAACTGTAAGACAACAAGTAGCAGTCAGAAAAATGTGTACTCAGGGAACACTCAGGGTGGTTTCTGTAGTCCAGTTGAATGTTGCCTGATACCTTTCTTCCCTGTGACCCTTTACTTAGGACTGGTAAGTTAATAATGGGAAGAAAAATATTATAGTTTAATTTTAGAGGTAACACGCTAAATGTCTTATTTAATTGTTTTAAAGATTTTATTTTTAAGTAATCTCTATGCTCAATGTGGGGCTCAAACTCACAACCCTGAGATCAAGAGTTGCACGTTCTACCAACTGAGCCAGCCAGGCACCCCTGATTTTTAATTTAAGAGAATGATATAACCTATTGAAATCTTTAAAAATGTATTTAGCTACAGTATGGGTTAGAAGGCTGTAAACTCTTCTCATCTTTCAGTCTTCAACCAAATTTCTACCTGCTCTGTGAATCTTGTCTCCATTACTCCAGCCTAGTAATCTTGCTTTTCTATATACTCAAAACCCCTTTGTGCCATTCTTTGGGAATGTAGCTAATGTTGGTATCAGCTTCTTAAAAGCAGAGACTGAGCAGAACATTTTGTACATAATAGATGCTCAGCAGGTGGTCCTAAGCAACTCTACATTTGAGTGCATACCTTGCAGAGGAGAAATCCTAAAGAAAAGTACCAAGGAAGGGGTGGGGTCGTGGTGGTGGGGGATCAGCCCTTTATACTTAGCAGTAATTCTTGTGTCTACAAATATCTTCCGGATGAAAAACGAAAAAGCAGTGGTTTTGAAGAGTTTAAAAGATGCCCATAATATTAAATTATTTGTATCAGTCCGTTTTGTACTCTGGACTTGATTCAAGCAAGGAAGTAAGTGAAAAGTGAAGGCTGAGCAAGTAATTCCAGGTAGATTTAAAATGAACATGCCTTGGGCTCCTGGGTGGCTCGGTTGGTTGGGCAACTGCCTTCGGCTCAGGTCATGATTCTGGAGTCCTGGGATCGAGTTCCGCATCGGGCTCCCTGCTCGGCGGGGAGTCTGCTTCTCCCTCTGACCCTCCCCCATCTCATGCTCTCTCTCTCCCATTCTCTCTCTCAGATAAGTAAATAAATTCTTTAAAAAAAAAAATGAACATGCCTTTAAGAAGTAGCAGGCTGCTGGAAAAATTGTACAGGCTATATATGTGTTAACATGTCTTTGCTTTGATATCAGCCCATAGAAAACTATGCCCAGGGGCGCCTGGGTGGCTCAGTCATTAAGTGTTAAGCATCTGCCTTTGGCTCAGGTCATGATCCCAGAGTCCTGGGATCCAGTTCCGCTTCGCTTCTCCCTCTCCCTCTGCTGCTCCCCCTGCTTGTGCTTTCTCTCACTCTCTCTCCCATTCTCTTATCGAATAAATAAATAACATCTTTAAAAAAAAAAAAAAAACTATGCCCAAAACCCTAATGTTTATATATTACTCTTACTCCTTTTCTGGTAGATTACTTCTTTATTTAATAAAGTAGGAACATAACATTTTAGCCTTGTGAGAAGTTTGTGTTTCCATAGATTTTGCTATTTAAAACTACATTTTTGGTTGAATTAGTTTTAGTGCACACTGATATTTTTGTGACTTTTAGCTGATTACTCTTTTCTTTTTAGGGTAAGTAGATATGATTTCTTAAATTCTCAAGACATGCATTGAATTAGGTATCATAACCAGGGCAAAGATATGAACAATTAGGCATTTGTTATCATAAGATTCTGCAGAGACCTTTTCATATTTGAAAACCACCTCAGATGTTTAAAGTCTCTGTTTAATTTTCTGTGCTGCAAAAAAGCATATATATAAATATATTAGTGGATTAATGAACTGGAATATTCAGTGGCAGGCATGCCTGGTTTATTACTCCATTGAAGGTATCTTTTATATTACTTTATGATCCTATTCCTTCCCTCCTGCAGTAAATTTCAGAAGTATGAAATGAGCAAGTAAGTTTCTATTTGTGACCTGGTTTTTGAAGAAAAGTCCTCTTTTAGATTCAGATGATAACAAAGTAAAGTAATGTTTAGATTACAGAAAATTGGAAAAGATAAAATTTTTTAAATTTAGTGTTCACAAAATACTAGAACTTAATAAACCTAATATTGTCTTTCAGAAAGTCTGCTTTAATGACCAGGTAAGAATAATTTATATCTAGTATATCAAGCACTAACCTAAGCAACTTGTATTTCCATAGAAATTATGAGTTGATTATAAATGGATATTAAAGGGCTTTAGAGATATACTTTATGCTATTTGGTTGCTTAGGATTTAATTTTTTTTAATAGATAGTGCAGCCTCCTTAGGGCTTCTGTTTACTCACCTATGAGATAGGTAAAGTGGGCCATATTGTTTCCTCTTAAGCTTTAATGTACATGCAGATTACCTGGGTATCTTATTAAAATGCAGATTCTGATTTAGTAGTTCTGGGATGTTGGCCTGAGAATCTGCATTTCTAACAAGCTCCCTGGTGATGCTGAATGATGTAACTCACACAGTACACCTTGAGTAGCATGGAGCTAGTTGGTTTCTCTTGCTCCATGTTCAACATAGAATTGAGCAAAATCTTACTAATTCAGTTGTAAAATATATAAAACTACCATAATGAGACAAGGGATGAAACGAAGTTTATCTTTTAATTAGTTAAGGCTTTTTGGTTGAAAGGAGCAGAAATAAGTTTAAACCAGCTCCAGTAAAAAAGAGAGTATAGAATAAAGAATATAAGAGACAATCTCACTGGCATTCATGAGCAAGAAATGAAATATAGCCAGGCTTCAACGAAAGTGAGAAAGTTAGAAATGAACCAGTTTCTCCGGGTTTATGTTTCACTCTCCCCTCTTATATTTTCTGGTACATGTCTTTGGCTTTCCATGTTGTTATCTGTGGCTTTCACTGCTTGACCTTTCAGCCTCAAGACCTACTACCTCTTGACAACAGCATCTCTTTGTTTTAGTTAAAATTTTCAAGAGAAAATTTGGTCAGCCAATAATGAAGTGTTTCTACTTGACTTAGGTCTCCAACCTTGGGCAAGTTAGCCTTCTGTGTTTGGGAGGGTAAAGGGTTGGAATCATACTGTAATAGGGCCAATGAGATTAGCCCCTTTGGGGGGAAGGGGAACATGGGAAAGTTTCCCAGAGAAAGAGGGTGTTAGTAGAGCAGTCAGTGACACCTGTCTCATACACCTTTATAAATGTGAAGAAGGATTTGTGAAATTAATGAATAAGTACAGGCATTTGATTAGGATACTTCATAAAAGTGTGTATAAAAGTTACATAGACAGTAGTTAGGGGACAGGCATAGTGGTAGATCCATCCATTTAGTTTTCAGAGAACTAAAAATAATTCTTACTATAGCATTCATATATTTTTTTTAATCCCCTGAGTGTTATCAGTTAACGGGATAATGGCAAATGTAGGCAATAAAACTTGAGCCACCCACTTCTGCCTTTTCCCCAGTGAGCACTACTAAGGTATCTTAGCCTCCCCACTATTTAACGCTTCCTGGTAAAAACAGCCTTGCTCATTCTTCTGCTTGCTGTCTCCTGGATCTCATTCATACTTTTATCTTGCATGTAATTTTTTAGATAACACTAAGATTATCTTGTGAGGGAATGTAAACAAATTCTGCCATTCTTGGGGTCTCAGAGAGCCACCAAAAACATTTGAGACTCAACTATATTCTGAAGCCCTCAGTATAAAAAAAAAAAGCGTAACATTCACCGGTTGTATTAGTCAATCTCTGGATCCTTATGACAGTTGAAGTAATTGCCATATTACCTCATTTTTCCTAAGAGGCCATTCTGTCTATGCTGTCAGCTCCCAGTATAGGTAAACAATTTTGAAAGTCAGTGATAATATTTATTCCCCTTTGGCGTATCAACAAATCAATGCTTCAAATTATGGTGTTCTGTTTTTTCATGCTTCTGAAATGGATATATCCCCCCAAAAGTAATAGGCCTGGTTAATAAATGTCAAATACAATAGTAGTTAAAATTTTCTGTTAAAACAGTGTTTTGGACAAAAGTGTGAACGGTTTTTTGGGGGAGGAAAGCCTTTAAGGAAATTATTTGCTGACTTGGAATACTGTCTTTTTAAAATATTTATCTTAATTATAGCCTTTTTTTTTCCCCCTTTCAGAAAAAGCCTGTGCAGAAGCTGGGTCAGCAAGAATGTCACTTCTTATATTGGTGTCCATTTTCTTATCTGCAGCTTTTGTTATGTTTTTGGTATATAAAAATTTTCCTCAGCTTAGTGAGTAAGTATACAGAAAGAAACTGAAAAATGCCTAGACATTTATCAATAAAAATGGGTTAAAAGTTAAACTAATCTTAAGCAACAGAACTGTCATGGTGATTGTATATCAGCTCTCATGGTTTGTAGCAAGTCCATATTGACACTGCTATTTAAACACTCCTTTCCAAATTTGCCTCTTGATTTTATCTGCAGGGGTTTCCTAGCACTGCTCCTCTAGTTAAAGCCTCATTTTTCAAATGGCTTTCAAATTTTTTTAAAAAAATAGAACCACATTAAGAAATACGTTTTTTTATCATGATCGTGCATGCATGTGCCTGTCCCCTCTCCCCTGCTCACTTGCATACATCTATACATATAAAATTAAGTTAAAGTTTCATGCAACAGGTCTTGTTCTCTGATATTTTCTAAATTATTCTATTTATTTTTTAATGCCAGTAGTGACGAAGCAAACTTCTTTTAAAATTCATGAAAGATACTGACCTGCGGTTTGAAAACCATTGATGCTCTTCTCTGCCTTCCTCCCCTTTTCCGTCCATGTTTTCTCCCTTCCTTCTTGTGGTCAGTTTCTGTCTGCTTCTACTCATCCATTTCCATCCCCATCACATCTGTCTCTCCTAGCTCTTTTTCTTTTCCCCGTGTTATGAAAATGATATGGTCTGAATAGGTAGTTTTCACAGTGAAATGGACTTTGTATAAACCTTGTATATCTTATCTACTATATGTCCAGAATTTCTTAGCCCAAACCTTGGGGTGAAATGTGTTTCAGAATTTAGAATTTTTCCATTTTGGAAAGACTACATGGAATAAATGTTATGTAGTACCTCCAGCAAGATCTGGGGCAGCATCCTGTAATCAAATACATTAATATTTTTGCATAGAAATGGGCATAATAAAAGACTATATGAATAATTATGTAAGTGTGGGTCAACTTTTGCTGACAGAGTATGAAGAACTTTTGGTTTTCAGAGGTTTTTGAATTTTAGGGAAGAGATTATGGACCTGAAACATACTTTAAGAAGGCAAAATATCCCAGAGCTGTTTATTTTTTTTAATTATTTTTATTTTTTTCCCAGGGCTGTTTAAACAGTAATACCACCCTTGTGTAATCACAGATTTCCAAAGGACTACTAAAATGTAGTTAGATTTTCAACACAGGGCCAGACTGGTGTGGTAATGGGTAACTGTGAAATGTGATTTCAAGGTGTTCGGAAGCTCCTGTTTTCCTCTTAACTTCCTTTTATTAACAATTCCTTATGCTTGAAATTTTATAGTTAAACTTATTTTTATTTTAGTACTTTGATTTCTTACATCAGTGTAAATGCCTTTGGGAGGCTAACCTGTTCTATTGATAGGTTAATATTAGTATGATTGAATTTTAGATCCTTTCTGGTTTTGATCAAGGAGGAGGAAGTAAAGAGCTGACTGAAAGAGGGCAAGAATATAGAGTATAGATTGAGATTGTCTTTGCTCTCAGTCTGCTCTAAGAATGATAACATGACTTGTATATAAGTATGCTATTATAAACCTGTTCTGCTTATTTCTGTGTGTGTGTGTGGGTGCATACATACGTGCACACCCCTATAATGAGTTTTTTAATTTTTAAATTTAAAAATGAGAAAACACATTTTAGTTTACTTGCTATCTTTATAGAACATAGGCAGCAGTCTGTCATTGTTCTGCAAGATCAGTTGAATTTTATCATGTAAACAAATGGGCACAATATACATTAAACAGAGAGGTAAATTATCTGAGGCTTTTATAAGCAAGAAATCATTCAGTTCCAAATATAAAGTAAAATTAATAGAAAAGGAAAAATGTTTCTGTTTTTATCTTAACTTTGAGCTGGGATATTCCAGAAAAGATGTGAACTGTAAATCACAAAAAATTTTACTTAATTTTAGTTTTAATTAAATTTAGTTTAATCATGAGGATTACCCAAAATGATGTTAAATATGTTTTAAATATGCTAATATCAGTAGTTCACTTCTTAATTCAAAATTTATACCAGTGTTGGAGCAAATGCTTTTAACCTAATTTAGTTTGGGTCATCCTGAACTTTCATATATAGATTGCAGGTCTCATGAAATCATAATAAAGCATTAAAAACAAATAATTTATAGACTTTTGAACTTAAAACTTACAAATTTATGGTTAATATTCAAGCATCAAATCATTTTGGATAAAACTTCATGTTTTGAACTTTGATTTTGATATTAATTATCTTGGCAAATTTCTGCTTTAAAATTTTTCACTTTAATTTTATTTCTTTAGAGAAGAAAGAGTGAATATGAAGGTTCCCAGAGATATGGATGATGCCAAGGCCCTAGGAAAAGTTTTATCCAAATATAAGGACACCTTTTATGTACAAGTACTTGTAGCTTATTTTGCTACATATATTTTGTATCCTTTTAACTGAAAAAAAAAAAGTTTTCTAGTTTTATTCAAGAAAGAAGTTTTAAAAGTACTGTTTAGTTATGCATAACTTTTTTCTTTTAAAAATTGTTAATGCAGTGTAATATTTAGTAAAATATAGAAAAATTAAAATGGGAAACATTCTCACCTTAAACCTATCTCAACTCAGTTATTATTTCTGAATATTTATTACCAGTTCTTCTGTATTCTGCTTATTTCACTTATAAACATTTTCCTTTCCTCTGTATTATTCAAGATAATTATTTTATTTATCTCTTTAATTTATTATTGTATTAGTTAGTTGATTAGTTTAGTTATTTTGAATTAATAGTCACCACAGCATAATTTAAAAAAATGTTCCCTTAGGTTTGAAGATATAATTTGTATTTAATTTTTTACTTTTCTACTTGTCATGTTATGAATCTTCTTGTTCATGATTTTTTTCTTCCATTTAATGATTTCTTTGTAAAAAGATCTTAAGAGGATAATTAGTCAATTAAAAGGATATGAATTTTAAAAATAATTATTGGTATGTATTCGTTTTATAGAAATATATGTTGTATTAACTAGTCAGGAAAATAGCTTTAGCTTTATTCTTCCTGCATATTTTCAAACGGCTTATGCTACTGGTGATTAATCTTCTAATTTATGGGCTTTAACTTTAATCCGATTTTTTGTATTTTTTATTTTAATCCAGCTTATTTTCAAATCTCAGTTTATGAAAGACATTATCGGGGTGACTGGGTGGCTCAGTTGGTTAAGTGTCTGCCTTCAGCTCAGGTCATGATCCCAGGGTTCTGGGATCGAGCCCCATGTTGGGCTCCTGGCTCAGCTGAGAGCCTGCTTCTTCCTCTTCCTCTGCCACTCCCCCTGCTGGTGCTTTCCTCACCCCCCCCCCCCCCGGTCAAATAAATAAAATCTTAAAAAAAAAAATTATCTCTTGATTTTGTAAAGGTAATCATTATCCCTTTTAAACCACCATTTTTATTTTTATTAAAGATTATTTATTTGAGAGAGCGCTCATGGAGGGGAGCAGAGGGAGAAAGGTAGAGAATCTCTTAAGCAGACTCCCTGCTGAGTGCGGAGCCGGGCGCAGGGCTTGATCTCATGACCCTGAGATCATGACCTGAGCTGAAATCCAATCAAAGGCTTAACTGAGCTACCCAAGCATCCCCCCAACCAGCATTTATTTTTAAAAGTTAAATTAGTTACTTTGTGAATTCTCTCAAACTATTTTTTTTTCTTTTTTCTCTCAAACTATTTCTATTTTGGCTTCCTCTTTTATTTCCTGAATTGCTTTTGGTTATTGTACTTCTCAAAACTTTTTCTCCTAAAATTCAGTAGCATTTTCTTTTCTTGGATTTATATTAGATTAGATGCTATATACTTAACATATATATATGTTTCTATATTTGCCTCCTTATACAGATGTTTTGAGTATATACTTAAGCATGCTGGACCAGTTATTCCCAGCATAAGCAATTTGTTACGGGTACATTTACAAAATCTTTTGCTGACGATATAAACATTACTCCTTTATCCATCTAATGAGAATACATTTTTATTTAGGTAGTGTGCTGTATGTAGGAACTTTGTCATTTATTTATTGTGAGAAAAAATCCAATTAGGGAAAATTTAGAGAATGAATCATTATTATGCACTTATCTTTCAACAAGTTATTTGGCAGCTATTTGTTTTTTTTGTTCTTTTTTTTAAAGATTTTATTTATTTATTTGACAGAGACAGAGATAGCGAGAGCAGGAACACAAGCAGCGGGAGTGGGAGAGGGAGAAGCAGGCCTCCCCCCGAGGAGGGAGCCCGATGTGGGACTCGATCCCAGGACCCTGGGATCATGACCTGAGCCTAAGGCAGACGCTCAACGACTGAGCCACCCAGGCGCCCTTGGCAGCTATTTGTAAAGTAATTTAATAATATATAAACTTTTAAGAAATCCATAACTGCTGCCTTTTCCTACTAATTCTATTTTAGAACCTATCTGGGAAAACCATAGTGTTAGACTTAAAGTTATTTTGCCTTTGTACACTGTAACCATGAATTAAAATATTTTAATTTGACTTTATAAGGTTTTTGGGAACAAGGCATATAGTTTCTCTTTACTTTGGAAAGTCATTTTGTTTTGCCCTATTTTGCCTCTCAGCTTTTGGGTTATTAATTATATGCTAAGTAGAAATCTAGTGTTTTTGAGCGTTCAAAAGGAGAACAACTACTAGAGCAATGGGGAATTATGGGTAGGGACGTGGCACAGTTTCATTCTAGTTGGAGTAAGTCTAGAGCAGAGCTTTTAAGCACAGGGCATGGTTAAGAAGTGATCGGGCATCCAGTTTAGTTGGAGTTTAGGGTATGAGAAGGGGAGGATAGAGAAATAAGTTTAGGAGGATAGGCTAGACACTGCACTCTGTAGAGGACTTTGAGTACCAGACTAAGGAATTTAGAATATTCATTTGGTATTGGGTAGTCATTGAGGACTTTAAGTAATTTAAAAAGTTTCTTTTATTATGGAAAATTTAAAATGTACACAAAAGTAGAGAAAATCATAATGAACTCCTATGTACCCATCATCCAGCTTCAACAGTTATCAATATTATGCCAGTTTTGTTCTTGTTGGTTACCTTTCTTTGGCTTTGTATTTTTGGCCTTTTGAAAAAAAGAGAATAGGTAGAGGACCATATTTAGGTTGGGAAAGGAAGAAAATATTTGCTTTTATTTAGGACATGCAGAATTTTAAATATTCAGTTAGAAGGATCCATACCCAATGTTAGTCCATAGGGGACTGGTTGAATAAACCATGGTAAATCTAAACACTAGAGTGGACTCTGTAGCTATTAAAAGAATGAGAAAGGTCTCTCTATGCCATTAAGGCATTATTACCCAGGCTATATCCTTAAATGAAAAGAGCAAAGAGCAGAATAGTAAGTTTGTATGCTGTGTTTTATCTATATGAGTACACACATACACATGCAGATATTTTGTTGTTTTTTTTTTTTAAAGAAGGTATTTTTTTTTTAAAAAAGATTTTATTTATTTATTGACAGAGAGATAGCGAGAAAGAGAGTACAAGCAGGGGGAGCTGCAGGCAGAGGGAGAGAGAGAAGCAGGCTCCCTGTTGAGCAAGGAGCCCGATGTGGGGCTCTATTCCAGGACCCTGGGATCACGACCTGAGCTGAAGGCAGACGCTTAACCGACTGAGCCACCCAGGCGCCCCGAGAAAGAGTATCTTTAAAAGCCAATAACAGGGGGCACCTGGGTGGCTCAGATGGTTAAGCGTCTGCCTTCGGCTCAGGTCATGATCCCAGCGTCCTGGGATCGAGCCCTGCATCGATCGGGCTCCCTGCTCAACGGGGAGCCTGCTTCTCCTTCTCCCTCTGCCTCTCTCCCTGCTCATGCTCTCTCTCTCTCCCTATCTGTGTCTCAAATGAATAAATAAAATCTTTTAAAAAAAAATAGACACAGCTTCATAGCATTAAAAAAAAAAAGCCAATAACAGTGTTTATTTATGGGGAGAGAATGTGATACAGGGATGGAGGTGAAATTTCTCTAGATGTACTTCATTGCGTAGATTTGACTTTAGAACCAGGTAAATATTCTACATAATTTTTTTTTTTTTTAAGATTTTATTTATTTATTTGAGAGAGAGAGAATGAGAGACAGAGAGCAGGAGAGGGAGGAGGGTCAGAGGGAGAAGCAGACTCCCTGCAGAGCAGGGAGCCCCATGCGGGACTCGATCCCGGGACTCCAGGATCATGACCTGAGCCGAAGGCAGTTGCCCAACCAACTGAGCCACCCAGGCGCCCCTACATAATTTTGAAACCAATTAAATCAGAATGAAAAAAGAAACAGGAAAAAAATCATTTTTGGCTAGGAGGAAGTGTCCGTAGAGTGGTGCATAGGTAAGTCAGGTTGCAAGGGGACAAGGAAAAAATCTTCTGTGAGGAAGTGAAGATGAGATGCAGTAGCTGGATATAATACCTTGGTCAAGGAGAGCCTAGGTTTTCTTGAGATCATAGGCATCTGAGCAGTTTCCTACAGAAGGGATCCTGTAGAAGAGCAAGAAGCTGAAGATAAAAGAAGCCAGGAAGAAGACAGAGGAGATTGAGATGAAAACATGAATAAAGTGGGAACTAGATGAAAAGAAGAGTGGGAGAATGAGTGAAGATAGAAATTTTAAAGAAGGGTAGATGTTGAGGGAATTCGCTTAGTCTGACTGACTTGTAAGTTAATCGTGTTAGGGGTTTTAAAAAGGTGCTGGGGGTGGACGGGGCTCCACACCAAAACTGGGAACAAGAGGGGAGTAGTAAACAACATAATTCTGTTTTAAAAATAAGATTTGTGATTTTTACTATATTTTGTAACCCCTATCCTTTTTTGAATCAGTAGTGAATTGAGATAGATGTTTATAAGTTAAATTAGAACAAGTAATTATTAAACCCTATATGTACCTAGATTTCCATGGAAATCATGTTTCCTGAACACATTTAGGAGTAAATGGAATGCATTAGAGAAGCATATTTATAAGATTACTGGACACCTTCTTTGTTTATTTTTTTTTTTTTCTTTTGTTCTTTTCTTTTGCCAAACTGCCCAGTTCTTTATCTGGTACATGTCGGCTATTTGTCTTGGTTTTTCTTTTAGTAACACATTCTGATTAGCATTGTATTTATGATAGTGCTAGCAAATGGTCAGTTTAGAGTTAAAGGCATTATAACTGAGTTGTAGGTCTTTTAAACTTTTAGATATAATTTTACTTTATTAATACTGAGATATGGATATAATCTTATTAATATAACTTCTATATTGATGCTTTATTCCCTGAAATGTTTGATTTGTCTTTTAAAAATTCCATTTTATTATGTTTTAATCCTTAACTTAGAAGTTAACAGCTTGCAAACATTTGCTATCCCGGGCTCTATATTTCTCAGTATACTCTCAGGGTTTCTTTATCCCTTTCCGCTAGCCTTATTTCTTGTTTGTTTGGTAAGTATATAAAATGAATTTGGGAGACTAGAAAAAAAGTAGCTTTTGATAGAATGATGAGGGAGAAGGATGGCATCTAGTCCCACCAGTCTATGTAAGCATAAACTCATTAGTTTTAAGAGGTGATTAATGTTAAAGTAATATCTTTTAAGTCCTCCCATAAGCAGATGTTATAGTTTGTTTTTTTCCTAGAACAGGGGCATCACAGACTTAATTGCATTTATAGGCTCTGTTTTAGCCTTTCCTTCCTATTGTGTTTTGTAATTCAAATAGTCCAGGAGTGTTGGTGGGCACAATGAGTTAAGTCCAGGGCTGGAAGTGGTATTTTCAAGCATAGCAATTGAAAAAAGAATTGGCTCTTTAAGTTTTATTCTTAGGCTAGGTGGTATCCTTAACTATTTGGATATAGTCACTAAGTTTAATCACAAGTGCCAATTAGTTTCAGACGGTCTCATTTTAGTCCTAATTTGGTCTGAGAAAGGACTAGATCAAATGGGTTCTTGTTCTCTGCACAAGAGAGGTCATGCAGAGTATCGTCCCTTAACCCCAAAAGAAATATACTAGTTGAGCTTTTCCTTAAGTGAATATATCCATGTGACTAAGATGGAAAAGTACACAATGCTTATGGCTTCTTGTTGTTTCCTAGTGTTCTGGACTCGGGGCCTCATTCTGCTATATGCTCTCCTATTTAGTTGGGAGGCCAGTTGTATACAAATACCTAACAGAGAAAGCAGTAAAATGGTCACAACAGGTAAACATGTATTTTTAAGTTATTTAACATAATTCTTTGGCTAATTGGGAGGTCAGTGTGTCAATGTATAGTCCCTATATGAGTTAACCCAGACTCAGGGCTTTAATAAAAATGATCTTTCGACCTAAGTAAATTAAAGTGGTGGGCAAATAATGAATGTTAATCATTTCAAATATTAAGTTTCTGTACTGTAACAGTAGTTGTAGTTCTTCATTCCTAGTAAGTTCAGTCAGAGCGGAGAAGTCAACGTGTCTGTGAAAGCATTCACATATGTGGACACGCTCCCTGTTTTGTGTTGATGCAGCCCAGTCTAGTGGGTCCCTGAAAAACTTACATCAGCCAACTCCTTGAATGCATTTCATCAGTAGAAATGACTGTTCCCTTCAGTCAGGATCTCTACAAAGACAAGCGATGATAAATATAAGCACCACTACACAGAAAGGTCTAATACGGTGTTGCTAAGAAAATCTTATTTTTATAAAGAATTAGAAGAAACAACCTGTTAATTAAATCCCAGAAGAATTGTAGAAATCATTCTGCCTTACACTTACCCTTTTGCTTTACAGACTAGGAAATGAGATATTAAGCATTTCACTGCAAATCACCATCATTATTTTAAAGCAAAATCTAGAAGTATAACCTATAATCAGTGCTTTTATTTAACTGGCTAAATATCTCCATATACTTGTTCAATCTCATTTATCTAATGAATGAGTCACTCGTGTAGTGTGTATCATAATAACAGAAAAATAAAGATTAAGGCTAGGTTTAGTGATGTGCTATACTAGCCCTTTACATTGTAGGAAGTTAAAGGCATTAAAATATTAGTCACCTGATGTGTATCTTGTATATAGTTTTAAGTTTCATTTTGCTCTTTGCGGTGTAAAGTGTCATTGTTGAGCCATATTAGCTAGGCAGATGTAGAACCATCTTCAGTAGTGTAACATTAAGCTGTAAGTACAATTAAAAAAAAAACTCATCTCATTTAGCTCTGGTAAAGAGCATGTGATAAGTAGTTCATTGTCATTTTCAAGCTCCTTTTTTGATCATTTCTGTTGGATAGATTCTGAACTATCAGGGAATGAGAATTTGAAATAAATATTTTATATTAAGCAACTTATTTTCAGTATTGGCCTTATCTTGATCCTAACTGGTTTCTTTCTTATGACAGGTTGAGCGTCATAGAGAACATCTCATTAACTACATTATATTTTTGAGAATAACACCATTTCTGCCTAATTGGTTTATTAATATTACATCCCCTGTGATAAACGTGCCATTGAAAGTTTTTTTTATTGGCACTTTTCTAGGTAAGTTCACTCTGTGTTAGAACTTGTTGTGTACATACCTAACAGTGTCCAGCTGGGCTGGGTTTCGTGTTCTTTGCACACGTGCCAGCACCATATATAACTCTTGGGCACAGAGCCTGGCATACGTAAATAGATACTCAGAAATGTTTGTTGGATTGTGTTGACTTAAGTATTTTTGTGTTACTTCTGTTAAAGAAGTGTACTTTCTATTGGATATATTTGTAATCATACAGATTTGAGCAAGACTTTATTTAACTCCATTCTCTCCCTTGGTGGGGAGAAAAGAAAATCAAGGTGCCCTATTTGAATAATTTACTCCCTTGTCTTTTAATCACATACTGAAATATTGAACTTTAATGTTCAGTAGAAAGTTGATCCTACTTTTATTGACATCAGTATTTATTATGGGCATTACCAAAGTGTGGGGGAAGCAAGGATTAATAAAATGTTCTTGCTTTCAAGTAGCTGGCACTTAATTTTAAAATTAATTAGTGGACATAAAGATTCATTTATACATTTTGTGAATTCTGATGGTTCTTTAGTAAGAGTATTCTGCTTTTCTAATTTAATTTGAATTGTTTAGATACCAGTGAAATGAACAGATTTCTCTTGTACTGTCAAAGTTTAAGTTAGTATTTATAGATCTTGAAAAGAATAATCAAAATCAATATTTTGTTGCTACTTTAAAAAAATTCGTTGACAAACTTAAAAATCTTAGCAGGGATAATTTTGGATTTTGTATAATAGTGTTGCATTCATGGAATCAGAAGAGAGGATTTTTATCCCTATCCCCTTATTTTACAGGTGGAATACCTAGAGATTTAGTTAACTTCAGCTTGGTCTAAAATAATTTTTCCAGTTTGTTCTGGTTTTTAACAAAATGTAGTTCCACTTATGCTGTTGTATAAACTGCTCTTATATTTTGAGTATCTTTCTATTTCTGAGTATCTCCTACCACTTCATTTTTAAATATATTCTGTCAAGGATGAAGGACAATCTACTCAATCTTATTTTTGAACATTTAGATTATTTCCAGAGTTTTGTTATTTATAATGCATTGATGAACATCCTTGAGACTAGATCTTTGCTTATATGCATTAGTATTTCCTTTTTTTTTTTTTAAAGATTTTATTTATTTATTTGACAGAGAGAGACACAGCGAGAGAGGGAACACAAGCAGGGGGAGTGGGAGAGGGAGAAGCAGGCTTCCCGTGGAGCAGGGAGCCCGATACGGGGCTCGATCCCAGGACCCTGGGATCATGACCTGAGCCGAAGGCAGACGCTTAACGACTGAGCCACCCAGGCACCCCTGCATTAGTATTTCCTAAAGTTGAAATTGCTGGGTCAAAGCTGTTGATAAATGTTGTAAATTATTTTCTGGAAATTCTTCTTGAGTTTTTAAATTCATTATCCTTCAGAGGTAGTTATGAAAGATTTAATTCTTTATATGGAAATAAATGTAAGGGGCTTTAAACTAAATTACGTTTTTCCAAAATGGAGATCAGTATATTCTTACAAGAAATTTTTACACACAGAGAAAATTTTAATTTTTAAAAATTTAAATATGGGGGCACCTGGGTGGCTCAGTCGTTAAGTGTCTGCCTTCGGCTCAGGTCATGCTCCCAGAGTCCTGGGATCGAGCCCTACATCGGGCTCCCTGCTCTGCGGGAAGCTGGCTTCTCCCTCTCCCACTTCCCCTGCTTCTGTTCCCTCTCTTGCTGTGTCTCTTTCTGTCAAATAAATAAATAAAGTCTTAAAAAATTTAAATATGGATTTGTTTGAATCAGTTTAAAATATTACATTATAATAATAATATATATGATATGATATAATAATATCAGTGCTGTTATGAGTTCTGGATAATTTTGTGAAGATAAAGTATATTACAAAATCTTATTTTTAAAAATGATTGTTTATGTTTTTATTTTTTTATTTTAGGTGTCGCACCTCCCTCTTTTGTAGCGATTAAAGCAGGAACAACACTGTACCAGCTTACAACAGCAGGGGAAGCTGTTTCCTGGAACTCAGTATTTGTTCTAATGATTTTGGCTCTTCTTTCTATTTTGCCAGCCATCTTCCAAAAGAAACTAAAGCAGAAATTTGAGTGAGAAGTCATCTGGGTTTTAGTTTTCCTATCATCATCATCATCATCATCATTGTCATCTCAGGATTGGCAGGTTTATGTGTTAAAATCACCTCTTCAGTAATTTGAAATGAGTTTGTAAAATAAAATTTCCTATCACACAGTTAAAATAATGCATGTAAGTGGCAAGGGAGAGAAGAAAGTAAAAATGGAAATTGATATACTATGAAAAGTACTGTTAGTAGTTATGATAGACACCTTCTAAATTACTACTCCAGGGTAGCTATAGATAATTAGTAGCAGCATAGTAGGAAATTCTTGATCCAACTGATTCAACTTAATATATTTCATGGACTGGCTATACATACCCTTTACTTGATCATTTAATGTTTTTCTCTCTTATCCCTTAATAATAACTAAAATAGGGAAAGCAGTTACAAAATTAGCAAAGATTCTAGATTTTTAAAAACAGTATTACAGTTCTTGCTAATGTTAGTCTTCCTTAAGAGCATAAACTTGAAAACTAAAGCTCAAAAAGAGATTTAACATTTTCTTTTTTTAACTTTGAGGTAATTTGTTTAGAAGCTGCATGTTGGTGGATTATCGAATTTGGAAAGGATATCAAGTTCTGTCTATTTTTAAATTTTATTTTTGTTTTTCCTGTTTTAGATTATCATGGGTTAGTCTGAAATTTAAAATTCTGGCCAGTCTATTGTCATCTTTTTTTCTAGCTTTCACAGTATTTGCACTGTGCATATAAAAATGGCGATTATATGATAATTGTATTATATTGGTGTTGATAATTTATATTCAGATAATATTTTGTTACACAGTTCCCTTTACTATCTCAAAAGGGGATCAAAAAAAAAAGCGAACATTCAGAGTATGCAGTTTTTAGATGATTAATTATATTACTTTATATTTGGAAACTGAAACAGTGGCAGCGCAACACTTAAGTCGTTAAATATAGTTGATTTGTTTCAATAACTGAAAAATTTACCTCATTTATTTATTAGTCTGGTCATTAAAGTATGTATTATGTAATTATCCTTTTTATGCATGATACACTTATAAGAATGCCTTATTTCATTTTTATTGATGGCTTTTTTGTTTGGGACTGCTTTTGATTAATACAGTTACCCAATTTAGTGTTTTTACTTTTTATAATTCAAAGTAAAATTAAATTCTCACATGGTAACTACTATATTTAGATGGTCCTAGAAAAACTAAACAGCTTTTTGCTGCTTGCTTAATGGTAATACCCTTGATTTCTTGATTCTAGGATATAGCTGATCTATAAGGTAAAGTACTTTGTCAGTTTTACCTTCACCCAAGACTGTCATGTTGAAAAGTACCTTAGCTGTGGGAGAAATCCTTGTATGTTTTTATTGTGAGAGGAGTGGTCATTCTCAAAGCCTGTCTCTACTACATAATACTACATACTACATAATATTTTTTCTATCACAGTATTAACAAATGGCTTTATTGTAAATACAAAGAAAATATATTAATTAATATACTATTCTTATGTCACCTGGCCTTTTGTGTGAAATTGTCATTTCTAGCAAGGTTTTTCTTCCTTCCTTATTGACCAGAGATTGAGTGATACAGCTTTTGTTATTTTTACAAATGAACTTAAAACATAAGTCTTTTTGGACAAAGTTCACTAAATATTACTGTATAAAATGTAATTGAGTACATTTTTATCAGACTTTTAAAAATAAAAGTCAGAACTTGGACTCAGGAGAAGCCTATTTACTCCAGTGTGTATATATTGTATTTACTCTATTCTCAGAGTAGTATTCCTCTCCTTATCATTGATTCTTTCCCTTTGCTGATGATTCTTTTCTGAGTTTCTTAGAAAACTGAGCTGCCACTTAGGTGGGGTGTATTTTCTTCTCCCAAGAGAATAGCCAGTCTTTTTCAGATTCATCATTATTAACTGTACCCTAAACGCAGTCAGTGACCTATATTCATGGATTTACAGACTTGGCCTGATACCAGATGTAGATTCAAGCTTCAGCCGCATCTTGAAGACCATTACACAGTAATAACCACCAGAGAGCAAGTATGTGTAGTGGAGAGGCGAACACGCTAATAACTAAGAAGCTGACACACTGAGACTGTTCGCCTTAGTTAATGGCCTTTCTCTGGAGTTCTATTACTTTGAGTATAATATTTCTAAGATACTTAATAAATGCTAATTAAAGTGTAATAAGAATAAATTGTACTGAAAAAACTTTAATGTAGTACTTGGGATTTATTTCATGGAAGTATTTATGTTTAAAAAAACCCATTTTATTCATTGAATAAAAATATATTCTCCTAAAATTCTGATGCACATTTTCCCCTCTAAGAACAAAGAAAAAAATTTTTAAGAGATTTTATTTATTTATTTGATGGAGAGAGACTAAGTGGGCAGAAGCAGGGGGAGTGGCAGAGGGAGAGGGAGAAGCAGGCTCCCAGTGGAGTAGGGAGCCTGATGTGGGGCTCCATCCCAGGACCCTGGGATCGTGACCTGAGCCGCAGGCAGATGCTTAACCAACTGAGCCACGCAGGCGCCCCTCTTCGGTCTTTTTGAAAATGGGTAGAATAAATCAAAAGGGCTGAAGCTTTCCTGGTGCGTAAATGATCATTCACGGCTTGTAGTTTAGATGTTTAGAAAGTGGGTAGTAGTGCATTTTCATTATTTTCTTTCTTTTTTCTTCCTTACCTAGGAAAACTTTCTAGGCTGCATGGCTTTAGGAGGATATTGTTTAAGCTCTAGGCTTCATTTTTCTCATCTGGTACAAGTGAGTTCTAAGGTCTAGGTTCCTTATAGCTCAGATATGATAGAATTCTCTGAAATTAATAAAAAAGATTTAATAAGCCCTTCTTTTTTTGTGATTTATTTATTTGAGAGAGAGAACATGCACAAGTTGGGAGGAGGGAGAGGGAAAAGCAGACTCCTCACTGAGCCGGGAGCCTGACTTGGTGCTCCTCCTGGGGCTCGTCGTAGGGCTCATTGTGGGGCTCATTGTGGGGCTTGATCCCAGGACCCTGGGATCCTGGTCTGAGCTGAAGGCAGACGCTTAACCGAGTGAGCCACCCAGGTGCCCCAATTAATAAGCCCTTCTAATTGTGTGTCAACCTCGACTAGGCTATGGGATACCCAAATAGCTGGCTTAACATTATTTTTAGGTGCATTTGTGATGGTGTTTTTAGAAGAGATTAGCACTTGAATTGGTGGTCCGAGTAAAGCAGATAGCCTTCCCCAATCCACTGAAGGCCAGAATAGAACAAAATGGTTGAATTCACTCTGCCTGATTGGTGAGCTGAGACACTGATCATCTAGCCCCTGGCACTTCTGTTTCTCAGGCCGTTAGACCTGGACTAGAATTGACGTTGTCTCTCAGGCTTTCCAACTATGCCACTGGCTTTCCTGGATCTCCAGCTTGCACACGGCAGATGGTGGGCCCTCCCAGCCTCCATGATCATGAACCACTACCGTCTAACAAATCTCTTACACACACACACACACACACACACACACACACACACACACACACACACACACACACACCTTGGTTCTGTTTCTCTGGAGAACCCTGACTAATTTAGGGTTATAGGCAACTGTTAACTGGAGACGCGAAAGAGCAATAGATATTGTAGAGGAAAATTGGAACTTCTGGTTAGAACATGCCAAAATGTTATAGAAGTAGAGGCTTTGGAAGTGATGAAGGAATAGTGATGGATACAAAACAGAATTTGTTATCAAGAATTACGATGTGTCAAACGTGCAAGTGCTCATGTCACTAGTGGTATGTGTGACTCATAAAATGTATTTGGTAACATGGATAATTGTCAGAATTGATAAATATAGCTTCTGGCTACACAAAAGTAGGAAGAATAATCTCTATATGGAAGGCTTGGGAGATTTTGCATCAAGTCATGTGATAAGGGTGCTATGGGATGCATCTTGGAACAGCAGTCCTAGCTAGATTTAAACCCTATAGGAGTGATTTTTAGTGAAGTATAGAAATTAAGACCACCAAAGACCTGAGAGGCCTGCTAACCTTTCTTAGGGACATAATTTGGGTGGAGGAGAAGCAGGATGAGACACTGGTCATCTTCAGATAACAATTCTAACCAGCCTTGTTGGGAAGGGAGGCCTCAGTTCAGACGAGCTGGAATTGAGTTCAGAGGCCCAATGAGTAAGATTCTGGGCAATGGAAATAAACACATTCCCTTTAGGTCAAAATGCTGCCTGAATGCTACCCTGGACATCAATTTACTTTAGCTGTGACTGCGTGGCAAGTCTTGGTTACAAACAAAACAGAAGCCTACCAGGCCTTAGAATATATGGGGACAGTTCTGAGAAAACAAAGGGCTGCTTGGGAGTGGGAGGGTGGGGGTGCGTTAGGGTCAACACTAACCCATTTGTTACTGTTACGGTGAAGCTGGGCATTGGGGCTAGGCTGTACTCATGTCCTGGTACTTCATAAAGTGTGGTTATTGTTAAAGTTCATTGATTGCAAGCAACAAAAACTGACTCTGGCTTGAGCAAAAGGACTATTAACACCTCTGGAGGCCCGGACCCAGAAACACTGGAATGGCCACAGCAGGATGGAAGTCAGGCTACTGCCGATGGAATGAATAAAGTACAGTTGTCTTCACCTTGTCGCCACTTGCTCAGCATTCACATTCCGGGGTCACAATCCCACTCAAGCCAGCAAAGCACCTGATTACAGTTCCACCAGACTAAGGCAAAAAGAAATTGGGATGCTGACAGGAATGGGAAATGGATTCAAGGTAACAAAAAAGCAACAAGTGGGAAATTGGAAACGAGGCCCTGCAGTGATTGATCCCAGTGAGCAGAAAGCTTGGAGGTCATACATGCCATGTCTTTCCCCTAACAGTGACAGAGACTCTGAAAAGAGACCCTGAGACCATCAGGAAGCCCATTTATGATAGGCCTTCTTGGCATGGGATAGAGACAAAAAGGAGACATGGTTCTGAGGATGGGGAGAGTGGCAGAAGACCCTGCCTGGGACCTCAGCCAATTCAGGGGTTTTGCTGTTTTATCCAATAAGAATATACAATAATTGAAAGTCCCCCAATTTTGCCTGTTAGTCTTTATCCTAAAAATGGCTTCATTCATATGTTCAGTTTTTTATGCCGAATGGTAGCCATTATTTATTCTTTCTTCATGTGAAAACAGTTCATCAGCAAGACTTATTAATTGTACCTCCAGAACTCTTGAATCTAATTTCTTCCATCTTTATTGCTAGCATCCTAGTTCATCCAAATCCATCATTACCTTTGACCTGAAGTATCTCGATAACCTCCTAATTTGTCTGCCTTGTCTCAGGCTTGCCCTCCTAAACTCCATTTTCTTTTAAAGATTTTATTTATTTATTTGAGAGAGAGAGAATGAGAGAGAGCACATGAGAGGGGGTAGGGTCAGAGGGAGAAGCAGACTCCCTGCCGAGCAGGGAGCCCAATGCGGGACTCGATCCAGGGACTCCAGGATCATGACCTGAGCCAAAGGCAGTCGCTTAACCAACTGAGCCACCCAGGCGCCCCTAAACTCCATTCTCTACACAGCAGCCAGCACTGTCTCTTAAAAACTCGTCTCCTATCAGAATGGTGGACTAGCATAGCCTACTGGCTTCCTCCCCAAAGTCAACGCTAGGGAAACAATGGAAGAAAGAGAGAAGTTCAGATTAGAGAAGTCAGCAACGAAACACCATGAGAAACCCCTGGGGAGAATGAAAGCTTTAGTTAGTTCTACCTGTGTGTGTGTGTATAGATGTGTTTGTGCGTGCACGTGTTAACTAGTATTAGCAACTATAGCCGTGGTGGAGGACTAGAGGACAATGAGACAATGGGGCTTCGAAGTTCTATTTTACGTCTTCCTGAGTTAGATGATAGCCCAGACTCACTGTGTCACCAGAATAACAACAGGATAGTGCAAAAGCCCTGTTGGGGTGAAGAATTGGTGACTATCACTTCTCTCTCCCTGCTCCTCCATCCAGGACTGAGCAATCATAAACTAAGGAGACTACCTCTTACGCTGGGGTTTCTTCGCAAGAGTTTATAGGTAAGTCCCTGGCCAGAGGAGTGGCCTAATAGAGTGGCAGTGAAAGGAACCTTGTCCGAGGTGCTTTAAATTCACGGAGAAAGGCACTATGACTTGGCATTCAGCCCCTCCTCGACACGTGTAAACAGTAACAAGCGGTGGCTGGGTGGCTCAGTCGTTAAGCATCTGCCTTCGCTCAGGTCATGATCCCAGGGTCCTGGGATTGAGGCCTGCATCGGGCTCCCTGCTCCATGGGAAGCCTGCTTCTCCCTCTCCCACTCCCCCTACTTGTGTTCCTGCTCTCGCTCTCTCTGTCAAATAAATAAGTAAAATCTTAAAAAAAATAGAGTAACTAGAACATGAAGTCATAAACTAAGATAACTAGACACCTAAGAACAATCACTATGAAAGAAAGACAAATTGAACAATGTATAATACTTAAGGCAGAATTATTGGATCAGATACATTAAAAAATAACATACTCAAGATTATAAAGGTATTAATATGATGCAAGAACAAGAAATAAAGAACTAGGTAAAAATACTAAGTATGATATATGTAATCATTGAAATAAACAATACGGGGGATGTGCCTGGGTGGCTCAGTTGGTTAAGTGTCTGCCTTCAGCTCAGGTCATGATCCCAGGGTCCTGGGAACGAGCCCTGTGTCATACTCTGCTCATTGGGGGGCCTGCTTCTCCCTCTCCCTTTGCCCCTCCCTGCCTGCCACCCCTCATATTCTCTCTCTCTCTCAAATAAATAAAATCTTGGGAAAAAAGAATACAGGGGCACCCGGCTGGCTCAGTCAGAGGAGCATGTGACTCTTGATCTCGGGGTCGTGAGTTTGAGCTCCACTTTGGGTATAGAGATTACTTAAATAATTTTTAAAAAGAATACAATAAATGCATACTTAAAGAAACAAAAATTTTAAATGGAAAGATTGGAAAGTATGCCAGGTAATTTTTTAAAAAAGATTTTTATGTTGCTTCTTAGATCCTGGAAGAAAGAGCCTGCTACTTTTGCCACTGAAACTCTGTCATATCATCCACAAGGCTAGAGACGGGCCATTGGCATCTCTACAATCCTTCCTGCCCATAGAACACTGCCAAAAGTGGCAGGAAAATAGCATCTGTTTCTCTTTTCCATTCAAATTTCTTGCAAGGGCATCTAATTTGTCGAAACTATTTTGCATGCAGAATTCTAGTTTTTAGAGTTTGTAGCTTTCCAGCCTCTGCAATACAGAAAAGAATAATCAGGGCCAACTACATAATTTGCAGGACTCAGTGCAAAATGAAAACGCAGAGCCCTTTATTCAAAAGGCAGGAAAAAAAGGTGCTATTAAAGGTAGTAAAATAAAGAGATTTTTTCCCCCTTTCTTCCAGGGTCTCCTTCTTGACTTGTTATGGTATTTTTATTTTCTATTTAACATTGTTCTAAGTAAAGTTAAAATTGTAAATTATTAGCTTACGTTTATATTGTGCTGTGCCGGTTTTAAATGCAAATAGAGGAGTATTTAACTGCGCGTGGAATCTCTGAAATGATACAGTTCTACTCTGAAGCTCATACATGCATATATGTTCAATCCTTACATGAATAGTAGAAATGCTGCAGAAAGTAACTCAACTGTTTTTATTTCACTTCTTGATCTATGCACATTCTACCAACAGTCTCTGCCTTCTATTTACTGATGAGTAAGGAAAAACTGAAAGAAGAGACTATGGATGGCCCTGTTTTTCCCTTTGCTTCCGTGTCATCATTTTTAGCAAGTGATTGCTACAAGGAAGTCACATACATAAGAATGTGATAGGGTTCCTTGGTCGCTTGTGTTTCTTAGAATGACATTGCCTTCTTTCTGTGTTCAAACCAAGTTCTGGTTTGAAGGGAAAGCATACCCCGTCGGGACAGTCAGCACCCCTGCTTATGCAGGTGTAGACCTAACATGCTAGCTTCGCTGGACTCCCGGGTATCACAGGCCCACCAGAATTGTCTGCTCATGGAGTGTTGCAAATGCTCTGGGGGCACGAGGCCGCAAGGAACAGCAGATGTGCATATTGCTCACACAGCATCTGCTCATGCGCACACTCCTTTGTCCCATAAGACTCCACTTACAAAGTACAAGTTCCAAGATGAAATCATGAAGGATTTTAAAACGGCTACTGCCGAGCATTAAACCGAGGGCTTAGCCCTTCTGAATACAGAGCCCTGGGCGTAGGTGAAATACCAGGAAGCTGGCCCTGGGCATAACCGAAGGAGGTAGGGATGGGTGTTGACTCAACTGCTTTTTAGTTCTGCAAGGCCCAGTCATACTTCCTGTGTCGTGCTATTTACTGACACCACTTTGGGCAACAGAGAGAAAATGCAGCCCCGTCATTAGCTCATACTGTGATTTTGAGTGAACTAGAAAAAGGTGCCCCGGGCGCCTGGGTGGGTCAGATGGTTAAGTGTCTGCCTTCGGCTCAGGTCATGATCCCAGGGTCCTGGGATCGAGTCCCACATCGGGCTCCCGGCTCAGCGGGGAGCCTGCTTCTCCCTCTGACCCTCTCCCCTGCTGTTTCTCGCTCGCTCGCTCTCTAAAAAATAAATAAAAAATTTAAAAAGAAAAAAAAAAAAAAGAAAAAGGTGCCCCTTTCTTAAGATACTTTACTGCCATCTGCTGGAAAACTGTCATAATAACTTTATACATTAATGGTGACTACAGTGAATAGTGTCTCTTGGGCCATGGTCATCTGTAAAAACGTGAGTGGCAGCCCTGCCTGTTACCTTCAGGGCCCCTGGGGGCCAGAGGCACGCACGCAGACCCCTCACAACCTGAACTTGGCAGTCTTAGTGGGCATTTGGGAGGGGTGAGGTGGCAGGCCTATGGGTAGCCCAGGCGTACCTCTGACTCCCAGCCTCAGGCCTTGTTTGAGAATGGAAACCAGTTGTTCCTCTTTTTTACATTGCCCTACCCCTTGGCAGCCCGTGAAGATTGTCATGGCGGAGATTTTTGGCCAGTTCCAACATCTGACAAAACCGAGTGGATGGAAATAGTATTTTTATCTAGAGGAAGTCTCTACAGGCAAAAATAAAATACAAAATACAAACCCCCAACTTTTTTTTTGCTTTTGGCTGGAATTACATCAACTCTTTGTGATCCACATATTTTGTGCTAATTAAAAAATCTTGGGGCGCCTGGGTGGCTCAGTCGGTTGGACATCTGTCTTTGGCTCGGGTCATGATCCCAGGGTCCTGAGATCGAGCCCTGTGTTGGGCACCTTGCTCAGCGGGGAGCCTGCTTCTCCCTCTCCCTCTCACCACCCCCCCTCATGCTCTTGCCCACACTCTCTCTCTCTCTCTCAAATGAATAAATAAAAAATCTTAAAAAAAATTTTTTAACATCAGGGGCACCTGGGTGGCTCAGTCGGTTGAGCGTCCAACTCTTGGTTTCGGCTCAGATCATGATCTCCTGGGTGGTGGGATTGAGCCCAGCAACTGGCTCCCGCTCAGCGGGGATTCTGCTTGAAGATTCTCTCCCTCTGTTTCTACCCCTGCTTGCCCCCTCTGTCTCTGTCTTTCTTTCTCTCTTTCTCAAAAATATATAAATAAACCTTTTTAAAAAATCTTAACATCGGATGAATGTATCTTTTATTCATAAAAAATGGGAAAACTGACTAATGCAATTTGTTTCAGAGACATCTTTTTTTTTTTCTTTAAGATTTTACTTATTTATTTGTCAGAGAAAGAGAGACAAAGAGCACAAGTGGGGAGGCAGCAGACAGAGGGGGAAGCAGGCTCCCTGCTGAGCAGGGAGCCCAATGTGGGACTCGATTCCAGGACCCTGGGATCATAACCTGAGCTGAAGGCAGACGCTTCATCAACTGAGCCACCCAGGCATCCCTAGAGATATCTTTCTTTCTTTTTTAAAGATTTTATTTATTTATTCATGAGACACAGAGAGAGAGAGGCAGAGGGAGAAGCAGGCTCCCAAGGAGCAGAGAGCCCGATGCGGGCCTCGATCCCAGGACCCTGGGATCATGACCTGAGCCAAAGGCAGACGCTTAACCATCTGAGCCACCCAGGCGCCCCTAGAGATATCTTTCTAATTATAGCATCCCTGGAGTGGGAAAGTAATAAAAGGACTCTCAAAGATGCAGCTATTGGAAACCCTGCTCATGGCCAAGCCCTTCTTCACAGAAGTGAGTAAGCCAAAGACTTGAGAGAGCTAGGGGTCTGTCTGAGGTCACATCATCTGAGTAAATTGCAGAATTAGGATTCTAGCTTGGGTTCCCTGGCTCCTGAGGCAGGCGCCTTCTCCATCCCCATGAATGAGCATCCGCTTCTTTCTTCATCCTCCTTCTCTTCTTCTTTTTCTTAAAAAAGATTTTATTTATTCAGTTGACAAAGAGAAAGATAGCGAGAGCAGGAACACAAGCAGGGGGAGTGGGAGAGGGAGAAGCAGGCTTCCCACCGAGCAGGGCGCCCAACGTGGGGCTCTATCCCAGGACACTGGGATCATGAACTGAGCCGAAGGCAGATGCCTAATGACTGAGCCACCCAGGCGACCCCTCTTCTAATTCCTGAAGTTTTATGAACCTTTAATCAGACTCAGAAAGGGCCCAAAACACTTCATTAACATTTGCCAAAGGATTATTGGATATCGTGAATGCATTGCATTTAATAACAATGGCTAGGGTGCCTGGGTGGCTCAGTCAGTTAAGTGTCTGCCTTCAGCTCAGGTCATCGATCCCAGGGTCCTGGGATTGAGTCCTGCATTGGGCTCCCTGCTCAGCGGGGAGTCTGCTTCTCCCTCTGCCTGCTGCTCCCCCTGCTTGTGCTCTCTCTCTCTGTGTCAAATAAATAAATAAAATCTTAAAAAAAAATAACAATGGCTAATAATTATTTTGTAAGCTCCCCACTTACTAGTGATCCAGTTATATCTCTTCTTTGTCCACAGAATACATTGAATTGTACTCCTAAAAGTGGAGCAACCCCTATGCATGAGTAAAGACAAAGTGTTCTCCAAATACGTTCTAGGACATAATGCCCTGAACTTTAGAAATTCAGTTTATTTTGATTACAGTTAATTCTTGATGTGCTGTTTGAATTCTGTCGATATCATTATTATAAATTTAATCATCTAATAATTAAATATCATTAGTTTTCTCCATAATAATTCTAGTATGATTTTTTCTGTCTGTCACACTAAAGGCAGATATAACTTGGAAAATTGATAGTATGACTCTGTATGTTTTTGTTTACAGTCAGTTGGAAAAAATGCTAAAATATTCAGTTATCAATTCTATAGATGTTTTCTCATTTTTTATTAAGGTATCATTTACATATAGTCAAATTCACTCTTTTTAGTGTATCGTTCTGTGAGATATGAAATACAAACAATTACGTAGCCACCACCACAATCAAGATACATTACAGTTTCATCACCCCAAAGAAATTTTTGACAGTTCAGCCACAGTTAAATATATCTTCCTTTTGGGATCCTGTCCAAGGGCCCTTCACTTCCCTCACTGGACCATCTGGCCTTTCCCAGGAGGTTCTTGGCCCTCAAGTTGATGGGAATAGTGAGGCCACTATGTTCACAGTCCAAGGGAGAGGGCTGGCAACAGCACAAATAAGGCCATCCACCCAGACTCTCAAAAGACTTCTCACCCTTGGAGGATAGAGGGAAAGAGCGGACCACCAGTGAGTCACTCCCGGGTTTGTCAAGAGGCAGACGTAGCCCTCTGCTTATCTGGTCTTGCCAGTCTGCCCTGTCTCAGCCTCCTCAGGTACACACAACACACACACACACATACAAACACCATACATTATTTGCACGTGCAAATACACAAACATACATCTAATATACATCAGTGCCCACATATACATGATCAACCCTACGCACAGATGCTCACTCACATATAAACTCAAACAGACATGTACACAGATGTGCATATGCATGTGCTCATGAACTACTTCTGGGAAAGTTGCATCACTTGTGGACCTTATCTGCAATTTGCTTCTCTTGTTGCTCAACTTCATATTTCCCCATGCCATGAGCCATCAGATACTGCTTGATGCTGACTCTTCTTTGGGGCTTCTTTGTTACTGTGGGTTATGGCGGTGGAAGGGTGATGTCTAATTTTTAAGCAATTCGGGGAGCTCGTGTCATTGAGAGACATGAGGAGCCTGATGCTGGTTATGAATGAGGTACGGGGGGCTGGTGGGACAGTAGGGCGTGGGAAAGAGAAGCCTGTGTGACTTTTGTAGAGATGGATCCCTGTGTAGAAGGAGCTGGCGGCCACAGATGGCTGTGGGCCTATCAGTCTATATCTAGCTGAATTTGTGTTTCCAGTCTTAAGAAAACCCATATTGTAAAGCATCCGTTTCTCTGTATCATCAGTGAGATTCATTTCGTTTTGCACACAATGAACTCTTCACTGAGGATTGGAGAATAAGGGTTCATCAGCTGATTTGTCTTGAATGCTGTGCTGTGAGCTGGGGAGTGGACAGGTTCTGCCTGGTGGAGTCGAGTTGATTCCAGTCTTGCTGGAGGAAGTGCCCCTGTTAGTATTGACATGGACTATCTCTGGAAGGATAAACAAGGCATTGCTAACATTGATTGCTTTGGGGGAAGGAAACTGAGCAGCTGGTATCAAAGCCCTGTGTGATAAGAGGAAGAGGGTTCTAGGAGTTCTCAGTGGAGGACCCTTAGAAGAGGTGGGGCATGAGCTCGACCCTGAATGGGGTCAACAGGTGAAGGAGGACAATTAATCTGGTATTAGCTTGGAATCCAGCCTTGGCCCTATCCTCTCTTCAGGGGCTCTTTATATGGAGCCAAGGTACGAATGTATAGATGGGAAGGTTAAGGGAGGGGTGTTCTAGCCTCCTTGCCTGTATAGTATGTCAGGTCATGTGAGGGTCCTCATATTTGCCTAACAGTGTCCTACCACTTGCTTTTCCCTTTTGGCCCAGGGCAGGCCTAGCTTGGAAGGAGAAGGTGGGGATGCTTCTGCTTCCTGAGTTGTTGTTTTTTTTTTTTTTAAAGATTGCATTTATTTATTTGACAGAGAGAGACACAGCGAGAGAGGGAACACAAGCAGGGGGAGCAGGAGAGGGAGAAGCAGGCTTCTTGCCAAGCAGGGAGCCCGATGTGGGACTCGATCCCAGGACCCTGGGATGAGTTTTTTAGTGGACAAAGGCCATTGGCCCAGGGATTTTTGGACCCACATAGCTCTTCCTTTTGGAATTACAAGTCTGAGTTGGGGCAGCAAGACCCTATTCTAAGGCACAAGCAGGGTGAGGGGTAGAGGAAGAAGCAGACTCCCCACTGAGTGGGGAGCCCGATGGATGGGAGGCTCAATCCTAGGACTCCGGGATCATGACCTGAGCCGAAGGCAGATGCTTAACCGACTGAGCCACCCAGGCGCCCCTAAAAAGTTTTAATATTATTTATTTATTTTTTAAAAATTATTTATTTATTTTTAATTTTCTTTCAATTAATTAACATATAATGTTTTATTGGTTTCTGAGGCAGAGGTCAGTGATTCATTAGTCTTATATAGCACCCAGTGTTCATTACATCACATGCCTCCTTAATGCCTATCACCCAGTTACCCCATCCTCCCACCTCCCTCCCTTCCAGCAACCCTCAGTTTGTTATTATTTATTTTTGAAGAGATAATACATCATTATGGTTCAATACCCAAAAAGTACAATGAAACATTTCCCTTCTATCTCTTATCCCAGCCATTCAGTTTCCTTCCCCAGAAGTAATCAATTTTAACAATGTCTTATTTTTCCAAAAATAGTATATGCATATACAAGAAAGTACATAGTTCTTTAGTTTTCTCTTTTTTTACACAGATAGTAACATATTGCACACCCTTGTTTTTTTTACATGTATCATCTCATTTAACTCCTATAGCAAACATGAGACCGGTAATATTATCTCCATTTAGAGAGGTTAAGAAATTTACCTAACATTACAGATTTTGTAAATGGTAAAGTTGAGATTTGAACCTGGGGAATCTGATTTCAGAGACCCGTATTATTACAGAAATGTCATAATACCAATATTTATTCTACTAAAAATCCCAACGGTAAAATTTATAAATCAGGAAACTGATCCATTTCACATTAACTAAGAAGTGCTATCTTAGCATACATTTCTGTAAGGTAATTTTCAGTTATTTATAGAATTTTCAGTTCCATTAAGAGCTGTCTTTCGTCTGTCTCACCTAGAGCCGGCCAGTCGCAGACTGTCTCCGAGATGTTTCCTGTCCACAACAGAATCACCGTGATTCTTCAGAGGCTCTTCAGTTTCTCCTCTGTCATTAGGTCTGCAGTCTCAGTCCATTTGAGGAGCGACATTGGCATTACAGCGATGGCATTTAATAAGGAACTTAATCCTGTACAGAAATTCTTCATGGACAAGACTAGAGACTACAGAACTAAGTGACAGGCATCTGGAGGACCTGTTGATACTGGCCCAGAGTACCAGCAACAACTGGACAGGGAGCTTTCTATTTTTTTTAAAGATTTTATTTATTTGTCAGAGAGAGAGAGAGAGAACACAAGCAGGGGAGCGGCAGGCAGAAGTAGAAGAAGGCTCCCCGCTGAGCAGGGAGCCCGATGCAGGACTCGATCCCATGACCCTGGGACCATGACCTGAGCCGAAGGCAGACGCTTAACCAACTGAACCACTCGGGAGCTCCTACCCTTTCCTTTTTATTTTATTTTATTTTTTAAAGATTTTTTATTTATTTGACAGAGAGAGACACAGCGAGAGAGGGAACACAAGCAGGGGGAGTGGGAGAGGGAGAAGCAGGCTTCCCGCCGAGTCGGGAGCCTGATGTGGGGCTCAATCCCAGGACCCCGGGATCATGACCTGAGCTGAAGGCAGACGCTTAACGACTGAGCCACCCAGGCGCCCCTACCCTTTCCTTAAAAGCTAGCGTCCAGGGGCACCTAGATTGCTCAGTTGGTTAAGTGTCCAACTCTTGATTTTGGCTCAAGTCATGATCTCAGGGTCCTGAGATCAAGCCCTGCATCAAGCCCTGTGTGGGGCTCTGTGCTCAGTGGGGCTCCGTGCTGGGCTTGGAGACTGCTTAAGATTCTTTCTCTCCCTCTGCCTCTCCCTCTCTCTCTCTCTGATTAAAAAAAAAAAAAAAAAAAAAAGCTAGTGTCCAGGAAGTAAGTTCAGAACAACTAAAGAATGAATGATGAGTTACCTTGACATTCAGTTATTTTCCTGACTGTGGGTTTTCTTCTCAATTTAAACATTTGTGGTAAAATAAATGTACATAACATAAAATTTACCATATTAATCTTGTTTAAGTGTACAGTTCGGTGGTATTAAGTACATTGATAATGTTGTGCAACCATCACCACCATCCATCTCTAGAACTCTTTTGTCTTGCAAAATGGAAACTCTATACCCATCAAATAATGGCTCCTCATTCTTCTCTCCCCACCAACCCCTGACAACCACCATTCTACTTTCAGTCTCTAGGATTTCGACTAGTCTAGGCAACTCATGTAAGTGGAATCATATAGTATTTGTCTTTTTGTGACTGGCTTATTTCATTTAGCGTAATGTCCTCGAGGTTCATCCATGGTGTAGCATGTGTCTGATTGTCCTTCCTTTTTAAGGCTAAATAATATTGCAAGGCTAAATAACATTCCAATATTCCATTCCATACTTCATTTTGCTTATTCATTCATTCATGGATGGACACTTGGGTTGCTTCCACATTTTAGCTATTACACACACTGTTTTGCACCTTGTTTTTTACATTAACAATATATCTTGGCTATTTTTCCATATCAGTACACAATGAGTCTCCTTTTTGTCTTTCCTTCTTTCTCTTGCTTGTTTTGTTTTACAAATGCATAATATTTCAAGTTTTGCACAAACTGTAGTTTCTTTGACTTGTCTCCTATAGCTGGATATTCTGATTGTTACCACTTAGTTTTTCTGTTTGTCTTTGCTGTTACATACTACAATGCACATATATATACTTTTCCAGTTAATTTTGATCCAAGATACACCAATGACCTTATTCCATCTTTCTTTTTTAAGATTTTATTTATTTGACAGAGAGAGACACAGAGAGAGAGGGAACATAAGCGGGGGGAGTGGGAGAGGGAGAAGCAGGCTTCCCGCTGAGCAAGGAGCCCCATGCGGGGCTTGATCACAGGACCCTGGGATCATGACTGGAGCCAAAGGCAGACGCTTAACGACTGAGCCACCCAGGCGCACCTTATTCCATCTTTCAAAGCAGGGTTTGGCTCTGCTATTGGGTGATCTGTTGTGATCATATCCTCCCTCTCCTTTACTTTGGTGTTGCTTTTTCAGGGTAGAGACTTCAAGGTATAGACAGCCCTGTTTTTCCTACATTCCTCCAGGGCAGCACTAACACTCCAGAGAGTAATAAAAGGGCAAACAACCTGGTGTCCCTTCAAACTGGTATTTTAAAAGTACTTGTTGAGGGGTGCCTTGCTGGCTCAGTCAGTAGAGCGTGTGACTCTTGATTTTGGGTTGTGAGTTCAAGCCCCACACTGGGCATAGAGCTTACTTAAAAAAACCCAACTTACTGAATATATATCAAGCAAAAGGAAACTGATTTATTAATAAAAATTATATATTTTTATATTAAAACAAGGGGTTTATCCATGCATTGCATGTATCATTATGTTTCATACACTATGAAATGGTTTTTATTTCCCAGTTTTTCTATTGTTGATATCATTATCTAGTAACACTCACTAAAAGTAGAGGAAACTTATGAAGTTCCAAAGTATTTTTCAAACTATGCTTAGTGATTTTCTGGATTTCATATAACCAAAATGTTTCACACTTTCAGTAGCTTGTTGTTTTTTCAGTTTCCTTATAACTTTTGAGCCAGATAATTTTAAAAGGATTAAAAGTTGGACAGTACCGTGCTATGCTTTATTCATTGTTTTTCAGAACTAATTGAATTCTCTATTTTTTTTAAATGATTTTATTTATTTATTTGAGAGAGAAAGTGAGCAAGAGCAGAGGGGAGAGGGAGAAGGGAGAGGCAGAGGGAGAGGAAGAAGCAGGCTCTCCGCTGAGCGGGGAGCCCGACATGGGGCTTGATCCTAGGACCCCCGGATCATGACCCCAGCCTAAGGCAGACACTTAACTGACTGAGCCACCCAGGCACCCCACTAATAGAATTTTCTAATGTGTGTGTTTTTGAAGGGGAGAGGGAGAGAGAAAGACAGAGGCGAGGGAGAGAGAGAGACAGAGAGGAGAGAAATCAAGAATGAATGTAAGGTGTTTGCATGAGCTGAAAGAATGGGGTTGCCATTTATTGAGATGGGAGAAGAATGTGGAAAGGGCAGCATTATGGGGGCAAATCAGAAATCTGATTTGGAATATGTTAACTTGGAGATGCCTTTTAGGCCTCCAAACTCAGATGATAATAAGTCAGTTAGATACACAAATCTTGAGTGTAGGGACAAGTTCTAGGCAGAGTTAATATATATAAAGTGCTTAAAACAGTGCCTTGGATGTCCTTTTAAACTAAGTCATGACTCTCTTTTATTCAAAACTCTCCAGTGACTCTTCAGTTTATTCAGAGACAAAGGCCAAATCTTTACAGTGTGCCTACAAAGCTCTCTGTAATCTGCTTCGCCCCACCCCCAACTTCTTCTGCTTTGGTGATGGTAGTGCTATAGCTGCTTAACAAATAAACTCCACAGTACCAGGGGCTTAACATAACTGAAGTTTATTTCTTGCTCACAAAACAGTCCAGTGTGGGCACACCTGGGTGGCTCAGTCGGTGGGCGTCTGCCTTCGGCTTGGGTCGTGGTCCCGGGGTCCTGGTTTTGAGCCCCGCATCAGGCTCCCTGCTCCGCGGGAAGCCTGCTTCTCCCTCTCGCACTCCCCCTGCTTGTGTTCCCTCTCTCGTGTGTCTCTCTCTGTCAAATAAATAAATAAAATCTTAAAAAAAATAAAAACAAAAAACAAAACAACAAAACAGAACAGTCCAGTGTGGGTATTCCTGGTCAGCTGGAGCCTTTCCTCTATGTGCTTGATTCAGAGATCCGGGCTCCTTCTGTCTTACCATTCTTTTTTTTATTTTATTTTTAAAGATTTTATTTATTTGACAGAAAGAGAGAGACAGTGAGAGAGGGAACACAAGCAGGGGGAGTGGGAGAGGGAGAAGCAGGCTTCCCACTGAGCAGGGAGCCCGATGTGGGCCTCGATCCCAGGACCCTGGGATCATGACCTGAGCCAAAGGCAGACGATTAACGACTGAGCCACCCAGGCACCCCCTGTTTTACCATTCTTTAGAACCTTAGAATCCTCTACTTCTAGCTGGTGGAAGGCATAAAAAAGAGAGAGAAGCCTTATTTGCTTCTTAAATACCCTGACCCAGCGGTGACACACATAAATTCCTGCACACATTCCATTGGTGAGAACTAGTCACGTGGCCACATCTAGATGCAAGTGGGACCGGAAAAAGTTGCCATGACCAGACAGCTGCTTCCTAGGAACAACTCCACACACTGTGGAAGGAGAAACATTTTTTGGTGAACTACAAGCTAAATCCACCACACCTTCTACAATCTTCTACCACTCCTCCCACCCCAACGCTTCTAGCTATCCTAGCCTTCTTATAACTCCTTGAACACTCTAGGCACACTTCGGCTTCATGCCCTTTCCTGGAATTATCTTCCCTCAAATGTCCCCTTGCTCTCTTTCATGTCCTTCATTGTGAAATGGGTGTCCCAATATGCCACTTATTAAGAGTATATCATGTCCCAGATATATGAAAGTCCTTTTTCCATTGATTATTTTTTAAAAAGATTTTTATTAATTTATTTAACAGAGATAGAGAGCACAAGTAGGCAGAGTGGCAGACAGAGGGAGACGGAGAAGCAGGCTCTCCGCCGAGCAGGGAGCCCTATGTGGGGCTCGATCCCAGGACCCTGGGATCATGACCTGAGCCGAAGGCAGCCGCTTAACTGACTGAGCCACCCAGGCGCCCCTCCATTGATTTTTAAAAATTAATTTAAGAGGGACACCTGGGTGGCTCAGTCAGTTAAGTGTCTGCCTTTGGCTCAGGTCATGATCCCAGGGTCCTGGGATGAGTCCCGCATAGGGCTCCCTGCTTAGTGGGGAGCCTGCTTCTCCCTCTGCCTGCCGCTCCCCCTGCTTGTGCTCCTTCTCTCTCTCTCTCTCTGACAAATAAATACATAAAATCTTTAAAAAAATTAATTTAACAATTTTCAAAGCAATCTTGTGAAAGGTAATAATGATTATTCTTATTCCAGAGAGGTTAACTGATGTGCCTCAGCTCACATAGCTAGTAAAAGCAGGAGTGGGGATTTATTTTTTTTTATTTTTTTTAAAGATTTTATTTATTTATTTGAGAGAGAGAATGAGATAGAGAGAGCATGAGATGGGGGAGCGTCAGAGGGAGAAGCAGACTTCCTGCTGAGCAGGGAGCCCGATGCAGGACTCGATCCCGGGACTCCAGGATCATGACCTGAGCTGAAGGCAGTCGCTTAACCAACTGAGCCACTCAGGCGCCTAGGAGTGGGGATTTAAACACTAAATCTAAAGAGCATCCAGTTCTGTTTTCTCTCTGACTCTCAAAAGAAGCAATCACTCTGCCAAACGTATTTCCTACTGGGAAGGAGATCACTTTATGGTTGAGTATTCTGGGCCTCTGAGCAGTTACATTTCCCAGGGCAAATTAATACAGTTGGGCTTTTGTTTCAAACTTGTGTTTTATGAGTTGAGTTAGTGTGAGAGATCTCCCAACACCTGCTTGCCCTGGATGCATCGGATAAAAAGTCTCTGGACTTTCAAACTGAGGACTTTTAAGTCTTTTTCAAGTCTCTTCTTCCATATCACCCCCAGTGGTCATTTTAAGATGTCGGTCAGATCATATCATTCCCCAGCTCAAATTCCTCTAAGTTACCACCCCTGACACACACTCTACAGGATAAATTCTCTGGCCTGGTATATGAAGCCTTTCCTGCTCTGTCCCTCTCCTCTTTCCCTGGTTTCATCCCCTTTTAATTCTCCATTTCACATTGAAATGAATTACTTGCTGTTGCCTGAATGTACCATTTTAATCTGTCACTCCCGGTTGTCGCCCATGCTTTCTGAAACATCTTTTTTCTCTCCCTTTTTATTTGAGGAATTTCTTTGATCCTTTGGAACTCACGTTGGATTATACCATCTTCTGGAAGCATTCCCTGACCATCTCCCAACCTGGGGTTTCATCCCCTTTTAATTCTCCATTTCACATTGAAATGAATTACTTGCTGTTGCCTGAATGTACCATTTTAATCTGTCACTCCTGGTTGTCGCCTATGCTTTCTGAAACATCTTTTTTCTCTCCCTTTTTATTTGAGGAATTTCTTTGATCCTTTGGAACTCATGTTGGATTATACCATCTTCTGGAAGCATTCCCTGACCATCTCCCAACCTGGGGAGATGCCCCAGATGCTGTATAATTATTTAGCTCTGAGCCCCTCTACTGCCTCTGTGTCCCCAACATACAGGATGGAGTGGGGCATCATCCTGAATAGGCTTTGTGAAGCTACCTTCTCCTCCCCACTTTTTTTTTTTTTAAGCCCAATGCAGAGCTTAAACTCACGACCCTGAGATCAAGACCTGCACTGAGATCAAGACCTGAGCTGAGGGCGCCTGGGTGGCTCAGTTGGTTAATTGGCTGCCTTCGGCTCAGGTCATGATCCCGGGGTCCTGGGATCGAGTCCCGCATCGGGCTCCCTGCTCTGCGGGGAGCCTGCTTCTCCCTCTCCCTCTGCCTGCCTCTCTGCCTACTTGTGCTCTCTGTCAAATAAATAAATAAAATCTTAAAAAAAAAAAAAAGCTGGTCTCCTCTCTTAGGCTGGAAAGGTCTCGAGAGCAGGGACAGGGACTGCTTAAAAAAAAAAAAAAGACCTGAGCTGAGATCAATAGTCAGATGCTTAACCAACTGAGCCACCCAGTGCCTCTTCTCCTCTCCTTTTTGTCCCATCAGTTCAGGCAGGTTACATACAGGGAGGGGCAGGTGCTATGGTTCCCAGTGATGTTGGTTGTGACCTCCAGGCCACCCTCCCCAAGGGAACCAATGCTTGAGAGAAGTACCCAGGAGAGAACTCAGGAGAAAACCCATGGTTGGCCCTTGGGGAAACCAGCTGCTTTCCAGAGTCCTTAGTGGCAGCCTGCCAAAGCAAACCTCTTGCTGGAATAAAAATTAAAAAAAAAAAATTATTATTTATAATAATATGGTATGCCATCTATGTTCCAGGCACTATTATGACCATTTTACCAGTTTGCACATTTATCTTATGTAATCTTCACAAAAATATGACTGCTGGCACCTGGAGAGTGCCTAAGGTCGCATAGTAAATGACAAAGTCAGGATTCAAATCTGAGCATTCTGTTTCTAGAGCCCATGATAGTAACCATCATACTATATTGCCTTCCTGGCTTCTGATCTCCAGTTTCCTGCCTATCTTCTGTGTGAAACCAAATCAGAGGGTCCCAAGACAAGGGCTAGGAGGCAAGTTTCTCCACTTTCTCTCAGGAGGACCGGCTCAGAGATGGATCTGAAAATTCTCATAAGTGGAAGGGGAGCTCCTAAGTGGCCTGAGCCTCTGGAGGCTCCAGGAGAGAAAAGGGGACAGTCTGGTGCATGGGAAAAGGCCTACCTGGGGTGGTGGGTGAGGGAGCTGGGAGCTGACCAGGAGGAGCCCAGGATTCTTGTCCGGGTTTTGTCTCTTAGAGTCTATATAGTCCTTGTTTCTTTCTAAGCCTTAGTTTCCCCATTTGTAAAAAAAGGTAAATATGGGACTGGCTGATCCACCTCCGCCAAAAAAGGGGGCATCTTCAGCTCTCCTGAGGAAAGGGCAGGGCACGGAAGCCAAGGTGCAGGGGCTGAGGGAAAGAGCTATCTGGGGTCTAGGTCTAGCCTGGAAATGGGACGAGGTGGGCTGCCGAGCTCAGTCCTGCGACCCCATCCCTGTGACAGGGCCGCGTTAAGGAGACGTCGGGACCTCCAGTGGGAGGAGTAGGGGGGGGACAGAACATGGACCAGGGTCTCAGCTCTGCGGCATGCGCCCACTCATCCCTCACCTTCTCATCCTCTCAAATGGAGTCGCAGCCTCGAGGGGGTGGCGGTTGCGGGTGACCAGGCAGTGGCCGGCCGCGTTGCGGCGGCTGCCTGGGAAGCTGCGGCCCTTCGGGCCCGAAGAGCATCACGTCATCCTTTCCGCCAGGCGCCCGCCCCCTCCCCGACGGCGCCTGCGCAGGCGCGGCGGGAGGGGGTCGTGGGGGGGGGGGCTCTCCTCCGCGCATTCCGCCCTTCTCCAGGCTCGCTCCGGTCGCGGCGCTCTCGGCTGGCGGCGGCGGCGGCGCGGAGAGGAAGGCGTCCAGGATGCGGCGCGGGGCGGCCCGGTGCCCCCCTGCCCCGTCACGGCAGCCGCGGCGGCCGCGGGGACCGGGCCAGGGCCGGGGGCGGCGGCCCGAGCCGCGGTAGCGGCGGCGGCGGCGGGAGGGGCGGCCTGAGGGTGGGCGGGCGCCCTGGTGCGGGGGCTCCGCGCTCGGCACGGCCCGGCCCGGCTCGGCCCTGGCGCCATGAGCGGCGGCGGCGGCGGAGGGGGCTCGGCGCCCAGTCGTTTCGCCGACTACTTTGTCATCTGCGGGTTGGACACCGAGACCGGGCTGGAGCCGGACGAGCTGTCGGGTGAGTGAGCGCGGAGCCCGGGGCTGCTTCCCCGCTCCCGTTGCGGCCGGGACCCTTGAGGAAACCTCCCCGCTTTGTCCCGGGAGCTGGGCGAGGGCCGATGCGCAGGACCCACGGGTGGCGCAGGGGAAGGGGGCGTCGGGCTGGAGGTGGGGAAGCGGGATGAGGGGTTCTGAGTCGGGAGGGGTCCGAACGGCCCCTACGCCCCTCTGCGCTGTGGTCCTGTAGTAGGGGACCAGGAGGAGGGGGAAGCGTTGTGGGTTCTGTCTGGTGACTTAGTACAAGATGAAGGTAAGCCTGTTGTCGAACACCCGCTAGGGAGGGAGGAAGGTATTCCACATCTCAGTTGAAAGTAAGTTCCACCCAGACTTTAAAAAAAAAAAAACAACAAGGAGAGCAAAACAGAAACTTGTGAGTTTTTCTGGCCTCTTCCCAAGAAGCCTGTTCCTCAAAACCGTTCTAACTCAGCCCTGGGCTGGGCCCCCTGGTTTCATAGGACATGAAGTAATAAAGTGAACTTGAGCCACAACAAGAAGGGTGAGAACTCTCTTAGTTCCAGAAAGGGCCTGCACCACGGGGCCATGCCTCTTTTTATGAAAAGTAATTGGTGGCTGTTAGGAGACCAGCTTCATTCGTGAGTGAAAGGGGAGATTCTTGGTTGGGTAGTGATGCTTCTCAAGTCATCTTTCAAAGGGAAAGTGAAGATGGGGCCCAGATCAAATTGACAAGAATTGAAGAAGAATGTCATAATTGTAAAATCCCCATGAATTCCACTGCACTGTCATTGGAGCCTTTGAATTGCAACAGTTTTGAAAAAGTTTTTGTCTGGAGTGTCCAGTTTGCAGGTTTCATGTGCGTGGAGGTTTGTTGTATCATCCTGATTTGATGAGGGATCTTCCTTTCCAGTGTTTTGTCATGATGTATTCACCAAAGTTTCCTGAAAGTGATTATGCTATTGACTAATTTTACCTTGCTTCGGAGATAATAGGTCAGGGTTTTTGTTTGTTGTTTTTTTTTTGTCACTGGAGAAATTCCAATGTTTCTTATGAAAAAAAATTTAGGTGCATACTTCAAATGACAACAATAGACCATCTTTTAAAAAACACGATAAATTGGTGACCTTTATCAAGGTCAGAACAAATATTTTCTCAAATTAATACTAGATGGAGAAAAAAAATCATGAAGCAGTAATGCTCTTAATACTAGGCCTTTTGTTGGGGCAACATTATTGTTTCAAGATCACTTTTTTAGGTCTTCAAATTCTTATAATACAGATGTTAGTTTTTCATCTATGTTTCATATTTATTAAATTTGTGACTTTGTGATGTAGTTGTTGGAATTTGGTTCATAATGTTGGAGCTGGAAGAGACCTCAGAGAGGAAAATGAGCCCCAGGAAGGACAGTAGGGCCTACATTCTGTTAGTTAGTTGCCTGACTTTTGGTTTAGTGCTCTTCTCTTACACTAAACTGCAACACATTGCATGGTTGGGTCTTCAGAAAACATTAACATGTTGAGAAAGACTAAAAATAACACAGTTCTCCCCAGTAAAAGAAACTTTAAAGTGGTGGAATACACAAGTGTTTTTTTTTTTATGCTGTGCTTTTGAGTGTCTACTGAATTATATAGAAATTTGATTTTAGGGATGCCTGGGTGGCTCAGTCGGTTAAGCGTCTGCCTTTGGCTCAGATCATGATCCCAAGGTCCTGGGATCAAGTCCCACATCGGGCTCCTTGCTCAGCGGAGAGCCTGCTTCTCCCTCTGCCTGCCACTCCCCCTGCCTGTAGTCTCTCTTTCTCTGACAAATAAATAAATAAAATCTTAAAAAAAAGAAATTTGATTTTAGAAAATAAAGAGAATGGTTTGCAAATGGTAAAGCATAAGAATGAAGCTGGGAAGTGATGTGTTAGTGAGAGTATGGGTTTTGCAGTTAAACATGGGTTTTGCAGTTAAATATTACCCTCTGCAATATGTTGGCTATCTCTGTGACTATGGGGCAAGTTTGATAACTCTGCTGGGATCTTCATCTATAAAAAAGGGAATGTAAGTAAAAAGCATTTCATCAAGTAGACACTCAAAAATGTTACTTTTCTTTTAGTGAATATCTGTTAATTATCTGTTTTTTCAGCAAGCTAAAATTATATCCCTGTGAAAGCTTATTGGGAGAATAAAGAAAGGGGGAATCAATTGTATAAAATGTGTGAAGAAAGAGTATTTTTTCTGTCTTTTTAAATGTGGTTGCAGTAGTGGAATGCCAAGACCATTTATTCAGTAGGTGGCCTTTGTTCGAATGGGCACTGATTGAAGGGTTTCTTTTTTGCCTTCATTTCATTTCTGGTGAGTTGGTAGGGGAATCTGGACTACCCAGGGGGAATCTGAATAAAATAAAAACAGAATACAAATAGCTTTATGCAGGTCAGTCTTGAGACTCTCCAGGGTGCATTTTCTCTCCATAGCTGGCCTTATAGCTCTCAAACTGATGATGTCATAGTAAGTGAAACTGTAAGAAATTGTGAATTGCACCCAGGTCTTTAGGGAGATACTGAGGAGTCTAAGTTCTCTCTATGCAAATTAAGTTCTATACTTCAGATAACTTCTATACTCTTACAAAGGGAATCCAGAACAGGCAAATCAAAGACACTTATTTGTTCCTTCTAGTTTTGTGGAGAAGGATTAAGATTCATTCTCATGTTGCAACAATAAGCATAGAGCTTGCTGTGTTGAATATAAACTCAAATCACTGGATTGTATAGGATTCTCTCCCTGCCACTTCCCCTTTCTTTCAGACTTAAGTATTTAGGCAAGTCATATGCTTATTTGTTGTGCAAGGAACTGAGGACGGTATGAAAATTGTTTTCTGGTTAGTTGAAGTATTTTGGGTTGGAGGGGGAGGTGATCAATGAATGAATCATAAGTTTAGCCAACTTTAGGAAATAGCGTCTGCTTGTTAGCTTTTTGAGCTTGTCAGAGAGATAAGCAAATCTGTAAGAATTGCCTTTGATTTATGTTTTCCATTCCTGTTGGCTCATCCTAAGTGGGGAGGCAGATGGTAGTAGAGTCCAGTCCCTCTTTACCCCTTTGATGCGTGGATGTCCTGGGTGTCTTAGTTTCCCCTTTTTCTTTTTGTGGTCGCCACCAGTGACTGCAGGAGAAGGCTTCCTGTGAGATGGGATTCCTGAGTTTAACTTTCCCTGTCTCTGCCTGAGAATTAAGGTTCCAGAATACTTGTGACCTATTTCTTACTTCGGAATCTTTTTAAGTTCCTCTGAACTGACCTGCACCTAGCATTGAGATGTATTCTTGGTTCATGCATCCACTACTCCAGTTTTCCCAGGTTCTGAGCAGAGGGCTTTGCCAAGAATTGAAGAGAAGGGCTTGGGGCCATAGATAGGAGACTGGCCAGTGTACTGTATGAGTCTATTTAGAATACTGAGAATATACTGAAATCATCTCTTAATATCAGTTAGAAGAGAGAAAAAATGCTTACTGACTAGGAAAGTCAGAGGACTGGTGAGATCATATTCCTCCTTAACCATATTGAGCAGTGAATTTAGAACCTAAAATTCATGGCATATCGAGTGTGGAAGCATGGTTCAAGAGATTATATAACCTTCTGATTTTACAGATGAAGAAACTGAGGCCATGAGAAGGTTGGAGAATATTTTTCTCCCTTGCCATATGTCATTCTTCTTTTCTGCTATTTGAGTGATGCTTTGCAGTAATCTGTTGAGTAGAGGGGACAAGTAAAATATTTGTTTGGCAGGGGCAGGAGCAGACATTATGGCAGTTCTTCTGGTGCAGGTTTCTGTTACATGTTAAAGAAGAATACTATGTGTGATTTTCATGAGGGATATCTTATTTTTTTTAGCTTTTTCATTTCATATAATTTCACACTGAACATTGACATGAATAGTACAAAGAACTTCAGTACATCCTTTTTCCAGATTCACTGATAAACATTCTGCTCCATTTATTTTATCACTTGTATGTGTATGTTCTCTTTCTTATATATACCTATATATAGACAACTTCATTGTGATGAAATTCGTATACCATATAATTCACATACTTAAAGTGTACAGTTTAGTGGTTTTTAGTATATTTACAGAGTTGTACAATCATCAGTATAGTCAATTTTAGAATATATTCATTACCCACCCCCCCAGCCCAAGACCCATACCCATTAACAGTCACTCCCCATTTTCTTCCAACTCTGTAATGCTCCTCAGCCCTGGGCAACCACTAATCTACTTTTGATCTCTATAGATTTGCTTGATCTGAACATTTCATAAAATGGAGTCCTGTAGGGTCTTTGTGACTGGCTTTTTTCATTTAGCACATTTTCAAGGTTCATCCATGTTAAAGCATTTATCAGTATGTTATTTCTTTTTATGGCTGAATAGTATTCTGTTGTAGGAATATACCACATTTTATTTATCCATCAGTTGATAGACATTGGGTTGTTTACACTTTTTTTTTCTTTTTTTAAGATTTTATTTATTTATTTGACAGAGACACAGCGAAAGAGGAAACAGAAGCAAGGGGGAGTGGGAGAGGGAGAAGCAGTCTCTCCACCGAGCAGGGAGCCCGACGCGGGGCTCGATCCCAGGACCCTGGGATCATGACCCAAGCCGAAGGCAGATGCTTAATGACGGAGCCACAGGCGCCCCTGTTTATACTTTTTGATTACTATGAATAATGCCGCTGTGAACATTGTGTACATGTTTTTTTTTTTTTTAAGATTTTATTTATTTGAGAGAGAGAGTGAGAGAGCACAAGCAGGGGGGCGGCAGAGGGAGAGGGAGAAGCAGGCTTCCCACTGAGCAGGGAGCCTGATGTGGGGCTCTATCCCAGGACCTTGGGATCACGACCCGAGCTGAAGGCAGACGCTTAACCGACTGAGCCACCCAGGCGCTCCTGTACATGTTTTTGTGTGGAGATATATTTGCATTTCTCTTGGGCATATACCTAGGAGTGGAATTGCTGGGTCATATGGCAACTGTGTTTAACCTTTTGAGAAATTGCCAGACTGTTTTCCAGTACAACTATACCGGTTTACATTCCCACTAGCAGTGTATGAAGGAAGGTTCCACTTTCTCCATGTCCTCACTAATGCTTATTAACTTTATTTTTGATTATAGGCATCCTAGTGGGTGTGAATATGTATCATTGTGGTTTTGATTTTCATATCCCTGATGGCTAAGGATATCTTATATAAAAGAAAAAAAAGAGGCTATCTCTTTCCAGAGATGAAGTGGCTATAAAAAGCTTGATGAGCCAGTTTCAAACAGGGAGTCAGTATAAGATAATTTTTATTTTATTTTTATTTTCCTCTGCTAGTCTTTCAATTTTATGCAGGTTCTCTCATGGTCATTGTATAAAGGCATCTCTGCTCTGAATCCTAGACTCCTAGCTGAAGCAAAACTCAAATCCTGGTAGCTTACCTCAAGCGTCTGTGATAACTTCCAGAGGTCAAGGTTGCTATATCAGGGGAAGATTTCCTAAGTTAGGTCACATATTTCCTGTTTTAAAGTTGAGCAGAGGAGAAATCAAGAGAAGAGATCAATACACAGAAAACAGAGCAGTCCAAGGCAGTTAAAAGTACATGCTGGGGCGCCTGGTTGGCTCAGTGGATAGAGCATGCAACTCTTCATCTTGGAGTCATGAATTCAAGCCCCACATTGGTTATGGAGCCTACTTAAAAAAATACAAAAAATTTTTTAATTACATGCTAAATTTAATTGGAGAGACTGTATATTCTTTTTTTTTTTTTTGTATATTCTTAAACATGAGAGAACCCCACTTTGTACTCCCTCAGGTAGGGAAGATCACATTGAAGGTAAGTGGATTTTACTTGAATGGCACTGGAGCCTTGCTCCTCTCTTCTTAGGAGGAAATCCTAAATCACAGTGTTTGGTGCTTAAACCAAATTCTCTTAAGACTCTGCTCTGCCCTTCCTTCCCTCCTAGATTAGAAACAGTTTTTTTTTTTTTGCCTAAGGCGTCCTTTGGCAAGCCCGTTTCCAGTTCTGTATCCTTTTATAAGCTTGTTTTCTGGCTAACTCTGGTGGATGGCATTCTTGGACTTGGCTTGGCTCCTCAATTCCTCTGCCATCCCTGGATATGAATTACTGTCAAGGGGTCTTAGCGGTCTCTCAGGAACCTGGGTGTACATGAGGGAACCTGCTGGATATGGCATAGGATCCAGTGAAAGAGAGAAAGACTTAACCTTTTAGAAATCGGTGACTTAGGGAATTCAGTGATTACACATAGGCTATCATTGCCAGATTTTTAGATTTAGTTTCAAAAGTTACTAAGTGAGGCAGATAATGGACAAATGTCTGTGTTCCAGATGTCCTGTGGTAACTGATTTTAGTTTGGAGTATATGGAACCCCTGGACTGGGTTTATGAGTGACAGAGTCCTGTCATGGTGGAAAATGAGAGCATGTGCCAGCTCTCAAGCTATTTTCAGTATGCTCCTAGAGGATCAGATATGACTCCAGGAAGTAAGATGGGAACAGGTATAGTTTAGATCATCAGGTTTCTCAGATGTTATACTAAGGTCTAATATCTGAGACTTTAAGTATAATATTTTATACTTGGGATCTGTCATAGTTTCTGTTAAAGGTAGCCAGGTTAGTAATATTTTTTTGTTCCTTAGTGTGATGGGTAAGTCAAGTCAGGATTTTGCTGGGCCGTCTGTGATCTACTGTATAGGTGGAACTAGCTGGGTTAGCCTAAAGTAGAGTTTTCATGGAGTGCTGAGAGTCCTAAGCAGGGAGAAGAAGGTTTATGGAGGTTCCTCTTGTTAAGCTTCATTCCTCCGTGAGTGTGGGATTCCTTGGCTTCTAAACTATTCCTAGTTGGCAAAACATAATATGAGTGTGTGTTCGTTAATATTGGTCACAGAATTTAAAGAGTCAGAGCTAGAAATGAGAGATAATCTTTCCATCACTTTTGACTGATGGTAATGATTAATATTTGTGACTTTATAGTTTTGCAGTGTACTTTTAAAGAGTTTTAAAATTTTTTCAGCCCTACTTGAAATATAATTTTTTGTCCATTGCCACCTGGCAAATTGGAAAGAACTGTTAGAATCCATATCTTCTGCCTGCTGTCACACCATTGATGAGATTATTGTTTTTAGTTATAGATTTGGGAAAACTGAAGCAATGGCTTAATCATTGAATAGCAGAGCTATGGTGTGACCTTTTTAGTTCAGTCCCCAACCCACATTGCAGTAGGGGAGCTCTGTTGGGAGAGGAACCAGGTCACTCATGGTCTGAATTGTAGTTAAGGCTGGTTGTTATTTTATATATGTATTTTCCTGTCTACCCCACTCTTATCAGTTCTGGAAATGTCTTTCTTAGATTAGGGCTTTGTTTCTAAGAAGCTCCATTTTTGGTGTGGCTGTTTCAGGATGTTTAATGCTTTTTTGTCTGAGGTTTGTTTTCTTTGAAAAAAAAAAGGGTTTGTGTCTGTTAACCTCAGAAATCCCTCAGCGTAGGCTGTAGTTTGCATATTTTGTGGTTGTAGTTTGGGGGCTGGCTGTAACTTCTGGTTTACCATATTCTGTATAACGAAAAAATATTATGGGAAGCAACAAAGAAACTTCCGGGATTTTTAAAAGCAGGCAGAGGAGGAAATGATTTAGAAATGATAATCATAAGCCACAATTTGTAATGGATAAAACCAGTTTATAACAAATTACATGCATATTTATTTATTTAAAAATATTTTATTTATTTGAAAGAGAGAGATAGCGAGAGCAGGAACACAAGCAGAGGGAGTGTGAGAGAGAGAAGCAGGATTCCCGCTGAGCAGGGAGCCCGATGCAGGGCTCCATCCCAGGACCCTGGGATCATGAACTGAGCCAAAGGCAGACGCTTAATGACTGAGCCACCCAGGTACCCCTACATGCATTTTTATTAGACATTAGAATTACTTTCCACAGGAATGTCAAAGGACTTGGTTCTTTTCTCAGTTGTGTTATCAGCTGATGTCTTTTTCTTTCTTTGGTTTTGCAGTTTTATTTATTTATTTATTTTATTTTTATTATTTTTTTAAGATTTTATTTATTTATTTGACAGAGAGAGAGAGAGCACAAGCGGGGGAGCAGCGGAGGGAGAGGGAGAAGCAGGCTCTCCGCTGAGCAGGGAGCATGATGCCGGGGGCTCGATCTCAGGACCCTGGGATCATGACCCAAGCTGAAGGCAGACGCTTAACCGACTAAGCCACCAGTCGCCCCTGTAGTTTTAGAATGATAGCCCTCTGACACTGTTTTAGCCTAGTTATGAAGATAGGTATTATTGTTAAATTGTTGAGGAAAATTAGAGATTTTATTTTATGTAAGTTAGGTGTCCCTTTTCTTGTTTTTCCCAGAGTGTTTATTTGACAATGACCATTAAAATTTTTCTTAATTTTTCTTTTACTGATGATAAAAACTGCAGGTCATTATAAAAATTAAAACATTACAAAGTTATGTTATAAATTCCTGTTTCCCAGAGTTAGCTAGACAAATTTCTTAGCTTTGCTAAAAGACAGTGCTTTACATAGTAGTTGCTGATAAAGATTTGTTCTATTAATTATGAGATGGTAGAGGCTGCCTATTCAGATTTTCAAAGAATTGTATATAATCATGTTTTGTTTTGTTTTGTTTCTGATATAAAGCACAGGACTTAACCTTTAGAATTTAAGCCAAGCTTCCACAACTTTTCTAAGTGCTGAATAAGTGATGAAATGTGGAGGTCTGTAGAAGAGAGGAATAGCATTGATTGTTTTCCCACAGTCAAAAAGTTGAGGGCCAAAGTCAGATTTAGAGGTAAGATGGTGATGGAAGAGGTGTTCTGTACTGCATTCCAATTGTTTTATAATTTTTAATTTATAAAACTAAATTTTTAAAAATATTTATTTTATAGAGAGAGCATACGAACAAGGGAGGAGCAGAGGGAGAGGGAGATAACCTCCAGCAGACTCCGTGTTGAGCACAGAGCCCCATGTGGGGCTCCATCCCATGACCCTGAGGTCATGACGCTCAACCCACTGAACCACCCAGGCGCCCCTATAAAACTAAATTTTATAATAGTTCAGATGA
>NC_138379.1:42370805-42384163 GCF_054177405.1 Leptonychotes weddellii
CTAACCCATCCCCCCACCCCCCTCCCCTCTAACACCCTCAGTTTGTTTCTCAGAGTCCAGCCTCTCATGGTTCATCTCTCCCTCCGATTTCCCACTCTTCATTTTTCCCTTCCTTCTCCTAATGTCCTCCATGCTGTTCCTTATGTTCCACAAATAAGTGAAACCATATGATAATTGACTTTCTCTGCTTGACTTTATTTCACTTAGCATAATCTCCAGTCCCATCCATGTTGATGTAAAAGTTGGGTATTCATCCTTTCTGATGGCGGAGTAATATTCCATTGTATATATGGACCACATCTTCTTTATCCATTCATCTGTTGAAGGGCATCTCAGCTCTTTCCACAGTTTGGCTATTGCGGACATTGCTGCTATGAACATTGGGATGCATATGGCCCTTTTCACTACATCTGTGTCTTTGGGGTAAATACCCAGTATGAATCTGGTTTTAGTTTATTTAACCAGTTCTATTGACTCAGGATCATGATCTCTTATTGGGAAAAAACCAAAACAAATATCTAGGAGTATCACCTGCTGAACTGACAGCCATTCTAGTTTGCTACCTCTGAGCTTCTGTATGTCCAAATAGTATTTAATCCCTTTCTTTGCTAAGTAGTTACTTAATATTCTTCTCCTAGCCTTCTCCTTTTTCACATCTGTATGAAACACATTCTTTCCCCTGCATTTCTATTGTGTGGAAAGCGGTATTTAATCATTTGTGGTTTTATCTTCTAGAAGAATGTTTAGTGTTTTGTGGAGGATTGTTGGTCTGCTGATCTTGCTCTGTTAGCTGCTTAGCTCAGTTGGTTATGAGTGTGGTGCATTTAATGAGGCCAAGGTCATTGTGTCGGTCTCCATAAGGACCAGCTAGCTTTGTTCTATCTACTTTTGTGCTACTCTCAGCTCACTATCCCACTGACAAGGACACTGTAGGTTATAGGGAACACAGGTAAGAAAGTGAGGTTAGAGTAGCATTTCATCCTGTTATAATAGATGATAATTAAATTAATAGGTGTTTATTGTTTATTGAATACACTTCAATGGCAGGTATGAGATGGCATTATCCCCATTTTACACATTAGGGACCTAAAGTGCAGAGAATTTAAATAATGTGCCCAAGGTCATATAGTAAGAATTGGAAGCCTGTTTTCCCTGTCTCCAAAGTCCTCTACCACACTTTTCTCTTACTAAAAGACCAACCTGATGATAGGACACTTGTTTGCATAGATGTGTGAGATACAGTTGCTGTCCTTGAGCTCATAGTCTTTTGAGGAGGCAGGCATATAAATCAATTAACTTCAGAAAAGATCAGTTCCTTATATAGGGAAAGAGAGAGGGAAAGAGTACTGTTCTCTAGCTTTGTAGTTTATATCTTGCAAAATTTACTACAGAGGGCTTAGCTCTGGGTGTGACCCTGAACAAAAACATATTCTCTCTGATTTATTCATTGATTAATTCAGTGCTCATTTAATATGTGCAAAAACACCTGTGGACCTGTACATAAACTATAGAATCTGAGGGTTGGAAAAAACATGTTTGAAGATCATGTTATTTTTCTCTAAAAATAAAACTTTAAGTTATAAAATATACATTTCTTATAGGGAATTTAGAAATTATAGAAAGGTACAGAAATAAGTGACTCGTAATTCTTCTATCCAGAATTAAGCTGTTAGTATTTTGATGTCTTTATGTAGTTCCTTCTAGTTTTTAAACGTTTTTATTGCAATATAACTTAAACACAGATCCTAAGTATACAGCTCAATGTATTTTTATGTATGTATGCATGTGTGTATACACAGATCAGTTCTTTCCAGTTTTTACTATGTGTGGGTATATGTGTGTATACTTCTACATACTGTGATAAAGTGAAATGTAAAATTTTGTGTTTTGATTTTTTTCACTTAATGTTCTTTTTTTTTTTTTTTAAAGATTTTTATTTATTATTTGACAGAGAGAATGAGAGAGAGAGAGCACATGAGAGGGGGGAGGGTCAGAGGGAGAAGCAGACTCCCCGCCGAGCAGGGAGCCCGATGCGGGACTCGATCCCGGGACTCCGGGATCATGACCTGAGCCGAAGGCAGTCGCTCAACCGACTGAGCCACCCAGGCGCCCCTCACTTAATGTTCTATAATGAATATTTCTCAGTATCATGAAGTATTCTCCTAAAATTTTGTTGATCCCAGTGAAGAGTTAATCACAGGTAGCAGAAACTCATTCAGACAAGCTAAAGTAAAAAGGATTTCTTTCAAATTCTAACATGTAATATATTTATAAATAACATCTTAAAAAGAATATCCAACATAAATATAAAGATCTATGGAATATTTCAAATTTTTCTTTTTTCAGATATCCTTATACCTATGTTTTTATACTACGGGAGTCATTCTGTAAGGTTAATTGCTAAAACTAGACTTTGTTGAGTCTGAGGAGTGCACATGTTAAGTTTTAATAATATTGTCAAATTTCCTCCTCAACAGTTTAGACTCTTACCACAGTGTTTAAGATTCCAGTTTCTCTACATCTGTAATAAAATGTTAGGGCTTTTCTAAAATGTTTCCAATCTGCCAGAAAGAAAATACCTTGTTTTAATCTGAATGTAATTATTTGAGGCTGAGAATCTTTTCATATGCTTCATGTACATTTGTATATTTCTTCTATGCATTACCTCTTCAGGTCTTTTCTTCGCATTTCCATTGTGTTAATTATCTTTTTTTCATTGATTTGTGGAAATTGTGTAGTAGGAATATTTTGATTGTCAGGAAATATATTAAAGCTTCAAAAATACTTGCAGTGAAAATATATATATACACTAGTATATATTTATAAATTGGGATCATAAATGTATTGTGTACATACTGCCTTTTGAATATATTATTATATGTCAGTAATTTTTCCATGGTATTAAAAATGTCTTGAATAGTCTCATGCCATTTAATATTTTTCATAGATATGCTTTTAATTGTTATTTAATTCCAAAGTATGGGTAAACTGTAAATTTTTTTTTGAACTGTAAAACTTTTTTTTTTTTAAGATTTTATTTATTTATTGACAGAGAGATAGCGAGAGACGGAACACAAGCAGGGGGAGTGGGAGAGGGAGAAGCAGGCTTCCTGCTGAGCAGGGAGCCCGATGCGGGGCTCGTTCCCAGGACCCTGGGATCGTGACCTGAGCCAAAGGCAGACGCTTAATGACTGAGACACCCAGGCGCCCCTGAACTGTAAAATTTTTAATGATTATTTGGCACTTGGGTGGTTTATACTTTGTTATTATAAATAATTTTACACTGTAATACTTTATACAGATCTTGAGTATCTTATTTTTGCTTTAATGTAAATATCGATAAGACATTATTAAGCCAAATTCAATGAATCTTTAAGCACATTTCACACGTAGTGATAAATTTCTTCTCAAAAGTGCTCTACCAGTTTATGCTCACCCCTAGTTTGCCATTATTTAATCTCATATATATATGTATGTATTGTTTGGTGGGGATGGTATATTATACATAACATAAAATTTACCTTTTTAACCATTTAAAAATGTATACTTCAGTGTCATTTAGTACATTTCACAATGTTGTGCAGCCATCACTATTGTGTAGTTCGATAACATTTTCATCACTCTGAGAGGAAACCCTGTACTCATTAAACAGTCACTCCTTATAGCCGTTCCCCCCCAGCTCCAGGCAACTACAAAGCTGCTTTCCATCTTCGTGGATTTGCTTATTCTGGATATTTCATATAAATGGAATCATGCAATATGTGACCTTTTGTGTCCGAATTCTTTCACTTAATGTTTTCAAGGTTCATCGTAGTTGTTGCATATATTAGTACTTCATTCTTTTATTTATTCTTTATTGAAGTATATAGTAGGCACACATTGTTACATTAGTTTCGGGTGTAAAACATACTGATGGACAACTCTATACATGATGTGATGTTCACAAGTGCAAATGTAGCTACCATCTGTCACCATAAATACTTACAATACAATGAAGTCTAGTAGTTTCATTCCTTTTTATGGCTGAATAATATTCCATTGTGTGGATATACTACATTTTGCTTATCCATTTAACTGTTATAGACATTTGGATTGTTTCTACTTTTCGGCTACTGTGAATAATGCTGCTTTGAACATTCATGTGCAAGGTTTTGTTTGAACACCTGTTTGGGAATCTACCCAGGAGTGGAGTGGCTGGGTCATTTGGTAACTTTATGTTTAACCTTTCCAAGAACTGCCAAACTGTTTTCTGCAGTGGCTGTACCATCTTACCGTTCTCACTATCAACACATGAGGGTTACACTTCCCCTACATCTTTGCTAATACTAGTAATTTTTCATTTTTTGATGTCATTATGTTTTAATCTTTATTTCCTTGCTACTAAGATATTTTAAAAAGAGCTATTTACTAATCCTTTGTATTTATATTGTGAATTGTCTCTTTATAATTTCTCCTCTTGCTCATTTTTTTTGGGGGGGAGGAGTGGGAAGAACTGAGGTTGGGGTGCTTTGGAAGGTAATTATGGATCTCTTTTGCTTAGGGAGAGCTGGTAAGTTTGCTACAGAAATAAGGTGGCTAAAGAAATGTGATTTGCGACATATATTTGTTTCCTGTGACTGCTGCAACAAATTACCACAAGCTGGGTGGCTTAAAACAATAGTTTATTTATTTTCTCACTGTTCTGGAAGCCAGAGGTCCAAAATCAAGATATTAGCAGGCTGCCCTCTCACAGAGGCTCTAGGGGAGAATAATTAATTGCCTCTTCCAGTCACCATTCCTTGCTTTTGGCCACATTGCTCATATCTTCACATACCTTCTCCTCTATGTCTTCTCTATGTGTCTGTCTTACAAGGATACTTGGATTTAGGGACCACTCAGCTAATCCAGCATGATTTTCTCATCACAAGATGTTTGATTACATCTGTAAAGACCCTTTTCAAATAAGATAACATTCACAGGTTCTGGGGATTCGGATGTAGACCTATCCATTCAACCTACTACAGAGGGTCTATAAGGTAGGTCTTGAATTTGCTCAGGTGTGAGCAAGGAGCAGACAGGAGTACGGAGAGCCCAAGAAGAATGGTTAAGGAGAAAAGAGACTAAGATCACCAGTGCTCTGTACTGTTACTATACTTGATATTCAGAGATTAGGATTCAGAGATAAGATTTTAGGATAAAAATGACTAAGAGTCTAAATTATTTGACACAAGCCATGTAACTCACAAAAATCAAGCTCTGCTATGGTAGAACATTCTTATCTATAATAAAAATCTTTACTAGCACTGTGATACTGGAACCAGTATCTGCTGAACCACTTAGATTCATTGTCTTGTCATCAGTAATCATCACTATCATCTCTAGTACTTTTATTTATGCTGTATTTATTCTTTATTATTATTTTAAAAATTGAAATATTCACATTGTATTTATTCTTTTTTGAGTATAGTTGACATACAGTGTTACATTAGTTTCAGGTGTACAACATAGTGATTTGACAAGTTTATATGTTATGCTATGCTCACCACAAGCATAGCTACCATCTGTCACCATACATCACTATTACAATATCACTGACTATATTCCTTATGCTGTGCCTTTTATTCCCATGACTTAATCATTCTATAACCTGAAGACTGTATCTCCCATTCCCTTTCACCCATTTTGCCCATCCCCTCATCCTCCTCCCCTCTGGCAACTATCAGTTGTTTGTATTTTTAGGTCTGATTATGCTTTTTGGTTATTCATTTTTTTAAAGATTCTACATATCAGTAAAATCATATGATATTTGTCTCTTAGTCTGACTTACTGCACTTAGCATAATACCCTGTAGGCCCATCCATGTTGTCTCAAACAGCATTATCTCATCCTTTTTTCATGGCTGTGTAATATTTTAGTGTGTGTACACACAAACACACACCATCTTCCTTTCCATTTGTCTCTTGATGGACACTTAGGTTGTTTCCATATCTTGCTATTGTAAATAATACTGCAATAAACATAGAGGTACAGTATTTATTCTTTTAAAATAGGCAACATAGGTCTCTTAGAAGAGAAGCAAGAGCTGGTTAGAATTTCCAGATCTTTCATTTACAGAGGAAGGAAGTGTGCTGGAAGGGTTCTGAGTAACTACCTAAGTTCTCACAGCTGGTTAGTGTCAGAGCTAAGACTTGAATTTGGGGTTCCTTAACTCTTGGTTGAGTGTTTTTTCCATGATACATATAGTATACAAGCAGCACAAACTGATAAATTTGTGATTATTTATTTTTCTTCCTTAAAGCTGAGGTTCCCTACTAGGGTAGTAAAGGAGATATAGTGTAGCCTAAAAGCTGGATCTGTCACGTGGATTTGAAACCCAGATCCTCCATTTACTATTTGCATGATGGTGGGCAATTTACTTCTCTGTGTTTAAGTTTCTTTATCTTTAAAGTGGACATAGGGGCGCCTGGGTGACTCAGTCGTTAAGCTTCTGCCTTGGGCTCAGGTCATGATCCCAGGGTCCTGGGATCAAGCTCTGCATTGGGCTCTCTGCTCGGCGGGAAGCCTGCTTCTCCCTCTTTGGCGGGAAGCCTGCTTCTCCCTCTCCCACTCCCCCTGCTTGTGTTCCCTCTCTCACTGTGTCTCTCTGTCAAATAAATAAATAAAAAATCTTAAAAAAAAAAAAAGTGGACATTGAATCTATCTCATAGGGTTGTTGTAGGATTAAAGGAGTTAATACATTAAATGGCTTGAGATAGTGCCTGGCACAGGATGAATATGCATTTAAGTGTTTTCACTATTACTAACATTCTTCTTTGCATCACTTAACTCTGTATAATTTTGATATTGATGCAAAGTGGAGAACGGGTAATAGTACTACATAATTCTCATTTGGACCTGTTAGCAACCACATGAGGTAAGTTCTGTTATTTTTTTGCACTTTATATGTGAGGACACTGATGCATGGTATGGTTAAATAACTTGCCTGAGATTGTTCAGCTATTATGTGGGAAGATTGGGATTCAAACTCAGATCTGTCAGAATCTAGAATTTACTTTTTTTTAGGAATTAAACTTTATTGATATCAATATAGAATACAGTAAAGTGCACATATCCAAGTGTACGCTGTGATGTATTTTCACAAACTGATGTGTTGCCAGCACCTCAGAATCCTTTCTTGTGCCCCTTCCAGTCAGTATTTGCGCTCTCACTTACCAGAGGTAACCACTGTTCTGACTTCTAACAGCATTGATTAGTTTTGCTTGTCTGTACTTTAAATGTAATCAAATGCTGTGCTTTTTTGTGTCTGGGTTCTTTTGCAAGCATCATGTTTGAGAGATTCATTCATATTGTTAAAAGTCGTTCTAGATTGTTCATTCTCACTGCTGTATAGTTTTCCATTGTGTACCTCTACCACAGTTTATCTCCCAATTCTACTGTTGATGACACTGTGGGTAGTTTCTAGATTTTGAGTATTAACAATAGTGATATATTATGAATATTACTGTGTGTGCCTTTTTGTGAACATGCCCTTTGGTCTCTTGGGTGGGTGTTTACCTAGAAGTGGAATTGCTGGGTTATAGATACTCGGTTTTAGTAAATACTGCCATACTGTTGTCCACTGTGGTTGTACCAGTTTACATTCTCACTTGTAGTGCATAAGAGTGTAGGTTGCTCCCTGTCCTCATCAATACTTGGCATTTTCCTTCCTTTTTGTTTTAGCCATCCTGGTGGTTGTGTAGTGGTATTACATTACATAAATTTGCATTTTTCTGGATGACTAATGAAGTTGAGCACTTCTCTAAAAGTTTATCAGACATTTATATACCCTCTTTTTTAGAAGTAACCAAGTCTTTTGGCATTTTTCTTTCAGGTGGTCTTTTTTTTTTTTTCTTACTGACTTACTGGAATTCTTATTTGTTCTAGATATGAGTTTTTTTCAGTTATATGTACTGAATATATCTCCTCCTAATTTGTTTCCTTTTCATTCTCTTAATGGCGACTTTTGAAGAACAAAAGTCTTTATAATATCCAATTTATCACTTTTCTCTCTTTATGTTTAATGCGTTTTATATTCTGTTTAAGATATGTTTGCTGTTGCAGAGTCACAAAGATGTTCTGTGTTTCCTACCAAAGGCTTTATTGTTCTGTCTTTCACATTTAGATTTGCAATCTCAGAGCTAACCCTCTTAATCACTATACTGTGACACTACTCTGTACTGCCTGAAAAAAGCTCTTCTACTGTGCGCGCGGGCATGCGCATTGGTGCCACTTTTCAACATTCTACAGAGTGGAAGAGAAACATTTCCATTGCTGTCACAGCTGGGCCAGTAGTACAACAGTGCTTTGATATGACCAAATACAGTGCTTTTGATAGACGTTTAGTAAAACAAATGCTTGTCTTTGTGCTTTGATTTAGTACCAGCTGGTAAAATTTTAGTGTTTAGGAAACTGTAAAAAAAAAAAAAAAGAATATTACTATAAGATGTCTTAAGGTAAAGAGAATTCACCTCTGTTATTGAGGGTAACCTGATAGGAGGCTCCCAAATTCTTAAATCTTCTTGTACACTCTAGGGGAGGTGAGGGGGTGATCCTTCATTATAAACTGTGGTTTGAAATTTGGACTTAGGGATATGTTAGTGTTAGTGTTCTTGGAACAGCCATGTTTGCTGCTCTGGGCTCCGCTTTGGGCAGATATATGTTGTCACTTTTATGCAGTGGAGGCTTCCTTCTTGGGAAGGATTTGGGAATTCCTAGGGCATTTCTGTGCCATTTTCATGGTTTAAGATTTAGAGGTGACTCTTGCATGTATGGCTGTCCTTTTGGGAGGAAAAGAGCTAATATTTGTTGAGTAGGTCTTGTGCTCTGTACAAGTATGTCACTTTACATAAGTTAACTCAGTCCCTCAATAGGCCCATGAAATAAGCATTATTATCCTTATGTTAAAGATGAGGAAACTGAGACTTGAAGAGAGACCTTGGGCAGGTTACTTAAAATTCAGCAAGACATGCAACTAGTATTTGAATCTAGATTTGCCTGTCTTTAAAGTCCAGTTTCTTCTACCACAGTGTATATATAACAGGATATACTGTAGTACCTTCCTAGCTTCATCTGAAGAGAGGCCTCTGCAGATTTGTGAGGCCCATCTGCCCAAAGAGGAGATACAGATTTATTCATATGTGTTCATGAATTCCAGGAGGGGTTGGTTTTTAATGATAATTCTTTTTAAAGATTTCATTTATTTGAGAGAGAGAGAGAGAGAGCACGAGAGTGGGGAGGGCCAGAGGGAGAAGCAGACTCCCTGCTGAGCAGGGAGCCCGACATGGGGCTCGATCCCAGGACCCTGAGATCATGACCTGAGCTGAAGGGAGACACTTAACCGACTGAGTCACCCACGCGCCCCTTTAATGATAAATATTTATGTCTCTCTAGCACTTAGTATAGAGCTGTGTAAATAGTAGGAGCTCAGTCAAGATTGATAAATTGCTTGAGCATGGAATAAGGTAGTAATGTAGTAGAATGGCTGAGAGTGTGGTAGACAAGTTCTCTATCCTATGGTGGCTGAGTGGAGAAAACATCACAGTACTTATATTGATAGCTTGGATTTGGTGGGAGGGTGTGAGTAAGAGTGAGGTTTTGGGTGAATTGTTTTAAGTGTCTTACACATTCAGTAAATATTTGTGGGTTGATATGTTGATGAATTTTGGGGATATTTTCACCTGGAGGGAGAATTTGAATTTTTGGCTTGCACATTTTCTTCTGTTTCTCCATGGTAGCAGAGGTGTGTTTATTTTTAGAGTTCTTTAGCCTTATTTTGTAATAGATTGGCTAGTTTGGTTTTTGCTGTGTGGTAAAAAGAACTGTCTTATAATTAGCATCTCTGCTTCCTCTAACAGTTTTATGAATTTGTTTTGAAGAACCTAAAAAGAAACAAACTAAAAGAAATATACGTTGTGCTAAATATTTCTTCAAAAAGGGCATTTTATGCTAGGTAGTATTCTAAATATGGAATCCCAAATAACCAGATTGGAAAAACAAAATCTCCAAGACTGAAGTGGCCCCAGGAGCTCCTCCCTGCATTGTCATGGTAAATTATCTATAGATTGGAAAGGGTAGAACTGAATTATGAGAGGAGACCCAAACCTGAGACCATTAAGTATTTATATAGGATCATTTAATTCCTCTGAATGAATTCAGGTCTCTCTTTTTAAAAAAACTTTATTTATTTATTTGTCGGGGGAGGGGAGAGAGAGCACAAGCACAGGGAGCGGCAGGCAGAGGGAGAAGCAGGCTCCCTGCTGAGCAAGGCGCCCGAGGCAGGACTCTACTTCAGGACCCTGGGATCTTGACCTGAGCCGAAGGCAGATGCTTAACCGACTAAGCCACCCAGGCGCCCCTGATTTCAAGTCTATTGACCCAAACAAATTATACCCCAGAGTTCTGTAAGAGTACTGGGATGAGATCATTTAATTGCTGTCAGTCACATCTAAGGAATATGGAATTACCACAAAAAGACATATTTTCAAGACTGAGAAGGTAAGAGTTTGACATTTCTAGTCAAAATCTAGAATAGTTGATTAAGGATATGGTATGAGGATTTAGAAAAGGAAACTGATTATTATTTTTTTTTTTTAAAGATTTTATTTATTTATTTGACAGAGAAAGACACAGCGAGAGAGGGAACACAAACGGGGAGTGGGAGAGGGAGAAGCAGACTCCCTGCCGAGCGGGGAGCCCGATGCGGGACTCGATCCAGGGACTCCAGGATCATGACCTGAGCCGAAGGCAGTCGCTTAACCAACTGAGCCACCCAGGCGCCCAAGGAAACTGATTATTAAGAGCCAACACAGGCCCACTAGGAACATGTTAGGTCAGACTAACTACGTTTTCTTTATTAAGGGGGAGTAGACTGGTAGAAGGGGTGAATAACTTTCACCACCATTTTTGGATTCAGGAATGGTTTGATGGGAATGATTAGGATAGACATGGGGATAAGAGACAGATTTGAGCTGTATGATGAAGGAGGTGATGCAAAAGTAGCAGTATAGAAAGATGTTCCAAAAAAAATAAAGTGTGACTTAATAGGAACACTAAAATGTAAGGCTTTTAGGGGCACCTAGGTGGCTCAGTTGTTAAGCGTCTGCCTTCGGCTCAGGTCCTGATCCCAGGGTCCTGGGATCGAGCCCCGCATAGGGCTCCCTGCTCGGCAGGAAGCTTGCTTCTCCCTCTCTCACTCCCCCTGCTTATGTTCCCTCTTTCGCTGTCTCTCTCTTTGTCGAATAAATAAAATCTTAAAAAAAAAATGTAAGGCTTTTAGTTGGCTGCAACTTTGATTTATGTCAAAAAATTGTGATTTTAGCTTGCATTAATAGATATTGTCAGAGAAGTGGATAGTCCTGTTTTAAATGATGTTAGTTAGACGACACCTAAAGAGAGTACTGATTCTAGTTCTAGGAGCTAGGGAGGTGAGGGAACTGAAAACCATGTCATAGGAATTACATTCAAAGGAGCAGACTTGTTTTATGACCAGTAAGTGGCTCTGACAGTAGGTCCCACAGAAGAGTTTCAGAAGAACTTGGAGTTGCAGAATTGGCAACAATGTTGGAATACTGTAGATTTTGATAGCACTCACTTGAATAAATGTAGATTGGCTTATCAGGCAAAGAAGCCTATGAAGGTCATTCTAAGCAGAGAATAGCATCTAAAAAAGAATGAAGGCATGATAAAGCATGCCATATTTTAGGAACTACAAGTGAGTTGGTGTGGATAATGTCTAAAGAGGGAGAGAAGGGATGGATAGGAGGTTAAGACTGGGAAGTTGGCAGGTGCCTTATTGAAGGTGGGGGAACTGGAGCCCAGGAAGATAAGAGTGATTTGCATAAGGTTTGATTGTATTTTTTTTTTTTTTTAAGGTTTGATTGTATTGAACCAGGAGGAATTCCAGGCTTTCTTACTTCCCTTCAAGAGCTCTCTCACTCTCTTCCTTTAGGTGTGTTGTTTTAGGTTTACTTTAAAATGGTCAGGGTATGCCCTCTGTTTATAAAAGGATTCTAAATAATCACACAAGACTATCTTTTACATTCTTCAGCAAGCTAAAGAAACTTTTTTTTTTTAAGATTTTATTTATTTATTTGACAGAGAGAGCACAAGCAGGGGGAGTGGCAGGCGGAGAGAGAGGGAGAAGCGGGCTCCTTGCCGAGCAGAGAGCCTGATGTGGGACTCAATCCCAGGACCCTGGGATCATGACCTGAGCCATGAGCCATCACGACTGAGTCACCAAGGCACCCAAGCTAAAGAAACTTACCAGAAAAACTATGACCTATAAGCAGTAGGTTGAAGGGTATAAACAATCCCAGTTACTATGTTTTGTTTTGGTTTTTTTAAAGATTTTATTTGTTTATTTGAGAGAAAGAGAGACACGCTGAGGGAGAAGCAGGCTCCCTGCTCAGCAGGGAGCTTAGTGTGGGGCTGAATCCCAAGAAGGCAGACGCTTAACCAGCTGAGCCACCTAGATGCCCCATCAGTTATTATGGTTTTAACTTTTAGAGACAGGCAGGCTATAGTCTAGGTTATGCTAGAATCAAGAACTTTTCCCACTTTACCATGCTATTTGCTTAGAAGAGGATTTTTTCTTTGCCTAGTTCAAATGATAGATGCTACGATGTACAATTGCACCTATAGTGATCCAGCAGTTAATAGCTGTGCCAAGAAGATGTGTTTATCAAGACCTTGTGATAATTTTGGTTGTGATTGATGTAGTTGTAGCTTATTGTTCCACTGCAGGCAGGGTTGAATTTCATGAGAAGCAGGTCTTGAGGCCTCTCTACTTGTTTTTTAGTCAGGGTTCTATCCAAGGTTGATATCTAGCCTGTATACCATATGTGTACGGCTAGGGTTTATTCTCATTGGTTGGTGTCCACACTGCACTGATAGTTAAATATTTTGAAAATCGTGTCTACCTCTAACATCCCTCTTCTATTATAAGCCAGACCTGAAGTTTCTCTAATTTGTTTGTGGTTTGTTTATAAAGAGAAATTGTCTTTTTCTCCTCACGCTCTTAACTTTATAAAAAAAAAATTCCTAGAAACAATTTTCCCTTACATCCACTTAGTGATTTGTTTATTTAATTAATTTATTTTTTAAAGATTTTATTTATTTATTTATTTATTTATTTAATTTATTATTTTTTTTTAAAGATTTTTTATTTATTTATTTGACAGAGAGAGACATAGCGAGAGTAGGAACACAAGCAGGGGGAGTGGGAGAGGGAGAAGCAGGCTTCCCGCGGAGCAGGGAGCCCGATGTGGGACTCGATCCCAGGACCCTGGGATCATGACCTGAGCCGAAGGCAGACGCTTAACGACTGAGCCACCCAGGCGCCC
>NC_138379.1:42384663-42410048 GCF_054177405.1 Leptonychotes weddellii
ATCATTAGTTCTAGATGAAGTGTTCCATGATTCATTGTTCGTGCACAACACCCAGTGCTCCATGCAGAACGTGCCCTCCTCAATACCCACCACCAGGCCAACCCATCCTCCCACCCCCCTCCCCTCTAGAACCCTCAGTTTGTTTTTCAGAGTCCATCGTCTCTCATGGTTCATCCACCCCTCCGATTTCCCCCGCTTCATTCCTCCCCTCACGCTACCTTCTTCTTCTTTTTTTTTTCTTAACATATCTTGCATTATTTGTCTCAGAGGTACAGATCTGAGATTCAACAGTCCTGCACAATTCACAGCTGGATTTAGCAGCAGATTAAAGGATTTTTTTTTTTTTTTTTTTTACAGCTTTTATGATGTCATGCTAGTTTGGTTGAGCTTGTGTCAAAGGTGTCACTTTGTGGGTTGGAACCTTTTCAATGTTTAATTCTCTGACTCCCATACCAGAGTTTTAAGGCGTATTAACAGTCTGGAGAAAAAGAATAATTTTTGTTCTCTTCACAAGAATTGAGCTTTCATTGAAAGCAGGTGGAAGGATGGAAATGAATTAACTGTAAATCTTGCCTTTAGTGAAGTCACAGTTTAGTATAGTACTGCCATTTAGTTCTCTCAGAGAGTACATGCTACCAGATCAGGAGAACAGTCACGTATGTTGGCAGTGATTAGGGAAAGCTGCATAATAAAGGTGACATTTGAACAAAGTCTTGAAGGACAGGAAGGACTTAGATCTAGAGGATGTGAATGGGGATGGGTAAAAGGTAGATCAACAAGGAACTCTTGGGCATGTTGAGGCACTATCAAGTCATCCTGTTTGACTAGAAATATGCAATTCAGAGGATAGTAATGGAGGCTAGGGGGAACAAATAAAACAAGGATGTGTCAGGTAGGTTGTATGACCAAAGAATAGTGGGGGAATGGAGAGATGATGGTATTTGACTGTAACAGCTTTACGGCTGGTAGCTGCCCCTGTTGCCTCATAAGTAACTCATTTGCAGGACAATTGCTACCCTGTTAGTCATTCTGCCAGGGTCCTCAGTTTAGCATTTAGTAGACCTAATGTTTTTCCAGGAAAAGGAGGGTCAGCGTTTGTAGGGTTGTTGATGTTAATGGAACTGATTAGTTTTCAGAGTGTGTCCAGACAAGAGAGCATGAGAAATACAGAAGATGCTGGAGGAGAGCAAGAACTGAGGTCGAGAAAGGTGGAGAGAAAGAACGGACATAGCAGTTGCTCCTCTGGCTCTTTCTAAGAAGCTTTCACCTAAAGCTCTGGCAACAGTGGTGGCTTTAAGTCTTGGTTTTCTTCCAAGGATTGATAGAAGACCTTAGCCTCATGTCTGCTCTTACTAAGCTCACTTACTGGCAGGTTGTCTCCTCCCTTCTCCAACCTCCACCACTCACCATTTTAGCCTCATTTGTTTCTCTTCCATCCCAGCTGCAGGAGGCTCTGAAGGGCCCTGTGCTAGAGGGTCCTAACTGCTAGCGGGTAGGGCAGCTTGGAGAATGGTGTCGCTGGGTGTACTGAAAGGATCCAGGGGATTTTGGGTTGCGTTGCCTTTAGTTAGGGAGGAACCCTCTCATGAGCTGTGGGTTGAGAATACTACTCTGTATTACAGTAGAAAATTTGTGGTTTTATGGCTTTTTAGACTTTTTGATGAAGATTACTTACCCGTAGAATATTCCTTTCCTTACACCAAACTTGTACTTCTTGACTGCTCTAAATTCTAATGTTCTGAGAGACATCCACTCGGTGTCTGGAGGGGTTTCTAATCCCATTTTGTGTCCTACTCATTGAATGATTATCTCTGAGCCAGTTTCCTTATCTGTAAAGTCTCTCTTAGGGTTGTGATGAAGCTTCATGAAATAATATATGTGAAAGTGGTTTCCGTGGATTCCAAGTGGTACATACATATATTTTTTTTCTTTTGCATTAAAGGTTTCTCATTTCATATAATACAGAGAGGAGGAAATGTGCACAGTAGTTGCAGTACAGAAATTAGGAATTAGGTTAGTATTCTAAATCAGTTAAAAAGTATCTTCTTCATCAGCCAGGAGAAATGCACTATTAAATTATTTATATATATTCTTTAGTGCAATCACTTTATCATAGAGATTGTACATGGTCATAGTAGGAAGTTCAGAAAATACAGAAAAGTATAAAGAAAAAAATAGCAATCACCCATACTTCCACTTTCCAGAAGTCATATAACCACATTTAATATTTTGTGTATTCCTTTTTATAATTTTTTTGAGTTAAATTAGTTAAAATATCATATATTTCAAGTAAGCTATCATTCTTTGTAATTTATAAGAAAGTTATTGCCATAGGTGTATAAGAACATCTATTCTTTTCTTTTTTAAAAAATATTTTCTTGGGGCGCCTGGGTGGCTCAGTCATTGGGCATATGCCTTCGGCTCAGGTTGTGATCCCAGGGTCCTGGGATCGGGCCCCGCATCGGGCTCCCTGCTTGGCGGGAAGCCTGCTTCTCCCTCTCCCATTCCCCCTGCTTGTGTTCCCTCTCTCGCTGTGTCTCTCTGTCAAATAAATAAATGAAATCTTTAAAAAAAAAAAAATTTTCTTGGGGGATGCCTGGGTGGCTCAACCAGTTGAGCATCTGCCTTCGGCTCAGGTCATGATCCTAAGGTCCTGGGATAGAGTCCTGCATTGGGCTCCTTACTCAGCGGGGAGCCTGCTTCTCCCTTTGCCTGCCGCTCCCCCAGTTTGTGCTCTCTCTCTCTCTCTCTCGGATTTAAAAAAAATTTTTTTTCTTGGGACACCTGGGTGGCGCAGTCGGTTAAGCATCTGCCTTCAGCTCAGGTCATAATCCCAGGGTCCTGGGATCGAGTCCCACATCGGGCTCCCTGCTCAGAGGGGAGCCTGCTTCTTCTTCTGCCTGCCCCTCCCCCTGCTTGTGCTCTGTTTCACTCTCTCTCTCTCTCTGACAATAAATAAATAAAATCTTTAAAAAATATATTTTCTTTTTTTATTTTAAGTAGGCTCCATGCCCAGTTTGGGGATCGAATTTAAGACCCCGAGACCAAGAGTTACATGCTCTGCCGATCAAGCCAGCCAGGCACCCCAAGAACATCTATTTCTTTGCTTCTTTTAATGTTCTGATTTAAATTTTTTTGTGCAATTTTTCTTATATGTAATCTTATTTTTTGAGGTAGGGTATAAAAACCACTATCTTCAGTATTTCGTAAGCTCTGTAGAATAAGGTATTAAGTTTCTTTTTTTTTAATTTTTTTTATTTTTATCATTATTATTATTATTATTATTTATTTAACAGAGAGAGACACAGTGAGAGAGGGAACACAAGCAGGGGGAGTGGGAAAGGGAGAAGCAGGCTTCCCGCCAAGCAGGGAGCCCGATGCGGGCCTCGATCTTGGGACCCTGGGATCATGACCTGAGCCGAAGGCAGAGGCTTAACGACTGAGCCACCCAGGCGCCCTCTTTTTTTTTTTTTAAAGATTTTATTTATTTATTAGAGAGCGTGTGATAGAGAGCATGAGCAGCGGAGAGGTGCTGAGGGAGAGGGAGAAGCAGACTCCCCGCTGAACAGGGAGCCCGAAGCGGGGCTCAATCCAGGACCCTGGGATCATGACCTGAGCCGAAGGCAGATGCTTAACGACTGAGCCACCCAGGTGCCCCAGTATTAAGTTTCATCAGAGTTACATTCACTAGGCTTTTAAAAAGTACTTTAACTGTGTCTCTATTTCCTTTCCTTTTTTTTTTTTTATTCCTACCTGATGATATCCAATCAGGAAAACTGTGTTAATCTGCTTCATTACTCTGCATTTCTTCTCTTTGAGATTTGCATCATCTGAAATTTTCGTGTGTGTGTGTGTGTGTGTGTTTAAATACGAGTCTTGTAGTTTGTCCTTTGGGTGGGACTTAATATGGATACCATTAAAGCAGTGGTTTATGCAAGTTTTGGGTTCGTAAATCTCTTTGAGAATCTGATATAAGCTGCAGATTCTTGCTGTAGCTCCATCAGCCTGGGTTGTTTGATGTCTTGGCTTGTTAAGCTTATTGCACAGTGAACACCTTGGGATGTCCCTTTACTTTATCTTGGAGTTATCCTTTGCCGCTCTCTTGTAATGGATCCAGTTTCCTGAATCCCATATGTACATCTTTCCTGGTTAATCTCTAGTTTTGGCAGAGCAACTTTTTAATTTCCACAAGCTTGTTGTTGTTTGTCTTTTAATTTTAAACAGTTTTATTGTGATGAAGCTTACATACCATAAAGTGACTCCATATCTCTCCATTGCAGGCAGCCACAAATGTACTTCTTGTCTCTGTGGACTTTCTTATTCTGGACATTTTATTTAAATGGGATATAATTTTTAAAACCTTTTCAGTAAACTTCTTATTTTAGAGTAGTTTTTTCCAAAAGGAAGACTACAGAGGTAAATGCCATTCTCATCATATTATATTAAAAATACATGCATATTGGGGTGCCTTGGTGGTTCAGTCAGTTAAGCATCCAACTCTTGATTTCAGCTCAGGTCATGATCTCAGGGTCGTGATATTGAGCTTCACTTTGGGCTCCACGCTCAGCAGGGATTCTGCTTGAGATTCTCTCTCTCCTCCTCCTCTTCACTCCCCTCCTCCACCACTCCCTTTCTCTCTCTCGCTCAAATAAATAAATCTTAAAAAAAAAAAAGAATACATGCATATTATTAACATGACATCACTGTTGATGTTAATCTTGATCACCTGGTAGTGTTTGTCAGATTTTTCCAATATAAAGTTACTCTTCTTTCCTATGAGCAGCCCATACTTAAGGGGCAGGGAGTTATTTTCAACCTCTTTGAGAGCCTAGTATCTGTATTTGGTGTTCTTCAGCACAGGAAATTTGTCTATTCTCACCCTATTTATTTAATCATTTATTTATATTAATATGGACTCATGGATATTTATTTTTAACTTTGGATTATAATTCAGTGTTTTTATTTTGTTCTAATTATTCTAGCTTTGGCCATTGGGAGATCTTTTAGTTGGCCCCCGTGTCTCTTTGATGTGCCCCTGTCATCATGGGTTTTTGAGTATTTCCTTACTTTTTGGCATTGCAAAATGCTCCAGGCTCCTCCTATGTATGCCCTCTTCCAGTTAAAGAACGAGCCATTTTTGTAAGCAGTCCTGGTTCTTTTTATTGGTGAATGGCATTAGAAACCAAGATCTGGGTGCTAGCTAGGCTGTCTCTGGGGTGTTGTTGCTTCTAGGCCCTAGGATAGTACTTTTTGAAGCTTTCTTTTTTCTGCATCATTTTCTGTTTCCTCAAAGTTGCATTGACTGGCAAGAGGTGTCTTTCACTAATCTTAGAGCCTTTTCCCAAGTGTCTCATGATCTCTGGCTGTCCATTTACACTTAAGAATAATGCATCAAGAAGCAGATTGGAAGCTTGATGTTCATGGGGAGAGGGATTGGTTTCTGAGAGTGTCACTGGCTGTATGATTTCTTCCCTGGAGTATGAAGGTCTCTAGGTCTTTTTTCTTGGGCTGGTCAGATTCATAGAAAACATTCCTCTAAATCTCTGCCTCAAGGGCATAATCCTACCTGCCAATTTTGTGAGAGCCAAGTAGTGGAAGAGCACTGGGGAATCTCAACATTCAGTATGTAAAATTTTTGTTTTTCTGTTTTTAGAATGATACCCTTGCTCTCAGCTGTGCCTGTGGTTTCCCAGCTGTTGATGCTTGATACCTCAGCTATAATCCCAAGTATAGATATACCCATTCTTTTTAAAAATTTTATTTTTCAATTGAGATATAATTGACAATAATATGGTATTAGTTTTAGGTGTACAACATGATTTGATATATGTATATATATTGCAAATGATGATCACAGTAATTTTGGTTAACATCCATCACCACATAGTTTCAATTTTTTTTCTTGTGATGAGACCTTTTAAGATCTACCCTCTTAGCAACTTTCACATATACAATAGAGTATTGTTAACTGTAGTCACCATGCTGTACATGACATCCCCAGGTCTAACTTATTTTATAACTGGAAGTTTGTACCTTTTGACCACTGTCACCTATTTCACCCACCTCACTCATTCTTTTATTTATCCCTTGTAAAGAATAAACTACCAGTTTTCTTCTGGTATGTTGGAGGCTCTACAGAGTGGGGAGAGTCTGGGGTGGGGTGGGGTCTAGCTGGTTCTTTTATTTAAAAAAAATGAGTTATAATTCACATAACATAAATTAACCATTTTAAAGTGTACACTTCAGTGGTTTTTAGTTTATTCACTGTTGTGGAGCGATCACCATTATCTAGTTCCAGAACATTTCCATCATCCCAAACAAACTGCATACCTATTAGCAGTTAGTCCCCTAGCAACCACTTTCTGTTTCTATGAATATGCCTATTCTGGATATTTCATATAAATGGAGTAATACAATATGTAGCCTTTTGTGTCTGGCTTCTTTCACTTAGCATAATGTTTTCAAGGTTCATTTGTGTTGTAGCATGTAACAGTACTCCATTCCTTTTAATGGCTGAAGAATGTTCCATTGTATAGTTCTATAACAATTTATCTCTTCATGAGCTGATGCCAGCTGGTTCTTCAATAGACTTTCAACCAGTCCTTGTGTTTTCAGTCCCCCCCCCCCTTTTTAAAGATTTTATTTTTTTATTTGTCAGAGAGAGAGAGAGAGAGCACAAGCAGGGGAGTGGCAGGCAGAGGGAGAAGCAGGCTCTCTGCTGAGCAAGGAGCCTGATGTGGGACTCGATCCCAGGACCCAGGGATCATGACCTGAGCCAAAGGCAGACGCTTAACCGGCTGAGCCACCCAGGCATCCCTTTAGTCCCATTTTTATCCCCACTTCCAGAAGTGCCTGATGCTACAAGTTCCTGAGCTTTTTGGAGGTTATATTATATCTTAGCTTTCTTTAGTCTGCTGTCAGGAACCACTCATCCGTCTGCTTTCCAGCTTCTAAAATTTTGTTGCTGTCACCTTCACTTTCATTCTGTGGCTATGCTCCCCTGACCCCCACCCCTCTACTGTTGTTTTTGTGGGGTTTTGGGAAGAGAGGCAGCGGAGGGAGAACTAATGCATGCCTTCTCACAATTTATTTTATTTTTTATTTTTTAAAAAGATTTTATTTATTTATTTATGAGAGAGAGAGTGAGAGCACAAGCAGGGGGAGCAGTAGAGGGAGGGGGAGAAGCAGGCTCCCCGCTAAGCAGGGACCCTGACTCGGGGCTCCATCCCAGGATGCTGGGATCATGACCTGAGCCAAAGGCAGATACTTAACCGACTGAGCCACCCAGGCACCCCTACTGCTCACAGTTTAAAAGGTACAGTTTCCATGCTGGGTCAGACTTGAGGCCCAACTGTTATTAAGTCATGAAATGATCAAGCTGGAAAAACCTTTATAGATTAGCAACTTGACCTCTACTTCTTAATCTTTCAGGTGAGGAAAGTGAGACCCACAAGACTCAATAAATTGTGTAGGTCACACAACTAGCGAGTAGCCAAGGTAGGACCTTAGCTCTGTCTCCTGCCTTCTAGGCTAGTTGCTTACCGTTAATTTAGCCTGATTATTTTAAAATTTGGTATTGAGGAGAGCATGAAGATTGTTCATATTTGTCCTCTGCTATTTCTTTCTTGGAGATCCCAGTCCACTGGGTTTGCCTAAGTCCATTTTTCTGGAGGGGCTAGCTTTTAGAGAAAAGTGCCTATGTACACGTATAACCGCTGGGAGTTCTTACTCTGTTAATAATTCAGTACAGTATGTACTGTATATAATTCAGTACAGTATATGTGTATCCAACTCACACGACAGTGTTTGTTAGACCGGTCTGAAAGACTATGAATTTGACAGCTTGTTGCTTCCCATACTAAACAGAGCAAATTATGTAAGTTCAAGATGTTAGCTCAACAGATGTGTGTCCTGCCAGGGTTTTTGGCTGGGCTAAAAGGGAAGCAGTGTCTACACTTGATATCTTGCTACCAAAGTCTCGTCCTAGCTGTTGTTTGGAGCAATCCTGTCTGGATAGGTTCTCAAACCCTAGACTCTTGTTAAAACTGGGTACATAAGAGGTATTAGATGCAGGAGTTGGACTAGATGTGGAGCAGCCTGGAAGATGTCAAGCAGGAGGCAAAACATCAATAAAAGTAATGGCTATATACCGAAATCTGATGTTATCTGACAAAATATGTTGAGAAAGAAAGTGAACAGATTTACCTCAAGGGGAAAACAAAGAGGTAACAGGTGGTTTCTGTTGCTTTCATTGAAAAGTCTGGTGAGCAACTTTTCTGGGTTAGTGCCTTAGATCGAAGAGGCCTTGTGGTGTGTCCAAAGTGGGGGGCAGCTCACTCCCTGCATTTTGGGTATTTGTGAATGTCTGACTCCAGAGCACACGTCAGCTGGTGATATGGCGAAGGTACAGCTTCTCTCTTCAAGGAGCAGGTACCCTCTCTATGCCGCAGGACCTATAAACTTACCTCAATTTCATATGAAGAAGAGGTGATGGCGAGTGATGAGTAGAGTATAGTGTTAGATGGTTTTCTGTAGCTACCAAAACTCAGCTAGTCTTACTGTGTTTTTTAAAGCTGTCCCCATTTAAAAACTGCTGATAGTAATGAAATAGTCACCTAAAAGGAGTAGCAAGGTTAATTTTTGTTTAGTTAGAAATTTGCATTCCCTTCTCTTATTACACTGTGCCCCATCAGTCAAAGATGACAGGAGATGATCTCTGATTTATTCAAGAGTTCAGAAAATTATCTGAAAGACAAGGAGGATTGAAATGCTGAGGCAGCAAGTGAATTGGTGAAACACAAGCTGATTTTTCAACATGTACCAGATAGAAGTATGAATTGGTAGTAATACTATTTCGATGGGCAGTCTGTTTTAGGAGTGTTTATAACAGGAAAAATACAGTGACATGTTTTAGTGCAGGAAGTAAACTGATCATAGAATGAGTGGCCCTGAAGTGGTCACCAGTGTCACCAGCAGGATCAATTTTAGGACATCCCAGAATGCCAGTATGCAAATGATGGCATAATAACCTGGTTGTATCCATTCCCAGAGGAAGAAAATTCTATCACTCTTTGCTGTAGATAATGTGAATTAGACCCTATAGGATTGGTGTGGATATGGTGAGGTGTGAGGTAGCCCGGATGTGACCCTAATGTCCTGGAGTGAGGAATAGCTCAGCTGCCTTTGAAGAATTTGGTCCAAGGTATAACTTTGGATGTTTGAATTGTATTGCCTGAAGCCTCTGCTTTAAAACCTTAACAGGTTGTTAAAAACATTAAATTTTTTTAAATTAAAAAATATACTTTTTAAAAACATTAAACTTTTTGAGGTAATTTCAGATTCATATGCAGTTGTAGGAAATAATACAGAAATGACACTCTACCCTTTACCCAGTGGTAACATCTTGCAAAGCTATTGGATGATCTTACAACCAGGATATTGACATTAATACACTCAAGAAACAGAATAGTTCCATCACCATAAGGATTCTTGGGTATTGCCCTTTTATAGAACCCTCCTCCTCCCCATCTCTGACGTCTGGCAACCATCAATGTGTTCTTCATTTCTAAAATTTAGTAATTTCAAGAATGTTGTATAAATGGGATCATATAGCACGTAAGTTATTGGGATAGGCTTTTCTCACTTGTGTAGTACAGGTCTGCAAGCAATGAATCATCTTAGTTTTGTTTTACTTGAAAATATTTTTATTCTGCCTTCATTTTTGAAGGATTTTTTTTTTTTCCTGCTTATAGAATTCTGGGTTGACAGGGTTTTGTTTGTTTCAGTACTTGTATGGTGTTGTTCCATGTCTTCTAATCTCTGTTGTTTCTGGTAAGAAAGCAATGGTAATTTCAGTCATTTCTTTAATGTATCATGTTTCTCTGTCTCAAGATTTTCTCCTTAATAATCTTTCTCTTTTTTTTCCCTTTCTTTAAAAGTTTGACTGTGGAAAAAAAAAAAAGTTTGTGATGTACAATTTTTTATTTTCTTGGTATGTGTCCTGCTTAGAATCCACTGAGCTTTTTGAATCTGTAAATTTATGTCTTTTACCAAAGTTGGGAAATTTTTGATCATTATTTCTTCAATTAAAAAAAAGTTTTTTAAACCTCATTTGCTGTCCTTTTCTTCCGGGGCTCCAATTATATATATATTAGACTTGTTGCCCCACAGATCTCTGGGGTCATCTCCCATACTCTCCTTTCTCTCCCGAATTTTTTTTTCTCTCTGTTCTTCAGATTGGATACTTTTTGTTGATCTCTTTATTTTTTTATTTTTTGTTTTTAAATATTTATTTATTTGACAGAGACACAGCGAGAGAGGGAACACAAGCAGGGGGATTGGGAGAGGGAGAAGCAGGCTTCCAGCGGAGCAGGGAGCTCGATGTGGGGCTTGATCCCAGGACCCTGAGATCATGTCCTGAGCCGAAGGCAGATGCTTAACGACGGAGCCACCCAGGCTCCCCATCTTTATTTTTTAATAATTTTTTAAAAGTAGGCTCTGTGCCCAGTGTGGGGCTTGAACTCACAACCCTGAGATAATGAGTCACATGCTCTACCAACTAAGCCAGCCAGGCACCACTGTTGATCTATTTAAATTCACTAACTCTTCTGCATCTCCAATCTGCTGTTAAGCCCATTCTCTGAATTATAGAGTCTATTTTGCTGTTGAGATCTATTTTTTCATTCATTATGGTCATAGCTGATTCTTTCTCTCTCTCTCTTTTTTTTTAAAAGATTTTATTTCTTTATTTGACAGAGAGAGACACAGTGAGAGAGGGAACACAAGCAGGGGGAGTGGGAGAGGGAGAAGCAGGCTTCCTGCGGAGCAGGGAGCCCAATGCGGGGCTCGATCCCGGCACCCAGGGGGATCATAACTTGAGCCGAAGGCAGACGCTTAACGACTGAGCCACCCAGGCGCCCCTCTTTCTCTCTTTTTAAGTTTTATTTATTTAAGCAATCTCCAGTCTCAGTGTGGCGCTTGAACTCACAGCCCCAGGATGAAGAGTCACATACTCTACTGTCTGAGCCAGCCAGGTGCTCCGATCATAGCTGTTTTAAAATCTTTGTCTGCTAACCCTAATATTTGGATTAAGTCAGGGTCATTTTCTGTTGATTGACTCTTCTCTGGAGAATAGATAGTTTCTTTATATGCCAAACAATTCTGTTGAGTTGTGTCCTTGATATTGAATATGATACATTGTAGACACTGGATTTTTCTTCTTCTTCTTCTTCTTTTTTTTTTTTTTACCTTCCTCTAAAGAACATTGAATTTTGTTTGTTTTGTTAAACTCTGTTCCCGTGCAGTGAATGGCAGTTTAAATCTCAGTTCAGTTCTTTTAGCCCTAACTTGGTTGCTTGAAGTCTGTTCCATGCATGCATAGTTTAGGGATTAGCCAGCCATTTGGGCAGAATTTATACACAGAGTTTGAGGCACCTTCTTTTGGTTCTCTTTGGAATTTCCCTCCCTCACTTCTCTGTTGTGGTTGCCTTAAAGTCTGTCCTCTGGTTTGTGAAGCTAGTAAGACTATGGGTTTTTAGCTGAATTTTAGCCATCTTTCATGGCACAGACTGGGACCTGGATGGCCAAAAGCCGTAACAGGAGACACTTGCTTGGTGTCATTACCTTTTTCCAAGTTTTGACCCTCTCTCTTCTGTCATAATCTGTTTGCCTTTTTGTTCCCTAGTACTTCAGGTAGTTGTTTATATTCTGTCCAGTGTTCATAGTTATCTGCAAGAGAGTTGGTCTCATAGAGCTGCTCTTCCATGACTGGAAGCAGAACCGCCATCATGCTAGATATAAATTCTTCTTTCTTCTTTCTTCTTCGATTTTATTTATTCATTTGACAGGGAGAGACAGAGCGCACAAGCAGGGGGGAGCAGCAGGCGGAGGGAGAGGGAGAAGCAGGCTTCCTGCTGAGCAGGGAGCCTGATGTGGAGCTCCATCCCAGGACCCTGGGATCATGACCTGAGCCAAAGGCAGATGCTTAACCAACTGAGCCACCCAGGTGCCCTAGATATAAATTATTCTGTTGACAAAGTCAGTTTTTTTCATTTGTAGTTTCACAGATGTTTGTATTATCCTTCCCATCTCTTCTAAGAGACCAGATATAAAAATGCCCTTAACTCTTGCTCTTTTTTCTTTTTTTTTCAAACTTCAAATTTTATGTAAAGCTTCTTAAGTGTATGTGAACTCTGATTACTGATAGGTTTAGAAATTGAAATACTTTTATTTGGTATATCTAATCCAAGATAGAGGTATAACAGATGTGTCCCATAAACGCTTTCCTAGGAAGTGATGATTACTTTTATTTTTCTTTAAGCTAACACTATGTTCTGGAGAAGCTTTGTGTAATTTAACATAAACCAGGTGGGGATTTGACTATATTGGGTCTTTTTCACATAGCTCTTTGGAACATGTGTTTTCTTATCTGCACTACCATTTTAAAACTATCACTGTTTCCCACAGATGTAATACATCTATTATAAATGTGTAACTTTGAGATTTTGGTGAACTTTTTTTTTTTTTTAAGATTTTGTTTATTTTAGAGAGAGAAAAAGAGCGAGCCTGAGTGGGGGGTAGGGGGTGAGGGAGGGGAGAGAGAATCCCAAGCAGACTCCCCACTGAGTGCAGAACCCGGTGTGGGACTTGATCTCACAACCCTGAGTTCATGACCTAAGCTGAAATCAAGAGTTGGATGCTTAACCATCTGAGCCCATCCAGGCACCTGAATGTCTAGTAATTTTATTTATTTATTTTGAGAGAGAGAGAGAGTGTTGTGAGTGAGCACATGGGCAGGGGGGCAGAGAGGGAGAGAGAGAAAATCTCGAGCAGACTCCTCACTGAGCACGGAACCTGATGTGGGACTGGATCTTATAACCCTGAGATCACGACCTGAACCATAATCAAGAGTTGGATGCTTAACCAACTGAGCCACCCAGGCTTCCCTTGGTGAACATTTTCTGATGACGTTTCAGATGACTTCAAATACAAGTTTTGAGGATAAGATGTTTTTTCTTTTTTAACTCATTCACATATGTGTGTATGTGTAAAGAGAGAGAAGTTTGCATCTACAGGCTTCTTATGATAAAAAAGGAGAAAATAATGTCATCATCAACCCAGAAAGCAGTTATTTAATAGTGCATATATTTTATTTTAGACTGCATGTAAACCTACCCATTTAGGTTAATCTGTAAGTGGTGACATGTTTGCTGCCCAAATTGGAGAAACATTTGGAGTTGTGGCTTCTGACTTTTTTGGGTCATGGAACCCTTTGAGAATCTGATGAAAATTGTGTTTTCTCCTTAGAAAAATGCACATATTTTCATACAAAACTTTGTAAATCATTTCAGAGAGTTTAGGGGTTCCTTTGAAGCTTCTCAGTTGTAAGCATCCCTTATTTAGGATTATTCAAATCAAGCTAGTACCAACAGGCTAATAGCAATACAAATGTCAGTTTGTTTCTGGCTTGGTCAAAGCAGAGCGAGTAAACAAAGAACCTGTCAGAAGTCCTTGTAAGGTGTGCAGGCTTAAAAAAAATCTGTTATGATTTATCTGAATTGTACTTCCTCAGGGACAGATTCACAAAGATAGACTGACACCTAGTTGACTAATTTTTAAGTTGCTGTTAGAAATGGGCCTTAGTTCTGTTATCCAGACCTGCTGACATTTGTGGACTCTGTATGTGTTAGTTGAATAAGTAATTACTTTTTCCAGGACAGTAGGCCAGTTGTGGTTGCAATGTCTTATTCCTAATATCGTTTGAATTTCCAAAGGTCTAAATAATTGGAGACTTAAAGGACATATGTACCGGTTTCATGAGGTGGGTCTGTGTAGATGTTCTGGAGGCATTAAGTCTCTACTGCTTATTCTCAAAACTTAGCCCTCAGCAAATGATGAAAGACTGAATTGTTTTAATAAAAATATCTTAGGTTTGTGAATCCCCTTCCTCTGTGACTTATCTGACGCTCTATATAGGGTGCTGTAATGAACATGATTTGGTCTCAGGGCTCTCATACTGCTTTACACACCCCCTTTCCCCTTGCAGTGCAAATACTATGCTCCTGATACTGGTCCAGTCTAATACACAGAAGGACTTATGTCTAAGATTGGCAGTCTCAGTGATGCCTTTACTGACTCTTTAACAAGAACCTGACTCCTTAACAAGAAATCTTTACTTAGCTTGTTTGAAGAAGGGGTGGGAGGTGAAGAGGTGGTGTGGAGGATAGAGGATCTAAAGACCACTTCTCCTTGTGATTCATAACCTCCCCCTCCTCTTTGTCTATACTTCAGGTCAGTTCATCATTTTCACCTCTGGCCTTTTCTCAGTGGTTGTTTAAAGTGGTCTGTTCCATCCTTTGAATGCTCATTATGTCTTGGGGTCACCTCATAACCATCTTAAAAAAATACCCTTCTCTAAAGGCTTTCATTAAGGACAGTGGAAACTGCCCTGATTCCTGTTTCTGTTCAAATATGTTGTAGTTTTTCGTGAGGGGATTTTCTGGCCTAGTAAGGAAGAAATGAGCAAACTGACAACTAAAAGTGAAGAAGCTTAGGAGGAAGACATAGTTATCTTCTCAGAACTGAATACAGTTTAAATATATATTCTGAGACTTACAGACTGTAGACAAGATCATTATGTCGGCTGCTTGCTGTTTAATTTTTTTGTACAGTAAGTGCAGCCTTGCCATGGGTGTGTTCTTCGCAGGTGTTATTGAAAGCTTGAGACTAACTACATAGCCGTAGGGGCTTTATTGCTACCACTGTTACCAGCTGCCTGCTAATTTTGCCAGTCTTCTTTAGTGAGGATTACCAAATGTATTTTGAGAGATGAAATTTGCTGGAAAAGAGTTTCAGAAAACTCAGTTTGGAAGAAGCAGGAAATGAGAGGAATTGAAATTGTGTTACTAGCTTTACTAACAGAAGGAAAGTTGAGTCTTGTCAGAAGTTGAAAATTATGAATAAGTGGGCTTCTGATGATGATGATGGACAAAACCCGAGAGAAAGTGGAAGTGAATGTTTTAGTTATAAATGATAACTTTCTGACTGGAATCATTATTAATTTCTGGAACAAGTACCTTAGAATTACTGTAAACTCTTTAGAAACCTAAGATGCTTCTGGGATGATTTAGAGTGAAGAACTATGCAACTTTAGGTTTATCCCAGTCCTGTGTTGGAAGAATGCATCTTCCTTAATCACCAGCTCCTTTGGGTTCCAAACTAACTCAGAAAAACTATAGTTAGAACAGAATTTATATTATCAACTAGAACATGTGAGCAGGATCCTGTGCAAGTGTGCTCTGAATGGTTGGACCACAGAGACTTAAAGATCTGGAGCCTCCCAGATAGTAACCTCCCTGTGAAATGGTTATTTGTGTATGTTCTTTTTTCCTATACATTTGAGAGTAAGGTCCTGAGGATAGGTGCTTCCTTTTGTTTGTCTCTATCCCCTCAGTACCTAAGGCCCTTGTATGACATGATTACTCAATAAATATCAAATTCATTTGAATTGTTTTTGATCATGTTTTCCACATATTTTTCCATGACTCCTACTAAATTTATTTGTTTGAAATATTTAGGTACATTTAATTTGTCCCCTATTCCCTAACTCCTTAGGAAAAGCAGTATTTGGGGCAGGATACTTTGGGATAAAGTACCAAGTGACTTTATAGTAATTTGATATCTGTTGAGCTCTTCATGTCATTATGCTGTATTGTAATGTTTTTTTGAACTGTGAATTGTGTTAGTAGTTTTAGTTAGTTTGGTTTTAATGATATAGAGTAGAAATTATGAAAGGGCATCACACAGAGTAAGGGTAAGTATTATTTTGTGAAATTTGTTTTAGGCAAATTTATATGTACACATCATTTATGTATTTATTGCTTCATGACGTAACATTTGTTTCATACTGGAGTCATGGTCAAAAAAGTTTGAATACTATTGCTTTATTGTAATACTCTGTTATTTCATTTATCATATAGCATTATGCCAGTACATACAGGCTTCTAAAGCCAGGGATGGTGCCAGCCCTTTCATTTCCAGTACGACTGAAGGTAAAAACAAAACAAAACTGAGAACACCCAAACCTTTCTGGTGGCGTTTACATGTCTTTACAAAGTGGTATTTTGTACCTTTGACCTTCTAACTTTCTTGTGCCTTTTTTGGACCAGTAGGTTTTTCATATTTGGGTCCGTCTAGGTGGTGGGTTCTTTGGTTCTTCCTCTTTTCACTTGAATGTTCTTTATTTCAGTATATTCTAACGTTTTTAGGGGGAACGGGGAAACAAAGTAGAATTTTAGAAATTTCAAATGATTCTGAATTGACAAAATATCTCATTAGATTTACCCTGAAATTTGCTTTTTTAATGTTCTTGAATCTTTTAGTCCCTTCGTGTTTTTTCAGAGATCATAGAAATGCATACTTTATTCTGAATTTAAAATAATTTATGCTTCTATGATATCAGTTGATTTTAAGCAAACTAAATGTGGTTTACAGGAAAAAAGATGGATATAATCCTTTGTCATTTCTTGTGCTATCTCCACTCTCCCAAGAAGATTAACCATTGGATTTTAGTAATAACTCACTTTCAAGAAAAGAAAAGATAGCTAGTGATGTCCACTGTTAACCATGCTAAACCTTTTCAGCTTCTTTACTTACCTAATAACTTTGATACCTTTCCTGTTCTTAGATGGTTGGCATACTAACCCCTTTGCCTTTACTTCTGTACCTTGCTGGACTACCAAGCTCAGACAATCGTAACGCTGTGATTTTGAGGGACTCTGTAGAGATGATTTCCTTCATTCTTTTTCTTGCAGGAGAAAATTTTGAGCAGACACCACTGAGACGAACATTCAAGTCTAAGGTCCTTGCCCGATACCCTGAGAACGTAGAATGGAATCCCTTTGACCAAGATGCAGTGGGAATGGTTAGTATTTGTTAGCTGCAAATATGAAATAATTTACAAACTAATTTACAGTAGAATTGTGAGTTCAGACTGGTAGCAGCAGTTCCACCAGCTACCAATAACTTTTGAAGAAGGGGTTGTGTGCATATTATTCATGATTCTGCATTTTGGTCAACATATCAAATATGCTGAAAATCACAATGTTTCTGTTTTGTCAGAACAAATGCATAGTAATGGTTCAGTGAACTTTGAGGTACTGAGCTATTGGTTGCTTATAGTACTGAGATTACATGATGAGTCTGATTTAAAGCAGTTTTCTCTCAATCTTGGTTGTGTATATCTGGGTGATATGACAGAAATGGGTATTTTGTTTCATCCTATTTTAGATAGGAGAGCATTTTTTTTTTTTTTTTTTTAATTTGAGAGAGAGAGAGCGCACAAGCTGGGGAGAGGGGCTGAGGGAAAGAGAGAAGCAGACTCCCTGCTGAGCATGGAGCCCAATTTGGGGCTCAATCCAGGACCCTGAGATCATGACCTGAGCCAAAGTCAGACGCTTCATTGACTGAGCCACCCAGGCGCCCCAGGACAGGGGTGTAAATCTCACGTAGAATACTACTATGAATAATCTAACCTTTATTGAGTATTCACCTTGTGCTAGGCACCATGATAAGCATTTTACATGAATTAATTCATTTAATCTTCACAGTACCCCTTATGTAGATGATGCTAAATAAACACACACATGCACACACAGATACACATATATTTTATACATGAGGGAACTAAGATTCAAAGAGGTTAATGTGTTCAAGAGGTTAAGTAACGTGTTCAAGGTCACATGGCTAAGAAGCAGTTGAGCTGCAATTTGAGAACTATATCATAGTCTGGTTCCAGTGCTATGCTCTTGATCACATCTTTGTACTACCTGTATTAATTTTTAATAGCTTCTTAAAGTTTTTAGAGGATGATCTTGTTTGATGCATATTAATAACCCTGTGAAGTAGGCAGAGTAAATTATATTATCTTCATTTCACAGATGAGGAAACTGAGTCTTAGTTTCGAGTTTTTTGACTCCTAGTCCAGTGCTTATTTCATTGTAACGTGCTGTATTCTAGAAACACCTAAGTTTTGGGAAGTCAAGTCCAAAGGTAATGGATATAACATAATGTAGGTCCTTTTATTTGTTAACCCCAGGCCACTAGGAGATCATTTGTATAGCTAGGTTTATATAGAACTGGAAAATGGGGACTGATTGATTTAGGTCAGTTTGATTAGCTATCCAAGTTTCTTTATATAACCCATCTGAGTTAAAGTGAAAAAAGTGCATCTTTATCCCGATTATGTCATCTCCTTGCTTTATGTGAAATGCTCCCTTTTTTCCTATGAAAAGAGAAGGTTCTCTTGATGACAGAGTTTTGTGACCTGATAGAGTCTAAAACTTTGTTTATTTTTAGGTACAAAGTTGTATCTGTCTAGTTTATAGGTATATTTCTAGCATCATTTCCCAGTAAATGCTGTTATGCTTAACCACCTACCTAAATTCTCCAAGCTTTCTCTTACCTCCTTATTTTTGTGAATTTTCTTCTTGTCCTTGAAATACCCTCTTTCCCTTTTCTACCTGATGAATTCTAATATAACCTCATCTGTGAAACCTTTTCTGATGTTCCTGGGCTGGGTGTCTATTCTGTGTTGCCCTAACACTTTGTTTTTGGGTAGTCCTGATAACTGCATTATAATTTTATTTACTCATATGTCTTAGAATGGGAGATTTTTAGGACAGATGTTTTGCTGTGTTGATCTTGATATCCCAAACACGTAGCATAGTAGGTACTCTGAGTAAATAAATAGTGATGGTATTCTGAAAAGAGGACCAGCAGTGAGTGTTCTCACCACTTGTTTCCTTGTTGTCTTTTGCAGCTATGCATGCCCAAAGGGCTAGCATTCAAGACCCAGGCTGATCCCAGGGAGCCCCAGTTCCATGCCTTTATTATCACAAGGGAGGATGGCTCTCGGACATTTGGGTTTGCCCTCACATTTTATGAGGAGGTGACTAGCAAGCAGATCTGCAGTGCAATGCAGACCCTCTACCATATGCATAATGCTGAGTATGATGTCCTACATTCTCCCTCTGTTGATGGCCGAGACCACAGTGGCATGGAGGATGGTGAAGGCACTCCTGGGACCAAGCTTCAGCGCTTCAACTCCTATGACATTAGCCGGGACACGCTCTACGTCTCTAAGTGCATCTGCCTCATCACACCCATGTCCTTCATGAAAGCATGTCGGAGTGTGCTGGAACAACTTCACCAGGCAGTCACTTCACCTCAGCCCCCTCCACTGCCCCTTGAGAGCTACATATACAATGTACTCTATGAGGTGCCACTCCCGCCTCCTGGCCGGTCCTTGAAGTTTTCTGGGGTCTATGGGCCAATAATCTGCCAGAGACCAAGTACCAATGAGCTTCCCTTATTTGACTTTCCTGTCAGAGAGGTCTTTGAACTGCTTGGGGTGGAAAATGTGTTTCAACTTTTTACTTGTGCCCTTCTGGAGTTTCAAATCCTGCTCTACTCACAGCGTAAGTCAGTGCTTACTAGAGCTTTCTCCCTGCATAGGGCCTCCCTTCTTTCCGTATTGAATGCAGTGGAACTGACTGTAAAGGTCAGGGGCTGTTACAATTTGAGCAAAACTCAGACCTTTTGCAGGTAGGTGGTAGATGGCAAACTGATGGAGCACAAGAGGGCCACAGTTTCTAATTGGCTATCATCATGGCCTTTTGCTGGGCACTTCAGCTTGGGAGGGGTTCCTTCCTGACATCCCTTCTAATTGATGCTGAAAAGAGGGGTAGGAAATGATGGTTCTAGAAAGCTGACTTTCCATCATTCCGCAGTTACTTTTGCCCCTTCTGCAGCCTGACAGTAATAACTGAGGATTCACAAATGATGATCCTTTGAGAAAATGAGGATGTATTGCTTCTTTCTGTTGTTTGTTATAACTGAATTGTTTTTTATAAATTAGAGGTGAACTGAATGTGAGCAGCAGGTTTGGACAAAATAGTAAAGTAGATCAGAAGGAAACAGATGTTTATTAAATGAACCAGAAAAATAACATAAAATTTATTCATTCAGTACCTATTTATTGAGACCCTGCCATGTGCCAGGCATTGTTTCAGGGATTAGAGATACAGTGGTGGACAAAACAGGTAAAAATCCTTCCTATAATGGAACTGATATTTTAGTGGGGAAGGAGGGGATGATGAAATAAATAAAGTTTATAGTGTGTGAGGGGTAATAAGGTCTGTGGAGAAAAATAAAACAGGGAAGAGGATGGTATTTGGGGAAGGGAAGTTCCAATTTTTTTAAAGATTTTTGAGCCAAAGGCAGACATTTAACTAACTGAGCCACCCAGGTGCCCCTCCAATTTTTAATAATGATTAATTTAAGTCCTGTCTAAGTGACCCTTGTTAATATCTGTAGGGAAGGTATTCTGTGCAAAGGGCATAGCACATAAAAGGGTTTTGAGACAAGAATGTGCTTGTTATGTTCAAGAACAGTTGAGAAAACTGGGTGGATGGTACGGAGTGAGAAAGCAGGAATATAGAAGCAGATGTTGTTAGACTTAACAGGAGCTTAGATTTTACAACTGTAGACCATTGTAAGGACTTTGTTACTCTGAGATGCATAGTCATTGTAGGTTTTAAGTTTTTTGACTTTTATTTTGAAGTAGTTTCCAGCTTATGGAAGAGTTGCAAGAAATGTTCAAAGAACTTTTGTGTGCTCTCCCACAGTTCACCAGTTATTAACATTTGGCCACATTTGTCTTCATTTTCTCTCTCTCTCTGTGAATGTGTGAACATAAAACTGAACCATTGAGAATCATTGCAGACGCTATGTCCCTTGACTCCTAAATGCGTCAGCTTTTATTTCATAAGAGCAAGGACGTTTTCTTACAGAACCATAGTATGATTATCAAATTTAGGAAATGTAGCATTGTTAATAATATTTATTCAGGTTTCACCATTGTCCCAAAAATGTCTGCTATTACAATTTTTTTTTTATTCCTGATCCGGGATCTTGTCTAGTAACATGCCTTGTTTTTACTTTTTACTTCTTCATGTGTTTCCTGACATGGACATTTTTGAAGAGTGCAGGCAAGGCATTTTGTAGATTGTCCCCCAGTTTGGGTTTGTCTGATATTTCCTCATGATTAGATTCAGTTGATACATTTTTCGTTATAAAACACAGAAGTGATGTTGTGATTCTCTCAGTGCATTGTATCAGGAGGCACATAATGTGTATTTTTATCATGACAGGAGGCACTTGATGTCAGTTTGCCCATCTTTGGTAATGTTAATTTGATCACTTGGTTAAGATTATGTCTGCCAAGTTTCTTAAATGGAAATTTATCCTTCTTCCCTTTGTAATTAGTAAGTAATTTGTGGGGAGTTAACTTTGAAACTGTAAATATACTGTTCTTTGAAGTTTTGCCCAATAGATTTAACACCCATTGATGATTCTAGTCTGAATTAGTTATTACCATGATGGTCACAAAATGGTGATTTTCTAGCTCCATCTATATTTTATTTTTATTTATTTTTTTAAAGTTCATTTATTTATCCGAGAGAGAGTGCACAAGCAGGAGGGACAGAGGGAGAGGGAGAGGGAGAGAGAATCTCAAGCAGACTCCATGCCAAGTGTGGAGCCTGTCACGGGGCTTGATCTAATGACCCTGAGATCATGAACTGAGCTGAAACAAGAGTCAGATGCTTAACCGACTGCATGACCCAAGTGTCTTTCCATCTATATTTATTAATTGTCATTGTACTATAAGGAATAATGTTTATTTTTCCTTGTTTGTTATTATATGGACTCATAGTTTTTTATTTTGTTCAGTAGGTTAGGTACCTATAATGCATTGGGGATGTTGTAGATGTGGGAAAAGGAGGATTAAAACCAGAAATATGATAGGTGACATTTTTCCATCAGAATTCCTTCTTAAATTTCCTGGAATATGAGTTATTCTATCAATAATACAATCAACAATACAAATTTTAAGAGGTTTGAAGGTGATTGAGAAGATTTGTGTATAGAATCAAGTGGAACTCAGGACCTAAAGCCATGTTTATAGCATGGTCAGGAAAAAGATTTTTCCAAAAAAATTCCTGGATATTGTTGAGCGTGGCTGACAGTAAAATGGAGTGGCCTTTTTGTTAATAGTGTAGTTTAAACAGTTGAGGTTGGTTTTCTTGAAATAGTTTTTATTTATGATTCAAAGGCCTTAGGTGGGTGAAAATCTTTCTGGCCTTCCAAAAACATGTCATCACCACTCACAGTTAGTGTTGCCCACTGTATGTCTTGCCTACTGAATAGAAAAGAAGTGTAACTTAGGGAAAAAGAATGCAGGTGAAATTGTAAGACAAAGTATAACCCATTGGATGACTGAACTGACAGTTTTGTTTTTTTTTTAAAGATTTTATTTATTTACTTGACAGAGAGGGAACACAAGCAGGGGGAGTGGGAGAGGGAGAAGCAGGCTTCCCGCTGAGCAGGGAGCCTGATGCAGGGCTCAATCCCAGGACCCTGGGATCACGACCTAAGCCGATGGCAGACGCTTAACGACTGAGCCACCCGGGAGCCCCTGAACTGACAGTTTTTTTTTTTTTTTTGAAAGATTTTATTTATTTGAGAGCGAGAATGAGAGACAGCATGAGAGGGAGGAGGGTCAGAGGGAGAAGCAGACTCCCTGCCGAGCAGGGAGCCCGATGCGGGACTCGATCCCAGGACTCCAGGATCATGACCTGAGCCGAAGGCAGTCGCTTAACCAACTGAGCCACCCAGGCGCCCTGAACTGACAGTTTTAAGAATTTTTTTTTTAACTTGTACAGATCATTTTACCTACTCCTGGATAATGTTTGTTCTTTGGTCTATATAGATACAGGGTTTTTTAAATTTTTAAAAAATTTTTAAAGGATTTTATTTATTGACACACAGAGAGAGACAGCGAGAGAGGGAACACAAGCAGGGGGAGGGGAGAGGGAGAAGCAGTCTCCCTGCCGAGCAGGGAGCCCGATGTGGGGCTCGATCTTAGGACCCTGAGATTATGACCTGAGCCTAAGGCAGTCGCTTAACCAACTGAGCCACCCAGGCGCCCCTATAGATAGAGCTTTTTTAATAGCATATTTTTTTACCAGGTGCTGTAAAATTGTATGTAGAGAAGTTCTTTACCTGATATGAGTTAATAGGGTAGTAGATTGGATAATTGAAAGTCATTCAAGTCTGATAATCATAAAAGGGGTGTATATATATATATATATATATCCATTAAACATTGTATTTTAGCTTAAAACATGACTGTATAGTCACTAGTCTTTTGATGAAAGGTCTAGGTATTTCCTTTGATTATGGGTCCACTAATCAGTTGTCTGCATTGTTTTTCTTGCATGGAAATTTTCTTAAATGGAAACCCATAATGCATTCACTAGGTTTTCCAGATGCATTTTTAAAAATTTTTAAATTTTTATTTATTTTTTTAAAGATTTTTTTTTTTTTTATTTGAGAGAGCGTGAGGAGGGGAGGGTCAGAGGGAGAAGCAGACTCCCCGCCAAGTGGGAGCCTGATGTGGGACTCAGTCCTGGGACTCCAGGATCATGACCTGAGCCAAAGGCAGTCACTTAACCAACTGAACCACCTAGGCACCCTGATGCATTTTAAAAATTTTATTTATTTTTTATTTAAAAATTTTTAAAAAAAATTTTTTTTTTTTTTAAAGATTTTATTTATTCATTCATTAGAGACAGAGAGAGAGAGAGAGAGGCAGAGGGAGAAGCAGGCTCCCAAGGAGCAGGGAGCCCGATGCGGGACTCGATCCCAGGACCCTGAGATCATGACCTGAGCCGAAGGCAGACGCTTAACCATCTGAGCCACCCAGGCGCCCTATTTTTTAAATTTTTTTTTAAAGATTTTATTTATTTGACAGAGAGACACAGCGAGAGAGGGAATACAAGCAGGGGGAGTGGGAGAGGGAGAAGCAGGCTTCCCGCAGAGCAGAGAGCCCGATGCGGGCTTGATCCCAGGACTCTGGGATCATGACCTGAGCCGAAGGCAGATGCTTAATGAGTGAGCCACCCAGGCGCCCCACATTTTTTTTTTAAAAAGGGGAGTGAGAATTTAACTAACCTTGCGAAAGAACCAGAATGGAGACTGCCTATAGATTTTTGCAGTTTTTGGGTTTTTTTTTTTTTTTACTTAATTGCCTCATGATATGCTTAATTCAATCACACTATTTTTTAGCCACTTGGCATTACTCAGTTTATTTATTTATTTATTTATATTTTACTTTAGTTTTTTGAGAGAGAGAGTGTATGCGTGCTTGGGGGGCAGGGGCAGATGGTGAAGGAGGGAGAGAGAGAATCCTAAGCAGCCTCCACACCCAGCAGGGAGCCTGACATGGGCTCAATCTCACGAACCTGAGATCGTGACCTGAGGCAAAATCAGGAGTTGGAGGCTTAACCGACTGAGCCACCCAGGCATCCCTACTTCATCCTTTTTTTTTTTTAAAGATTTATTTAATTTTTTGCCTGGGGGGAGTTGCAGAGAGAGAGGGAGAGAAATCTTCAAGCAGATTCCCTGACTTGGGGCTCAATCCCAGGACCTGGTATCATGACCTGAGCCTATATCATGACCTGAGCCAAAATCATGAGTTGAATACTTAACTGACTGAGCTACCCAGGCGCCCCAAAAACAAGTTTTTTAAAAAACGATAATGTGTGGACAGACAAGGCAGAGAAAGTTGAGTTTACCTTTTTCACCTAGAATCCAACTCCTCAGAAGTAATCTCTTAATTTTTTAGTGCCCCCTCTCAAATATTTTTGAACAATGAACTATTTTTATGTGAAGTATTGAGTACATATGTATTAATTGTAATATTCTTTAAAGTATACAGGTACATTATGATAGATGTATGATATATTAAAATTAATGTTAAAATTTGATATGCTATATGTATATGTTTTAAATATGGTATATTATTTTTTAATTTTAATTTTATTTTTATTATTTATTTATTGTGTTATGTTATGTTAGTCACCATACAGTAGTACATCATTAGTTTTTGATGTAGTGTTCCATGATTCATTGTTTGCATATAACACCCAGTGCTCCATGTAATACGTGTCCTCCTTAATACTCATCACTGGGCTAACCCATCCCCCCCCCCCAAACCCTCAATTTGTTTCTAAGAGTCCATAGTCTCTCATGGTTCGTCTCCCCCTCTGATTCCCCCCCTTCATTTTTCCCTTCCTTCTAATGTTCTCCATGCTATTCCTTATGTTTCACAAATAAGTGAAACCATATGATAATTGACTTTCTCTGCTTGACTTATTTCACTTAGCATAATCTCCTCCAGTCCCATCCATGTTGATGCAAAAGTTGGGTATTCATCCTTTCTGATGGCTGAGTAATATTCCATTGTATATATGGACCACATCTTC
>NC_138379.1:42410148-42467256 GCF_054177405.1 Leptonychotes weddellii
ACTATATCTGTGTCTTTGGGGTAGATACCCAGTAGTGCAATTGCTTGGTCATAGGGTAGCTCTATTTTTAATTTTTTGAGGAACCTCCACACTGTTTTCCAAAGTGGCTATATTAAATATGGTATATTAAAATGTAGGAAAAAAGCCTTTCAATCATATGGTAGGAATTTTAACACATTACAAAAAGGTATATAGTGAAGTGTAAGACTTCCACTTCTGGCCCCTGGTTCTCCTTCAGGGAGATTACCATTGTTTCCTGTTTCCTTCCATACATAATCGTGCATATACAACATACATACTTTTTAGAAACAACACAAATGGGAGCATGCTAATTACTGTTTTGCACTTTCTTTCATTTAATGATGTATCTTGGAGATATAGGGACATAGAGATTAGGTTTTGTTTCCTAAGAACAAAGAGTACGTGAGAAACATCCTTATTCATAAAGTTTTCACAGAAGTGTGAGTATGCAAGGACAGTTCATGATTCAGTTTCCAATGTGTAGAACTGGCCCTGTAGTTTGTTTAGGGGTGGATTTTCTGTAGAGTGGTCCCAAAGCTATTGTCTTTCTCTGCACAGAGACAAGCCATGAAAACGTGCTGATTCCTCCCTCCCTCACAACCCACTATGTTTTGCATTATCTCCTTTTGTTAAAAGTAATTGCTCATTAAACATTATGGGAACTTTAAGAGAACATAATTGCCTAGAGCCTTAGTGTCTCCAGTTGATTTTGATTGGAACGCTTTGGGTGCACGTGACCTTCGGCTGCTTCCTGTTTATTGGTTTCACCTTCTTGGAATGATGAGCACAGACACAGGCAATGGCACAGGAGGTACTGATTTTATCATTTGTACTGGTGTACAGAAATGGGTTTTGTGCTGTTGGTTACAGCTCTTGGAGGTCAGCATCCTAGTGTGGGTACCCCAGATTACTGGATCCCTGAGGAATTGTTTGTTAGGCCATCCTTCAAGGTGGGATGTTGCTTTTTTAAAATAAAAAAAATGTAGAGAAAAAGAAACCAACAATTCAGACTAGAAAGGCTGTACAATTCCAAATTTCTAGTGTCTGTAAAACTAAACCACATAAATGAAAAGTGGCTTAGCCTTGAGAGAGGAGATGATCTCTGACCTCCAGAAGTGTTTTGTTTCTAAGAATCCTGTAATTTCAAATGCATCACAAGGAACTCTTCAGAGATCTCAATCTGACGCAAATAAAGTTTTCCACTCTTAAGAAATAAGTGGGCTGAGTTTTAGATACTAGATTAGATATTATCTTGAAAGGTAGGGAAAAACCAGAACTAGATTTCTGTGCAATTGGAAAACCTGCTTTGATGGAGCAGAGAAAGCCTTTTCTTTCAGACTCTAGGATGCCCTGTTTTATGGTTATAGAATAGAAGTTCGCAGACACTGTAGCTAGGTACTGTAAGTAGTAGTCCAGTGCCAGGAAGTCTTATGAGAAAGGCATTTTTGGGACTCCTTCACTCAAACTGTGTTGGCCTTCTGTGAGATGTTACTGTCCCTGAGCAGACATGCCAGGAATGCCAGCCATATAAAGCACCTGCTTTATTGACTTTGGGCAAAGAAAGGAGGAAGTCTTTTGGTTTTCTCATGATTGAAAAGGCCTCTGGTACTCCTGCCTGCCCTGCCCCCCGCTCCCCCCTTAAATCCAGCAGTGGTGTGTGTGTGTAGGTATGTATACACACTGAAGATGGGGATGGGATATTTCAGTGTAATATTTATTCAAAATGTGTTTAAGAGCCAGTGTTGGGACATAGACCTTCAGCTTTAAATATCACTTGAAGGTTTTCTCCCACATTTTTGCATTCTTTTGATTCATCTTAATTTTGAATTTTAAAATAAATTCTTAAGATGTCTGAGATTCTCAAGATTATTGCTCTTGAGTAGATTATTTACAGACATATGTAGAAAAATAGAAGAATTGAGGTCTCATCTGGAGAATCCTTAGAATTTTTTTTTTAAGGTTTTATTTTTATTTTAGAGAGAGAGCACATGTGTGAGTGGGGGGTAGGGAGAGTGAGAGAATCTTAAGCAGATTCCTTGCTAAGTGGAACCTGATGCAGGGCTCCACAAGGGGCTCGATCTCACAACCTGAGATCATGACCTGAGCTGAAACCAAGAGCCAGCCGCTTAACTGACTGAGCCACCCAGGCTCCCCTCATTAGAATTCTTCTTAATAATGATTGTTGGAATGTCATCGAGCAGAAGAATTTCAGCAGAAAGATTAAGCCAAGTTGTACGGGCATCCCATGGAATGGAGATACCACAGAAGAGGCTTGCAGTGGCATAAATTTTGTTAGTTGTTGACTTGCATGTGGGATTAAATACTTTTTCTGAAATTATACATATAAGTAACCCAATTTAACTCTTCAAAGATTGCTTTTTTTTTTTTTTTTGTAATTGGGGAAATGTTTTTGTTGTTGCTTGAATGATGGGTGGGAATCTTCACTAAGTAGTTTTTAATATAGGAATGACAATGCTTTGTATGGGCACAATGAAAAATGAGATAGACTCTCTTCTTCAGCTCTTATTAGTTTGCCTTGATCTTTAGTGAATATGAGAAGCTTATATTCTTTTGTCCTTCTGCTAGACCAGTTCTTGTTTTTTTTTTAATTGATGACCAGTCTCTGAGTTCACTTTTAGGCACTAATTGGTTATATCACTTATCTGTCATGTGCCTTAGTTTCCCCAGAGAAGCATATGAGCCATTTTCCTGTAGTGCTCTCAAAATTAAGTTTGGATGATGAAGTTTTAATCATTAATTTCCATATATTTGCCTTATTAGTTAAAAAACTATTTCCAGGTTATGCTCTTCTTTGCTTAGCCAGGAGTAAGGTGATAGGCAATTTTCAAAGCGTGATTAGTGAGCAAATATGGGCTACTTTGTTAAACTTCTACCTAGTTGATACATATCAGCTGTTGCTCATTTTTTACTCAGCCTTCCTCATTTTGGGGAAAGCTTTTTGTTACTTATAACTCCTTTATGAACCAAGCTATTATTTGTTTAAATGATGGGGTGGATTTTTAGTATGTGAAAACACTTTAACCCTTATGAAAGCTCATTTGAAATCAGCCGTTCCAGAGGATATTACTCAAATGATTTTAAAATTTATGTGCCTGTTTTGTCTTTAAATGTCTGAAACCATTATACCATTTGTGAATACTAATTTTTAAAATTTTAACCAGTCCATTTTATTGGCTTTGCCAATGTATTACTTTTTTTTCTTTTATAAAATGGGTCTAGAAATTGTGTTCTAAAGGAAAGCTATTGAACACAAAGCCTTCCCTTCCAAACTAAGATCTCTGACCTAAAATAAGAATTTTGAGGCATGATAGTCAATCTTCTGAGTCTTTCAAATTCTCGGGAAGCTTTTTACTGAAGTATTAAAATAACACATTTGTGCTGTTGCCATTCAGGAAAAGTTCCAGGTGGAGGGCAGATTTGGCTAGTGTGGAAAACCAGCTTCTGCATGCTTTGTGGTTCTTTGGTCTTGATCTTGAAGGCAGAGCTCATGTTAGTTCCTTATAGAATGCAGACAGATCTGGGTGGTAAAAGAGCTTCCATGCTGAATGAAGACCCAGGCCACTGTTCCTTCTGTTGTTGTTGCAGTTCCCCAACCCTTTTCTACTTAAGAGAATCTACTTAACATTCTGGTTTAGTATTTGGAGCAAGGTGCCATTTAGGATTTCTACTATATTTCCATATTAAATTTTATTATTAGCAGGAACCTGTATGTGTGGGTGTATTTCAGCTTGTGGTCCACTGAGGTCTCAGGGTTGTCTTTCTGATACCCACAAAGGAATCACACTCTGAGCATACCCTTGCTGAAGTTTATCCTGATCCTTTCTAAATGTGAAATTGTACTGAAAGTTTTAACTTACTATTTGGCAAGCAAGTACTTTGTTTTTGACTGGTTTGTATGTGTTGTGTTTTGTTTTTTAACCTAGATTACCAGAGACTGATGACTGTGGCGGAGACAATTACAGCTCTCATGTTTCCTTTCCAGTGGCAGCATGTCTATGTTCCTATTCTCCCGGCTTCTCTCCTACATTTCTTAGATGCTCCTGTCCCATACCTGATGGGCTTGCATTCCAATGGCCTGGATGACCGGTCAAAGCTGGAGCTGCCTCAGGAGGTGAGAGGAATGTGGAGCTTGGGTGCTGGTGCCCCTGACCCCATTCTAGTATTGGAGAGAGAATGGCTTTGGGGTGAGCCCAGGGTGGTGTCACAAAGCTTATTTTATTTTGAGGAACACAAATAACTTTCCATGAAAAAATGTAAAAACAATGAACATTTAGCTTAGTTTATGTCATTTGTCATCTTTATTATCGTGACATTACATTCATTGTAATCTCTGTGTTTATACTATCATGAATTGCCTTTTCCATACGCAGGTTTTCAAATATTTTATGTACTTCTCAAGACATTTATTAGGAAATCTTTTTTAGGGACGCTTGGGTGGCTCTGTTGGTTAGGTCTCTGACTGTTGATCTCAGCTCAGGTCTTGATCTCAGGGTCCTGAGTTCAAGCCTTGTGTTGGGCTCTGTGCTGGGCATGGAGCCTACTTAAAAAAAAAAAAAAAAGAAAAGAAAATCTTTTCATTCTGTAAAAAATATACATAAAAGAGTAGCATAATGAATTCCTGTGTTCTCAGCACCCAGCTTCAACAGTTATCATACATGTTAAATTGTATTTTACTTTTATACCTCCTACCCCCTATTATTTTAAGGAAATCCCACATAACATAATTCCATAATTATTTCATTACTCAGACCAGTAAATCAGTAGGTTTCTCTTATAGGCCAAGTTTATCTGTAAAAGTTGACCTGATCATAATGATTCTTTTTTTTTTTTTTTTAAGTGTGATATGTAGGTATTAAACCTCAGGCTTACCCACAGGGACTACTGAATTTATTTTATTTATTTTTATGTTTTTAAAGATTTTATTTATTTATTTGACAGAGGCAGAGATAGTGAGAGCAGGAACACAAGCAGGAGGAGTGGGAGAGGGAGAAGCAGGCTTCCTGCTGAGCAGGGAGCCAGATGTGGGGCTCAATCCCAGGACCCTAGGATCATGACCTGAGCCGAAGGCAGACGCTTAACGACTGAGCCACCCAGGCGCCCATGATCATAGTGATTCTTGTGATGCTGAGCCAGCTTTGAAAACTTCCCTTGTTCAAGATAAGACCTTGAGAGAATGCTTTTCCTCTCTTGCTGTGAGGATGGCCTGCTTCTTTCTCCTATTGTTTCAGATACCAAAAGAATTAATTAAAAATATGTATTTGTTTATTTCCTGCTTTATTCTAAAGCAGATTTAAAGCATGATTAAAATAAGATTGTTTTATTTTTCTAGAATTACCCAAAGAACTGGTCTACCTTTTTATGTCATTTTGTGGCTGGTATGAAACCATTTGGAAGAAAGGTTTTCATATTCTGAATTTCTTAGTCATTAGAAAGGCCTGGGAACAAGATTTTGGAGTATACATACACTGGTGTTACATGGCTCTGTTTCCTCCCTCCTCCAAATGTTTATGGAGGGAGGTTTTTGCATAACTAAGTAATATTGGTAAGGAAACCTCCAAAGAAGAGCACGGTCCCCTGGAATTGGATCTGAGCCTCACTCATGTTGTTGGGCATGGCTGGGCAGCGTCCTTGATGAAACCCTGATAGATCACACCTGTAATATTTACATTATAGTCAGATGCATTTCTACTTTTCCTTTCTCCTTTGGTTTTAGGAGCAAAATGTCCTCCTTGTAGCTTCTTCCCTTTCCACCTCCTTTGCTGCTTTGATTTTATAGAGCTTTGTATTGTTTGGAGTGGGACAAGATTAATTAAGGAAGAAAAGATCTAAATGATGGAGAAAATTATTGAGTTGGGGTATTGGGTTTTTATATATATTTGTTTTACTGATAAATGTATATGAAGAGTACATATCAAAGTTTGGAGAATGGAAAATGCATATTTAAATTGACATACCTTCAGAATAAATCTATCATTTCGTAAAGTCAGAATAAGAATAACAGCAAAAAATGGTTGAGGTAGAGAGCTAAAGAGGCATGCTACATACCAGTGTAATATGTAGGTCACTAGGCAAGAAGCCAGTTTTCTCAGTTTTATTTTCATATTTAGCATCAGCTTGCTGTATATTTAGGGCAAGTTCTGTTCCCTGTAGGATCCCTCAGCATCGTTCTTTGGGTGCCTCATGTTGGTGGGTGTATGAAGAGGCTGCTAGGAGACCAGCAGTTTTCTTAATGGGGGACTCAGTGGGACTGTTTGAGAAACCAAGGGTTGTTTGAGAAACCCAAAAGTTCACTCTGTTCTGGGTATTGGGGTCTCTGCTTTTGCGGTAGTCTCCATCATTGCTACATCCTTTGCGTCCCCCTGTGGTCTGGGAAGGAGAGGTGACAGTGGAACTGAGGAATACCTGTGCATACTTAATAAGCAATTCTCGGGTTTCAGAGTCCCACTTCATCCAGAGACTGTCCCTTTGAAGGTCACATATTTGTGCAGGTTGTTTCATAGCTGGATATTTACCTTGATTTTTAGCAGATAACCTGTAGAATACCTGAGCCTGTGTAGTCCCTCCGGGGAACTATAGACTGGTGAGAACTTTCTCAAGGAGTAAAGGGCCCTGAAAGGTGTGCATAATGAGTGAAGACTAATAATATCTCTGAAAGACAACTTTGGGATGTGTCACAAATTATATATATATACACATATATATATATTTTTTAAGATTTTATTTTTAAGTAATCTCTACACCCAACGTGGGACTCAAACTTACAATCCCGAGATGAAGAGTCACATGCTGTACCAGTCAAGCCAACCAGACGTCCCATAAGTGATACATGTTTGTAGTAAAAAATTCTAAAAGTGCACAAAAGCATAAAAATGAAGTAAAAATGACTTCAGATTTTACCACCCAGAGATAAACTACTTTTAACATTTTGATGGACATCCTGTGGTATCTTTATGCAGCTAGAAAGAGGTTTGAGGCAGAACTGGGGAAAATCACCTGGGCCTCTGCAAGGGTGCATCATTAGGGTGGTGAGGCAAGCTTGATTTATAAAAGGGACTTTCTCTAGGGGGCACCTGGGTGGCTCAATCATTAAGCGTCTGCCTTCGGCTCAGGTCATGATCCCAGGATCCTGGGATCGAGTCCCGCATAGGGCTCCCTGCTTAGCGGGGAGTCTGCTTCTCCCTCTCCCTCTGTTGCTCCCCCTGCTTGTGCTCTCTCTGTGTCAAATAAATAAATAAAATCTTAAAAAAAAAAAAAAAGGACTTTCTCTAGAGGGGTGAAGATTGTACATTTCTTAGATCCCAAATTCATCAGTTGCCACCCCATCTTGGGGCATCAGAAATCTATGAAAAAGCCCTTTGTTCCTTTTTATACAAACACATGAGCTCAGCTGTCCCTGAGCAAGGGAAAGTGCTGAGCTGCCTTTGTGAGGCATTCTTTGTCCTGTGCATCTCTTTTGGGTTTCAGTCCAGGAAGGAGGCAGTTTGTCCACAGCTATGTCAGGGGAAACAGGCAGAGGATATTAGAGTAAAGAAGAGGGTGTTACTTCTTTCTATCTTGGGTCCTTCTTTCTTTCCTACTGTTTTTTTTCCTTTCTCAAAATACTCCTTCAGTAGCTTTTCCCAGTAACATGTGTGTTGAGCTCCCCTTCAGTGAATAACATGGAGATAGACTAGGGGTGAAGCTGGCTGTGATTTGGTATTAGGAACTCAGGGCTGGGAAGGAGCATTGTGACCTCTTGCAGGAAAAGATTTGGAGACTTTGTGGGATTTTGGGGATCCATGTGGTTACTACCCCAGAGCAGCTAAGTCTTCCCATGGCCTCGCCCAACAAGGCAGGAGATTAAATGATTCATCAGTCTTATATAATACCCAGTGCTCATTACATCGTGTGCCCTCCTTAATGTCCAGCACCCAGTTACCCCATCCCCCCAGCATCCTCCCCTCCAGCAACCCTCACTTTGTTTCCTATGATTAAGAGTCTCTTATGGTTGATCTCCCTCTCTGATTTTGTCGTCTTGTTTTTTTTTTTCCTCTCTTCTCCCTTCCGCTCTAGTTCCATCCACGTCGTTGCAAATGGCAAGATTTCTTTTTTTTTTTTTTGATGGCTGAGTAGTATTCAGTTGTGTATATATACCACATCTTCTTTATCCAGTCATCTGTCGATGGACATTTGGGCTTTTTCCATAGTTTGGCTATTGTGGACATTGCTGCTATAAGCATTGGGGTACATGTGCCCCTTTGAATTCAGAAAGTAGTGAATTTTAAAACTATTTTTCTTCTAATCTTTTTATCTTAGATATGGGAAAGTTCTCTTTTTTTATTGTGGATTGGTAGAAGGACTAGTTTATGCACCCAGCAAGTGTTTATTGAATGAATGCATGCATGGACATGTTGAAACATGCAGTTTTAATAGATTGAGAGTTTGTGGAATAGTTATATTTAGCTAGACTTATGTCATCCTCCCACCTCTTCTTTTAGATTACAAGACTTATTTATTGGTACAGGTAAAAATAGAAGGATCAGTGGATCAGCACTTTGATATACAATAGAGGTACTATCCCAAAGGAGGGACTGTTTAATAATGGAGCTGGAAAAATTATTTGTCTAAAAGGGAAAAAAGTAAAAGGATCCCTACCTTCCACTATAACAAAATCAACTTGAGATGGATTAAGAAGTTGTAAACATCAAGAGCAAAAGTTTAAATCTTCTAAAGATAATAAGTACATTTCTGACCTCTGAGTAGGGACTTTATAAACAAGATACAGAAAGCACTATCCCTAAAATAAAAGATTGATAAATTTGATTTTTTAGTAAAAGGCAAAAAATTTATGTGGTCTGAAGAGAAACCAGAGTATAAATTTGATTTTTTAAATTAAGAGAAAGACATCTTAAATGGAAAATGATAAAAACTAAAAGATATGTGACACATATAACCTACAAAGAATTAGCATCAGGAGATTGTAAAGAACTTGTACAAACCAGTAAGATGATAAGCAGCCCAGTAGAAAAATGGGCTAAAGACATGAACAAGTATTGCACAAAAATTGCACATTTTTTTCACTAGCAACCAGACAAGTATAAATTAAATGCACCTATTTCAGTGGCAAACTTAAGAAATCTGTTGATACCAAGTTGTGGTAGGATTTTAATCAGTAGATTGCTGATAAAAATGTAAATTTTTATAACCACTTTGGACACAGGTAGGCATTATCTTACAAGGTTGAATGTTTGCATAGCTTACAACACAGCAGTTCCACTCCTAGGATACAGCCAAGAGAAGATCTTGCACATGTGTCCAAGAAAACATGTAAAAATGTAAAAGCAATAAAGAAGAAAGAACTTAAATGCCCTTTAATGGGAAAATTAATAAATAAATTGTGCTACATCCACACAGCAGAATATTATACAAGAATGAAAATGGATATCATATAGCTACATATAAGAAAATGGCTGAATCTTAGGAACCTCATATTGAGTGAAGAAAAATAGTAGTACCACAACACTACTTAAGGAATGGCAATTCTTTCATAAATTTAAAAAACAAACACTTAAAGGCATATATATGTGATAAATTGTAAAACAAAGGGCAAAAAGGTAATAAATAGAGAATTCTGGATCGTGGTTACCTGGGGATGGGAATGTGTAGGTTGGAGGATGGGATGGGGGAGGAGTGTATAGGTAGATAAAGTATTGGTAATATTCTAGTTTTTGGATTGCCCAGGAAGAAAATGTCCTTAAGATTGTCCCCAGAAAGTTTTCATTTTATATTCCTAATAACAGTGTATGAGATACTTGTTTTCTAGTAATTTGGCCAGCATTGGACTTAAAAATCTTGTAGATCTTTGCCAACCCAGTAGGTAAAAAATATTTTGTCTGTATTTCTTGGATTATTAGCAAAATTGAACAACTTTATCTGTGTGTGTGTGTATATGTATATATACACACATTTAAAGCTTTATTTATTTGAGAGCACAAGAGAGAGTGTGTGTGAGTTGGGGGAGGAGCAGAGGGAGAGGGAGAGAGCGAATCCTCAAGCAGACTCCCCCTGAGCATGGAGCCTGATGCAGGGCTCTATCCCAGGACCCTGAGATCATGACATGAGCTGAAATCAAGAGTCAGCAGCTTAACTGAGTGAGCCACCCAAGCACCCCCATCTTTTCATATATTTGAAGTTAATTAACTGAAAGTTCTTCTGTGTTTGCCTTCCATAACGAGTTCCCACTTTTCAGTTGGGTGGATTATTTTTGTTTCAGTGCTTTCTTTGGCTATTAACCTTGTGTTATGTGTGGCAAATACTGTTTCCTAGATTGTTTATCTTTTAATTTTTTTATGGCAGTATTTACCTTTATGGTTTTTAGCCTTGTATAAAGTTTTAGAAAGCCCAACTCTACCTTAACATAGAGCAGTGATCTTTTATAGTTGTGTTAATACTTTGTGGGTTTATTTAACTTTTTAAACTTTTTGTTATGGAAAATATGAATTACATATAAGAGTAAAGAGACTAGCATCCATCATTCTGTGATAATCATCAACTCATGGCTACTCTTCTTTCTGTATTGACCTCCCTCTCCTCACTCATTCTACTGGATTATTTTTAAACAAACCTCACACAGCAGTGTTAATGTCAATCAAATATATTCAGTATCTATCGCTAAAAGATACTCTTTTTAAGAAAATAGAGTGGCTTTATTTTTTATATTTAAATCTTCAATCTATCTCATTTATTTATGGTATTCTATTTTAACATTTCTAAATGTATAGCCGTTTGTCCCGAAAACATTTATTGAATGATCCATCCACATACATGGGTCTGTTCAAGACTCTTCTTTTCCAACAGATTATTATTTTATGTTTATATTAGAATCCAGTAAGGCAAGTGTTTTCTCAAAAATTTTTTGGCTGTTTTATTCTTTCAGGCAAGATTCGGAATTAATTCATCAGACACTCCCTTCAAAAAAAAAATCTTTCTGGAATTTTGAAAAAAATTTACATTAAATTTACAAATAAGTAGGGTGATTATTAGCATCTTTTCAATGTGAAATTTTCCTATCATATATTATTGTTATATATGATATCCATTCATTGAAGTTTTTATCTTCCACAGTAATAATAACAATGTTAATTAGCATTTGTTATGTACTATGGGCCTGAACATTTATTGTCTCATAATCCTCAAATTTATGGCATAGGTAACATTATCATTTCTGTTATATGAACAAAACAGAAACACTTTTTTTTTTAAGTTTCAGAGGTAGAATTTAGTGATTCATCAGTTGCATGTAACACCCAGTGCTCATGCCATCAAGTGCCCTCCTTAATGCCCATCACCCAGTTACCCCATCCCCCCATCCACCTCCCCTCCAGCAACCCTGTTTGTTTCCTAGAGTTAAGAGTCTTTTGTGGTCTCCCTCTCTGTTTTCATCTTATTTTCTTTTTCTTTTCCTTCCCTTCCCCTGTGTTCATCTGTTTTGTTTCTTAAATTCCCCTACATATGAGTGAAATCACAGTATTTGTCTTTCTCTGACTGACTTATTTCACTTAGCATGATGCCTTCTAGTTCCATCCATGTCGTTGGAAATGGCAAGATTTCATTCTTTTTGATGGCTGAGTAACATTCCATTGTGTGTATATGTGTGTGTGTTTGTGTGTGTATCTTTATCCATTCATCTGTTAAAGGACATAAAACAGAAACGCTCTTTTTTTTATTTCTGTATTATGTTTAATTCATTCAGCAAATTTCAGATCCCTTTTTTTAGATCAGTGGTTCTCAAACTTTTTTTTTTTAATTAACATATAATGTATTATTTGTTTCAGGGGTTCAGGTCTGTGATTCATCAGTCTTACATAATAACCCAGTACTCATTACAACACATACCCTCCCCAATGTCCATCACCCAGTTACCCATCCCCCCACCCCCCTCCCCTCCAGCAACCCTCAATTTGTTTCCTAAGATTAAGAGTCTCTTACGGTTTGTCTCCCTCTCTGGTTTCATCTTGAAACAGAAACACTCTTAAGCATATAATAATGCGCTGCAGTGAAGGAAATGATAGTTGTCTTGGCTAGACAGGCTCATGGTTATAAGAGAAATATTTTTTTTATTTATTTTATTTTATTTTTTAAATTTTTTTATTTTTTATTTTTTAAAGATTTTATTTATTTATTTGAGACAGAGAGAATGAGAGACAGCATGAGAGGGAGGAGGGTCAGAGGGAGAAGCAGACTCCCTGCCGAGCAGGGAGCCCGATGCGGGACTCGATCCCGGGACTCCAGGATCATGACGTGAGCCGAAGGCAGTCGCTTAACCAACTGAACCACCCAGGCGCCCCGAGAAATATTTTTTTAAAAGGCTTTTCTAATTTATAGCTATAAGGAAATACCAATAGGGACAGGAGTTATAAAATATTTAAATTAAATTGAACAAGAAATGTGTAGGGACCTGTAAGGAGAGGAGCGCCGAGGGTTAAGAGCTTGAGCGTATGTCTAAAGTCAGGCTAGCTCAGTTCAAATCCCAGTTCTACTTACTAGCTGTGTGACTTTGAACAAGTTACTTAACCTCTCTGTAACGGTTTTTGTCTGTAAAATAAGAGTAGATAGATATTGCCAAGTTTTTCTTTGTTAATCAATACTACCTGCCTCACCAGCAGTGTATGACAGTGCTGTCTCTGTACATCTTTTCAGAAGCAACCTCAAAGCCAGAACAAAGCACAGAAATAATTAAGACCAGCCACCAAATCTTAACAAATTAAAACTAAGGCTCAAAAGGGGTAATGGTATGCTCAGGGTCATATAGGGAGATACCGTGCTGGAGTCAGACCTGGAACCTAGACTTTCTGACTCACTCCTGGTGTTCTCTTTACTACTATAAGAATTCATGAATTCAACAAACATTTTATGAGCATTTACTATATGTGTGACTTTTGTGCTAGGTGCTCAATATCTGTGTCATCACAGAATCCTTAACACTCTCTAAGATAACTGTTTTTATCTCTTTATTTCCATTTTATAACTGAGGACACTGAATCAGAAAGGTTAAGTAACTTTCCCGAGAAAGTGGCAGGGGAAGATTGGAACTTAGGTCAATTTCCTTTCTGAGCCCCATTTCTTTATATTGTATCTCATACATGCCAATTTCAGATATTTCCTCTTCTCTCTCTTGTTCATTATCCTTTCTAAACCTTCTTCCTTCCTAATGCTCTCAATGCTCTGGAGTTGTTCACACTCATCCTGTTTTGGTTGCCAGGCTAACCTCTGCTTTGTGGACATTGACAACCACTTCATTGAGCTGCCAGAGGACCTGCCTCAGTTTCCCAACAAGTTGGAGTTTGTCCAGGAAGTCTCTGAGATTCTCATGGCATTTGGCATTCCCCCTGAAGGGAACCTTCATTGCAGCGAGAGTGCCTCCAAGCTGAAGAGGCTCCGGGCCTCTGAGCTTGTCTCTGACAAGAGGAATGGGAACATCGCAGGCTCCCCTTTGCATTCCTATGAGCTCCTCAAGGAGAATGAAACTATTGCCCGGCTGCAGGCCTTGGTCAAGAGGACTGGGGTGAGCCTGGAAAAGGTATGATGCTGTATATGAATTTTTGACAGGTTTGGTCTGTACGAGGGGGCTGTCCTGGTGAAATTATAGTGTGAGATAAGAAAGCACCTAGTCCAGGGCAAGGCTTATTTGTGAGCCTTGGAAGAAGGCTCTTGGATGGGAGACTCTGGATTCAGCTTTGGCAAACATTATCTTAGGAAATGCTATTTAAATCTAAATTTGGATAGCTTCTCACCTGAGCATCAAGGAGAGCTTGCTGTCATTCTTTGTGAACACTATAGCAGAGTGACTTGGAGGGAGGACAGTGGTAATTTTTGTATTCAGACCTCTTCCAAATCCATTGCCCTGTGAGTTTCATGGAAACCTACAGCATGCAGAGCAGGTATTGTTAACACTGTTTTATAGCTCAAGAAACCAAGGCTAAGAGAGCCCAAGATTAAATGTCTAGTATGTGACTGAGCAGAGGCTAGATCCTGGTCCTCCTGAATGCTAGTCCTATGCGCTTTCCAGGCTGAAGTTAGCTTTCCATCTCCCGACTTTGATAAGACTATCAGCTTTCTGTAGTTTTTTTACCCATTTCTTCACACTCCCCCATTCTCACTGTTAAGTTATTTTTGTAAATTACATATAAGCAGAATGGGCCAATGTAATCATTTTGTTGGGCTGTTTTTTTTAGTAAAGTGTGAAACATTTCATTTTCCTGTTCTATTTAGTTAGGAAAGCAGATATTTTTTAAAAATCATGGCTAAAGAGGAGCAGAGGAATATTTAGAGAGGTTAAAACAGACACAGTAAGGAGAAATTCTTAGGGAGATAGATAAGATCAGTGATGTGGGGGAGGAAATCAAAGAGATGAAGGGAGAGCCAGAGTCTGACTTTGTTGCTTTGCATTATCATTTTCTCATTGACTTTCCAGATTTCCTCCTTTCCCTGACCCTTGAGATAAGTGGCAGCTTTTCCTCTATTGCTGAATCTCTGCCCATAATGATCTTATTTCTGTCATTTCCTGGGTACCTGCAAGTGCCAACACCCTCATTTTTCTCTTGTGTGTGTCAAAATTCCTTTCATTTTTTTTCTTTTGTTTCTTTTCTCCATTTTCTGCGAAGTAATGACCACTGTTGGGGGAAGGTGCGGGGAAGGTAGGAGGAGGTGGGGGACAGATGAGTTGCATTTTTTTGGGATAAAGAAAAAGGTTATATGCTGTGTCTGTCTCTGTCAAATAAATAAAATCTTTAAAAAAAAAAAAGAAAAAGGTTATTATTCAGCTGTTTTTTCTTTTTTTGTAGCTGGAAGTGCGTGAAGACCCCAGCAGCAATAAGGATCTGAAGGTTCAGTGTGATGAGGAAGAACTCAGGATTTACCAGCTAAACATTCAGATCCGCGAAGTTTTTGCAAATCGTTTCACTCAGATGTTTGCAGACTATGAAGTGTTTGTCATTCAGCCCAGCCAGGATAAGGAGTCCTGGTTTACCAACAGGGAGCAGATGCAAAACTTTGATAAAGTGAGTAATCCTGCTGGAGAGGTGGTGAGGAATGAGAACATGCCAGAGCCTTTTGGATATTTAACTGAAGATGAGTTTTCTTGCATTGTATGCTGGAAGCAAGTTCATAATCCTTGTGATGTTGATGAAATATAAGATCTTGCTTTAGAACAGAGTCCTGGTTATTACCATCAGGTGATTTACCTTGAGTCTGAGAGCTCTCTTAGGCTAAGGTGCACATGCAGGTTGAGCATCAGGATTCTGGGAAGATCGGTTGCCACAGTAGGTTACCTGAGTAAGTTTGGGCTAGTGTGTCAAAGTTTCAGGATGTTTGAAATTATATGAGTGTTAAAAAAAAACAAAACAATGAAGAGATTTTGCTGTTTGCTTTTCATAAAGACCTGGGAAACTTCAGAGAAAAATTAACCTACTGGATCCCTTGGGTGTGTTGCCTTTGCTGGTTAAGGCTGATACACCTGCTTCTCTCTTCCCTGTCAATGACTGTGTTTCCTTTTGGTCCCACCAGGCATCTTTTCTGTCAGACCAGCCTGAGCCATATCTGCCCTTCCTCTCAAGGTTCCTAGAGACCCAGATGTTTGCTTCTTTCATTGACAACAAAATCATGTGTCATGACGATGATGATAAAGACCCTGTGCTCCGGGTATTTGATTCCCGAGTAGACAAAATCAGGCTGTTGAATGTTCGGACACCTACTCTCCGCACATCCATGTACCAGAAGTGCACCACTGTGGATGAAGCAGGTGAGGCCTTCTTGGTGCTGTCCTTGCCTTGGTTTTTGTCACTAAGGTGTCCCTGTGCCTAAACATGCCAGCTTCTCTCCCTGTTTCTGCTTTTGTGTAAATTACTCCCATAGCCTCCCCCTTTTTTTGCCTGGCAAACTTCTTCTCCTTTCACACTGTGTCAGTTAGGAGTGGATCCTGCTATAAGTAATAGAGAATTTAATCAGCTTTGGGTTAGACGATGGGGGTTATTTTTCTCAAATTAGTAAGAAATGCAGAATTAGTGGTTTTGGTGTTGGCTCAGTTGCTCAACAGTGTAATTAAGAACTGAAATTCTATCTTTTCACTCAGTTATCCTTAACATATTGACTTTTATATTCATACTTGTTGCCTCATGGTTACAAGAGGCTTTTTATGTTCACATTCAGGGCAAGAAGAGGGGAAGGTTGATACCAGTGGTATTTTCCCTCTTGTATCAGAAAACTAGAGCTTTCCCAGAAATTCCCAATAACTTCTGTTGTCTCATAGGCCATGACCATGTTATATGACCACCCTTAAGTGCAAGGGAGGCTGTGAAAGTGAGTATTGAACTGGGTGTAATGTTACCCTGAACAATATCAGGGCCCTATTAGCAAGAAAGAAGGGGTGAATGAGTTATGATTAGGCACTTGACAGTATTTGCCACAAAAACTTAGGTGAAATGTCTTTTCCTCTGACGACCTCAGGCTGAGTCCGTGGATTCCCCCTCTGTGCTCCTGTGGTGCTTTGTTCTTGCCTCTTCTCTATAATCTCTCTTAGTTTGAGCTGTTATTATCAGGGGAAAATTTAAGAGCAGAGACTGTTTACTCATTTTCCTGCCCCTAATCTGCTAGTATTGGCCTAACACATATAGATGTTAAAAGTTGTTTGTTACGTGCGTGATTGAAAAGACCTTTTTGTTCACAGAGGCCCTATCTAGATCAGCTTAGCTAGAGAATAGTCTCATTTGAGGTGTCACGTTAAGTAGTATGTTCACTTCCTTGTGGGTTGTTCAATGTCCTTGTTGGAGCCTTTTGTATATTTTGTTCATTCATTTACCAAATTGTATAATACCTATTACATGCTCAACATACAGTAAGTGTTCAACAGATATTTACTGGGTGAATGAATGTGCCAGGCATTTTTCTAGGTTTTGAAGATGAAACTGGTGACACTTTAAAAAAATTTTTTTTAGATTTTATTTGAGAGAGAGAATGAGTGCACGAGTGCATGCACACGAGTGTGAGGAAGAGCAGAGGGGGTAGGGAGTGGGAGGGGGAAAGAATCACAAGCAGACTCTGCACTGAGCATGGAGCCTGATGTGGGACTCAGTCTCACGACTCTGAGATCCTGACCGGAACTGAAATCAAGAGTCGGATGCTTAACTGACTGAGCCACCCAGGCGCCCCAAAACTGGTGACAATTTGGACAGAGTCCTTTTCTTTGTCAAACTTATGTTCTCTAGCCTTCTCTCTTTACCTTTCAACTCTTGTTCCAGGCTTTTCATTAAGATGACATGAGGACATGTTGCCTATGCAAGTGGATTACTCTAACATAGTCATGCCTGCCTCCTGGAACACATCAGGCTTTGTATTCCTGAACCCTGCCTAAGATTTTGGTCCTGAGAAGTTTGATGGAGATTTTTTTTAAAGAGTGTCGGTTTAGAGAAACGTCTCCCAAGCCATCAGTTTAAATCAGGACTTCCCAATCTTTTCATGTTGTGTTACACACTTGAAAATGATAATATTTGTATATGATTCACTGAAATAAAGGGAGGAGTTTGCGTATAGCTAAAGGCTATAAAATGAGAAGCTCTAGTCACTTGAGGCCTTGCCCATCTGCCGCAAGGGTCTAGGCAATCAATTCTCAGCCCATCTGTAATCCATTTGTTGAACACCAAGCACTGCAGCATATGGATTTAAATTACTCTGGTCTCAGTTGTGGCCAGAGCACATGTTCTTATGGGCTTGTTAGAATGTGGGGTTTAGGATATGGAAGGAGGGTCACCTAACCCTCATTTGTATGACTCATTTCAGAAAAATGGGTGTCACAGACCCTTCGGCAACTCTGTGCTCTGCTCTTAGGAATAATGGCAATATTTTAGGTATGCCCTAGAGAGATGTACTCCAAATATGCGAGAGCAGGGTTCTTGCCACTGGTCTCAGATCCCTAGCCTGGAGGACTAGTTCAGTCACCTCACTCCATCTCACACCTCAACTTCTTGAAGCAATCTGATTGGAAAATGGTAAAAACATAACTAAAAGGATTTTTTTTTCTTAAAATTTTTATTTTTAAATTTTTTATTATTATGTTCAGTTAGCTAAAAGGATCTTTTTAGAGATCTTTTAAAATGCTACATTTAAAAGGGATCTTGATGGCAATCAATTGTTCTAACCCACTAATTTTATAGATAAAGATGTTCCTTTGATTCACCATTGTATCTGCAGGGCCTAGAATAGCACCTGGCACATTTTAGACACTGAATAAGTTCTGTTGAATGAGAGTAAGGGTGGGAAGAAGTGAGGGAGGCCCAAAATGAGAAGGTGACTTGACCTAGGATAACATCAAGACCCAAAGGCTGAGATGTTTTTATATGACTCTAGGAAATACCAAGAGGGTTACCAGCTTTTTTTGTTCATACTCTTTAATTTTTTTTTTTTTTTTTTTAATTGGCCGGCTTGGCTCATGACTCACACCAGTCTAGAGGTGCTACAAATATGAGGGCTGGAGGTGTGGGGAGAAACAAAGTGCACATGAGCCTGTTCCTCCTCCCAACCTGTAGGCAGGCTCCCACAGATTGGTCCAGGTTATGAACCCTTCAGGGCTCACTGTGCTCACAGGTGGGGACCTGCCTTATTCTTTAAAGTTTTTGAAGTTTAGGGGTGCTTGGGTGGCTCAGTTGGTTGAGTATTTGACTTCGGCTCAGGTCGTGATCTCGGGATCCTGGGATCGAGCCCCAAGCTGGGCTCCCCGCTCATCAGGGAGTCTGCTTTTCCTTCTCCCTCTCCCTCTAACCTTCCCCTCAGCTTGTGCTCTCTCTCTCTCAAATAAATACATAAAATATTAAGAAAATATTTTTCTGGGCACAGCTGGGTGACTCAGTCGGTTAAGCGTCTGCCTTCTGCTCAGGTCATGATCCTGGGGTCCTGGGATTGAGTTCAGCAGGCTCCCTGCTCAGCGGGGAGCCTGCTTCTCTCATTGCCTACCACTCCCCCTGCTTGTGCACTCTCTCTCTCTCATAAATAAATAAATAAAATCTTTAAAATTTTTTTTCTGAGGTATAATTGACGTATAAGAAAACTGCACATACTTAAAATTTTGATATATGTTTAAATTTATATCAAGAACAAGCAAATACACCCATCACCCTCAAAAGTTTTCTCATGGCCTTTTGTAATACCTCCAACCTGTCCCCTCCCCATTCTCTCCCCAAATCCTGAGGCAACCAGTGCTATGATTTCTGCTACTATAGAGTTCATTTTCTAGAAGTTTATATAAATGGAATCACACAGTATGTTTTTGTTGTTGTTGTTTTTTAGTTTGGCTTCTTTTACTCTGCATAATTATTTTGAGGTTCATTCATATTCCCTTTATTGCTGAGTAGTATTCCATTGTATGGATATTACTGAAGTTTGTTTATTTACCAGTTGGTAGGCATTTGGGCTATGAACATTTGTCTACATGTTTTCCTTTCCCTTGCATAAATACCTAGGAGTGGAATGACTGGATCATGTGATATTTGTATGTTGACTTTTTTAAAGAAACTGACAAATTGTCTTTCAAAGTGGTTGGTTGTACATTTTATATTCCCACTAGTAGTGTATGACAGTTATAGTTACTCTACATTGTTGCCAACATTGAGTATGGTCAGTCTTTTCCATTTTAGCCATTCTACTGGGTTTGTAGTAATACCTCATTGTGGTTTTGATTTGGGTGTTCCTGATGACAAATGATGTTGAACATTTTTCCATCTGCTTACTTGCCATTCATTCATTTCATCTTTTCTGGTGAAGTGTCTCCCCCCCACCTTTTTGGGGGTTTTTTGTTTGTTTTTTGAGTTTTGAAAGTTGTTTTTATATTCTGGATACAAGTCCTTTATCAGATATATGATTTACATATATTGACCCTACTCTGTGGCTTGTCTTTTTGTTCTCTTAACAGTGGTTTTTTAAGAACAACATTTTAAATTTTGAAGAGGACTGAATTATCAGTTTTTTAAAAAATGGATCAAATCTTTAAAAAAAATGGGGTGCCTGGCTGGCTCAGTTGGTAGAGCATGAGATTCTTGATCTCAGGGTTGTGAGTTTGAGCCCCATGTTAGGTGTAGAGATTAAAATCCTTAGGGAGAAAATGGATTATACTTTTGATATTATATGTAAGAAATTTTTGCTTAACCAAGGTCACAGATTTTTTTTTCTCTATATCTCTTTCTAGAAGTTTTATGTTTTCAGGCTTTATATTTGGGCCTATGATCCATTTCAAGTTAATTTTTATAGATAGTGTAAGCTAAGGATCCAAGGTCATTTTTTCCATGTGGATATCCACTTGTTCCAGCATCACATGTTGAAAAGAATATCCTTTTTTTTTTTTTTTTAAATTATGTTCTGTTAGCCAGCAAGGACTATCCTTTCTCCAGTGAATTGCTTTCTAACCTTTATCAAAATATCCGTGATCTATATACATGTGGGTCTATTTCTGGATTCTCTGTTCTGTTTCATTAATCTTTTAGTCTCCATTTACATCAGTACCACATTGTCTGGATTACTGTAGCTTTATATGAAATCTTGAAGTCAGGTAATGTTAGTCCTCCGACTCTATTCTTCTTTTTCAAAGTTGCTTTGACTATTCTGGGCTCTTTGTATTTCATATATATATAGGATTAGCTTACCAGTTTTCACAAATAATCTTCTGAGATTTTGATTGAAATTGCCTTGAATCTATAGATAATTTAGGGAGATTTGACACCTTAACGTTATTGAGTTTTCTGATCCGTGGACATGGCGTATCTCTCCATTCATTTAGGTCATTTAGGTCTTCTTTAGTTTCTCTCAGCAGTGTTATATAGTTTTCACTGTGCAAGTTTTGCCTATCTTTTGTCAGATTTATCTTTTAAGTATGTCATATTTTTTGGTATTTTAATTTCTGATTGTTCATGGCTAATATTTAGAAATACGAGTTCTGTATATTGATATGTGCCCTACAGCCGTACTATATTATTTCTAGTAGTTTTTTGTTCATTCTAGCAGATTTTTCTACATAATCATATTACCTGCAAATAGTGATAGTTTTACTTTTTCCTTTTCAATCCAGATGTCTTTTCTTTATCTTAACCATATTGCACTGGCTAGAACCTTTACTACAGTGTCAAATAGACATGGTGATAGTGGACATTGTTGTCTTATTCCTGATTTTAGGGGAAAGCATTTACCATTAAGTATGATGTTAGCTGTAGGTTTTTCAATGGATATCTTTTTTTTTTTTAAGATTTATTTATTTATTTTGAGAGAGAAAGCAAGCAAGCATGTGGAGGGGAAGGGGCAGAGGGAGAGGGAGAGAGAGAATCTCGAGCAGACTCCCCACTGAGCACGGAACCCAACATGGGGCTCAATCTCGCTACCCTGAGTTCATGACCTGAACTGAAATCAAGAGTTGGATGCTTGACTGACTGAGCCACCCAGGTGCCCCTCAGTGAATATCTTTTATTAGATGGATATTTGTTTCTGTTACTAGTTTGTTGAGAATTTTTATCAGAAGTGGATGTTGTATTTTGTCAGATGCTTTTTCTGCATCTGTTGAGGTAATTATACGGTTATTAGATTTAGTTTTTTAATTTGGTGAATGACGACATTCATTGATTTTTGAATGTGTAAATCAACTTGAATTCCTGAAATAAACTGTATTTGGTCATGATGTATTATCCTTTTTGTATATTATTGGATTAGATTTACAAAAATTTTGTTTAGGATTTTTGCATCTATGTTCATGAGGGATATTGGTTCATAGTTTTTTTTGGTAATATTTTGGTCTGATTTGGTATCAGGATAATGCTAGCTTCAAAGAATAAGTTGGCAAGTATTCTTTCCTCTTCAGTTTCCTTGAGAGCTTGTGTAACTGATACTATTTCTTCTTTGGATGTTTGGCAGAATTCATTAGTGAAGCCATCTGGGCCTGGAGTTTTTTGTGGGAAGGTTTTGAATTACAGATTCGGGGATCTGTGGCTGGCTCAGTCAGTAGAGCAAGTGACTCTTAATCTCAAGGTTGTGCATTCAAGCCCCACACTGGGTGTGGAGCCTACTAAAAAAATAAAATAAAAAATAAACTACAGATTCAATTTTTAAAATAGATATAAGGTTATTCATATCTGTTTCTTCTTAAATGAGCTTTTGCAGTTTGTGTTTTTCAAGGAATTTCTCCATCTAACCTATTGTTAAATTTGTTGACATTAAATTATTTGAATATTCCTTTATTAATATCTGTGGAATCTGTAGCAATGTCACCTCATTCCTGATAATGTTCATTTGTGTCTTTTACTTTTTATCCTGACTGGACTTTTTTATTAGTTTTACTGATCTTCTGAAAGAACCACTGTTTGGATTTTTAATTTTCTCTGTTTGCTGTTTCACTGATTTTATTCTGGCCTTTATTTTTTCCTTTCTTGTATTTGCTCTGGATTTAATTTCCTTGTCTTTTTCCGGTTTCTTAAGGTGGAAGCTGAGGTCATTAGTTTGAGACCTTCCTTTTCTAAAATAGGTATTTAGTGCTGTAAATCTCCTTTCGAGTAATGTTTTAATGACATATGCTGATATTTTGTGTTTTCATCTTTATTCAGTTTCAGAAAACTTTCTCTTTTGATTTCTTTTTGACCCATGAGTTTTATATAGAAGTGTGTTACTTAGTTTTAAGATGTTATTATTGATCATTGTGGTCAGAGGACATATTTTGTATGATTCAAATGATCTTAAATGAATTGAGACTTACTTTATGGCCTAAAATATGGTATATTTTAAAAAAATATTTGACTTATTTTTGTTGTTCTCATCCAGAGAAAGCAATTGAACTGCGTCTGGCAAAAATTGACCATACTGCGATTCACCCCCATTTACTTGACATGAAGATTGGACAAGGGAAGTATGAGCCGGGCTTTTTCCCTAAGTTGCAGTCTGATGTACTTTCCACTGGGCCAGCCAGCAACAAGTGAGTCAACCCCAGGGATTCCCTGATCCAGCTCCCTAACCAAGGTGGTGAGGGCTATCCAGTATCTGGGCCTGAGCTGATAGAAGACTCCTGGAATTTTGTAAAGCAAATATGGAAAAGACCCAGACTGTCAGGTTGTTCACTTGTTTGAACAAGAATACGGTGACAAAGTATAATTAATTCCTGTCTCTACTCTGCAAATTGGGATAGCTCCACATGCCCAGAAGCTGCAGAAAGCCAGGCTGCAGAAAGCCAGGCTGCAGATAGGTTGCAGTCATCTCTCAGCTAAATTCCATACCATACCTAGCTAGCATTGTATCTTCAGTAAGTGGTAATTGAAATAATTGGAGTCTGAACTGAAAGTAATTACTTTAGCAGGGTTGCTCTTTTTTAATTACTTTTGGAGATGAGTGTATCAAAGCCCAGACAAAGTTGAATGAGTATAGTTTTGGGTCTGCATATGAAGTGTTTTTGTACATGTTTTAAGAGAGCTGTGTCTATGTTCCCAAGTTTCTCTTGCCTAGTCACTGAAGTCTAAACTCCTTTTCTTCAAGGTCTCTGAGCTATCTCTGGTGACTTTTTGGTGGTTTTTCTATGCCCAGTGTTGTTCCCTAGATGTCCAGGTTCTCTCCTGTCAGTAACTTGACTTTACTTTTTTTAGTGCGATGTTCATAATTTGCCTGCTTGGATTCTGTCAGGTGGACAAAAAGGAATGCCCCTGCCCAGTGGAGGCGGAAAGATCGGCAGAAGCAGCACACAGAACACCTGCGTTTAGATAATGACCAGAGAGAGGTAAGACACCTTAAGAGTGACAAACAGTGACACTATGACTATTTTATACACTCCTTCTCTTTCCCATTTCCTTGGCCTCTGATCTAATTCAAATGTCTTAGCAATGACCTCTCCCCATAAAGAAGGGTTAATACTGGGTTAGTTCCTGATACCTGATACTGGGCCTTGGTTATGACAAATCCAGAATGTACGATGTTCTGCAAGTGACAGCTGGCTATTAACCATGTAGATCCTCTCCCTGAGCCACACCCTGTTTGTAGCCCCATCAGGAATGATGTCCTGCTTAAGAAGAGAGCCTTTCACTGTCCTTTCAGTACTCAGTCATGTATGATCTCTGGGGAGTATGATAGGAACCTCAGAAGATAAGAGTCTGAAATTTGGGAGAATACTTTTAAAATTTGTGAGGCTTTTTATGTGTGTAGTATGGTAGTAAAGAAGTTAATTCTGTTAGAGTGAGAAGGAAGAAAAGCTGGACTTGAGTTAATACTGTGAATCACTGGGGAGTAGGGAGCTTTTCTTCTATTTTTTATGTATCTTAATTTAAATCGGGTAATCTTGACTTTTTTTCTTAGAGGTACAAAAGAGAGGAATGTTATCATCAGGTGCCTGGGGATTAGGGATTCCTGAATTGACCTCCTGAGTTTACCAGCTGAGTTTCTTAGCTCTACTGTAACTTGTTCCCAGTGAAGTTTCTAGTTCTAAACCTCAGGATGGAGACCCTGCCTTACTTAGTTGCAGAGAAGTTGTGAAAATGGAGCTTCACCTTCAGAGTCCCATTTCAGGAACTTCTCTTTGAGAAAAGACCTTGCAATTTACATTTTATACATTTAAAACCTGTTAAAGCATATTGTTTTCAAATGTGTCTGGCACCTAAGTGAATGGGAAAACAAATACCATTTTGTCTTTGCTGTTTTTTAAAGGAATAAATTAGAATTGCAGGGTATGGTTATGAATTTTTAACTGCTGATTTAAAGAATATGATTGTGCTTAGACTTTTTATGAAGGTGGCATAAGGGATTTGGGGTATTGGTGTTATTTTAGAAGTGTCCCCTGGGTCTTCCACCTCACCTCCATATTACTTTTTTTAGTAGTGTTTATTGAGCATGTTTTTTTGGTCAAATCACTGTAGTAAGCACTCTGAAATAAAAAGATGACAGGGGAGGTAGGCTTGTCCTCAGGGAATACCAGTTTATTAAGGGAACAAAGTCAGGTACACAAATAACTTTAGTAGAACAGTCTTTGGAAAGGGCCATATGAGAGGCAAGTCAGTGTTTGATCTCTGATGATCAGAGCTCAGTTCTACCTGGCGTAGTATTCAAATAAGACCGAGGGAGCCATCATCTCTTTAAGCCTCAAAGGATGATGGGATTGTGAGAGACAAAGAAGAGCATTCAAGTAGAAGAAATGGAGGATCAAATGCTTGGTAGTTGTTGTGTAATGGAGGCTGTGGACAGAATACTTTGGAATAAAGAGGTACAGGAGAGGAGGTAGGTAACAAACTAGGAGGCAGGTAGCAGTAGTCCAGGTGAAGGAATTGAAGCCTAACCTTGGGGGTTGGGAGGAGGGGCAGATTGAGGACCAGAAGATAGAATGGACAGAATTGTACTACTGGAAAGTCTAGGGTAAAAATATTGGTTGCGAACTTGTGCTGCTGATAGGATGTCAGTGCGCAGTTCACTGAATTGATATGAGCTCTGTGTTAAAACAAATAGCATATGGAGAATCACCAGCACATTGTAGAAAAACAGAAGATGCAGTTGTTGTTTTGAATGTGCACTCTTATTTTCCAGGCCCTAATTTAGCAAGGCTATACTTCATGATAGTAAGGGTAGATATTTTTGATATGGGCGGAAGAGTTAAACTCCTTGCAGCATGGTGGAGAAAATGAGTTTCTCATTAGTACTTTGAAATTTGAGTGGGTTTGTACACTGAGCTATACATGCTGCAGCCATGTGTTAGCTATGTGTTAGCCATGTGCTCTTTACCTCTCCTATCATTAAAGCAAAGGTAATTACGGTACTCATGAAATGCCTTACATCAGAGAAAACTTATCATATTGTCTTAGTTTTTCTTTTTGCTGCAAGAATTGCATTTTAAGCTTTCCACCTCCAACGGTAAGCGTAAGAAAGAGGCAGTAAGAAAGTGTGGGGTGATAGTAGTGCCCTCTTCAGGCTCTCATTAGTACTGGTCACTGTGGTTTGTGTGCATGGATCCAAAGAGCCTTTGATTTTTCTGTTTGCTGTAGAAGTACATCCAGGAAGCCAGGAATATGGGCAGTACCATCCGCCAACCCAAACTGTCCAACCTCTCCCCATCAGTGATTGCTCAAACCAACTGGAAGTTTGTAGAGGGCCTGCTCAAGGAATGCCGCAACAAGGTGAGCTATGGTTGCTCGTGAACCTGTGCTCTTTTCCTTGGCAGCCAAGGGGAGACCACATCTGGGCTCTGACCGCTCTTCCTTGGCTTTAAAAATATTGTTAATATAATGAGATAGTACTGATTTTAAGATCCTGTTAACTTGGAATTAGGTGTATTTGTTTTAAATAAATATACCATTACTGGAGAGCAGGCACACTTTGCTTGATATTAATTTAATATGTATTTTTTAAAACTGAGAGATGGATGTAGTTTTCAATTTTAGACATCTTACATTACTTACATGAAATCCTTGTAGTTGAATTGTCTTCAACACATTAATCTTACACACATGAAAATGTTTCTGCTTCTCTGTTTTAATTTGATAGCAGTAATATCATTATCTAGACACAAGAATTTACTGGGTGCCAATTATGTGCCAGGCCAAAGTGTGTTGTTCAGTTTAAGCTTATTGTTGGGATGTTTTTTCAATTCTACAGACAGTAATGTTTTTAAGCTTTATTGAGGTATACTTGATATACAAAAAATTACACATTTTTTTTTAAGTAGACTCCACACCTACTCATGACCCTGAGATAAGACCTGAGCTGAGATCAAGAGTGGGTAGCTTAACCGACTGAGCCACCCAGGTGTCCCTACACACATATTTTATTTTTATTTATTTATTTATTTATTTTTAAAGATTTCATTTATTTATTTGAGAGAGTGAGAGACAGCGAGAGAGGGAACACAAACAGGGGGAGTGGGAGAAGGAGAAGCAGGCTTCCCGCCGAGCAGGGAGCCCGATGCGGGGCCCAATCCCAGGACCCTGAGACCGTGACCTGAGCCAAAGGCAGACGCTTAACGACTGAGCCACCCAGCGCCCCCTACACACATTATTTTAATGTACACATTTTGACAAGTTGGGCATATGCATACACCCATGATACTGTCACCATAATCAATCTATCACTACACAGATCTGTCACTTCTAAAAATTTCCTTATGTTATTTTGTGGGTTTTGTTTGTTTTTGTGGTAAGTATACTTAACATGAGATCTATTCTTTTAACATATTTTAAAGTGCACAATAATCTATTGTTAATAGGTGCTATGTTTAAAAATAGACACTTAGATCAGTGGAACAGAATAGAGTCCAGAAATAAACCCAAGATTATTTGGTCAATTATTTTTATTTTTTTATTTTTTTAAAGATTTTATTTATTTATTTGACAGAGAGAGAGATAGTGAGAGCAGGAACACAAGCAGGGGGAGTGGGAGAGGGAGAAGCAGGCTTCTCGCGGAGCAGGGAGCCCGATGCGGGGCTCGATCCCAGGACCCTGGGATCATGACCTGAGCCGAAGGCAGATGCTTAACGACTGAGCCACCCAGGCGCCCTATTTGGTCAATTATTGACAAAGGAGGCAGGAATATGCAATGGGAAAAAGACAGTTTCAACAAATGGTGTTGGGAAAACTGGACAGCTACATGCAAAAGAATGAAACTAGACCACTTTCTTACACCATACACAAAAATAAACTCAAAGTGGATTAAGGATCCAAATGTGAGACCTGAAACCATAAAAATCCTAGAAGAGAGCACAGGCAGTAATTTCTCTGACACCGGCCATAGCAACATCTTTCTCGATACATCTCTTGATAAACTATTGGGACTACATCAAAATAAAAAGCTTCTGCACAGCAAAAGAAATAATTAACAAAACTAAAAAAAGGCAACCTACTGAATGGGAGAAGATATTTTCAAATGACGTATCTGATAAAGGGTTAGTGTCCAAAATATATAAAGAACTTACACAACTCAACACCAGTAAAACAAATAATCCAATTAAAAATGGGCAGAAGACATGAACAGACATTTCTCCAAAGAAGACATACAGCTGGCCAACAGACACATGAAAAGATGGTCATCATCAATGAAATGCAAATCAAAACCACAGTGAGATATCACCTCATACCTGTCGGAATAGCTAAAATCAAAAACACAAGAAACAACAAGTGTTGACAAGGATGGTAGAGAAAAAGGACCCCTTGTGCACTGTTGGTAAGAATGCAAACTGGTGCAGCCACTGTGGAAAATAGTATGCGGGTTCCTCAAAAAATTAAAAATAGGACAACCCTATGTTCCAGCAGTTGTACTCCTGGGTATTTACTCAAAGAATACAAAAACACTAATTCAGAAAGATATGTATACCCCTGTGTTTATAGTAGCATTATTTACAATAGCCAAATTATGGAAGCAGCTCAAGTGTCCATCGATTGATGAATGGATAAAAAAGAAGTGGTGTATATGTATAGGAAGATTACTTAGAAAAGAGAATGAAATCTTGTTATTTGCAACAACATGGATGGATCTGGAGGGTATTATGCTAAGTGAAATAAGTCAGTCAGAGAAAGACAAATACCATATGATTTCACTCTTATACTGAACTTAAGAAAGAAACGAACAAAGAAAAGAGACAAACCGAAAAACAGACTCTTAACTGTAGAGAACAAACTGATGGTTGCCAGAGGGGAGGTGGGAGGGTGGATGGGTGAAATAGATGAAGGGGATTAAGAGTACACTTTTTCTTGATGAGCACTGAGTAATATATGGAACTATTGAATCACTATATTGTACACCTGAAACTAATATAACACTGTATGTTAATTACACTGGAATTAGAATAAAAAATAAAAGATAAAATAAATTAAAAAAAATAAAGTGATGGGACGCCTGGGTGGCTCAGTCAGTTAAGTGTCTGCCTTCGGCTCAAGTCATAGTCCCATATTGCACTCCTTGCTCAGTGGGGAGCCTGCTTCTCCCTCTGCTTGCCGCTCCCCCTGCTGGTGCTCTGTCTGTGTCTCTGTCTCTCTGACAAAAAAAATAAATAAAATCTTGGGGAAAAAAAAGATGTGTATATATGTACAATGGAATATTACTCAGCCATTTGCAACAACGTGGATGGAACTAGAGGGTATTATGCTAAATGAAATAAGTCAGAGAAAGACAAATATATGATTTCACTCATGTGGAATTTAAGAAACAAAACAGATGAACATAGGGGAAGAGAGGGAAAAATAAAATAAGATAAAGACAGGGGGAGGCAAACCATGAGAAACTCTTAACTATAGGGAACAAACTGAGGGTTGCTGGAGGGCAGATGGGTGGGAGGATGGGGTAGTTGGGTGATGGGCTTTAAGGAGGGCACTTGAGGTAATGAGCACTGGGTGTTATATGCAACTGATGAATCACTAAATTCTACCCCTGAAACTAATACTATACTACATGTGAACTAACTTGAATTTAAATAAAATCTTGGAAGAAAGAAAAAACAAAAGTAAATTATTTGTCCTTAATTTTGATCCCCTTGACAGGTATGTCAGATGTATTTCTAACCTTAAATGCTTGCAGGTTTGTTTGGTAAGATCAGTTAAACGATGAGAAACAGAGAATGTCGGAAGTGACTGTGACCAAAGGGTTTTATTCAACTCTTTCATCTCATAAATGCAAAAAATTAATGCAGAGTGATGGTATCACTTGCTCATGGTCATACAGTGATTGCTGTGTTCTTATCTTTGTAACTGAACTTTTATTTTTTTTAAAAGATTATATTTATTTATTTATTTGACAGAGACACAGTGAGAAACGGAACACAAGCAGGGGGAGTGGGAGAGGGAGAAGCAGACTTCCTGCTGAGCAGGGAGCCCGATGCGGGTCTCAATCCCAGGACCCTGGGATCATGACCCGAGCCGAAGGCAGACGCTTAATGACTGAGCCACCCAGGCGCCCCTGTAACTGAACTTTTAAAGAATGCACTTCACCATGACCTGACCTATATGATGGGGAATAAATATACTTTATGTCTCTAGGTCTTACTTATCTTGTCCTTCCCAGCCCAGCAGATGTGCTGTATGGGTCACCACCGCTCTCTCTAGTTGCATGTGATCCTGCTCACTGTGGTTATCTAATCCTACTGACTGATTCCTTGTAGACCAAGAGGATGCTGGTGGAGAAGATGGGCCGAGAGGCTGTGGAACTAGGGCACGGGGAGGTGAACATCACAGGGGTGGAGGAGAACACCTTGATTGCCAGCCTTTGTGACCTCCTAGAGAGGATCTGGAGTCATGGGCTACAAGTAAAGCAGGTAAGGAATGTCTAGACTCTCCCTGCTGAGCAAACTGTCTTTCTCTTTTAACTTACTAGCTTTCCCACACTCTTCCAGCTGGGCTGGCTTTGAAAAATGGTGCATGCCATGTGTGGGGTGAGACTTGAAATAGCTAAACAAATAAATAAGTAAATAAATGGGATCCAAACTATTTTCTTTAAAAAATATGCTTCATGAATCTGTGTGTTAGACATTTTTAGAGTGGCATCTTCCTTATTGTAAATAGATCTAAAGGCCAGTTTGATAGATCCTTTTTGGCAGCTGGCCCTGGTCTGGAGATGGGACACAAAAGAAAGAACTTGGAGCTCGTAAGTACTCTAAGGGTCCTTCACTAATTGTACATTTCCAGTGGAAAAAGTTCTGTCATTAACATTTCTTTTATATACAGATAGCTTAACTGTCTAAAGATTTGAGAAAGGACTGCAGGAAATTGAGTAAGTTTGATTGTCACTGCTTGATACCAGAGAATTTCCTTATTTCAGAATACTCTATTTGGAATAGCTAGTCAAGATGGACAACTTTTACTTTTATGCATTTTTAAATTTGAAGAGAACTTGAAATCTTTTCAAAAACAGTTTTAGGGGCGCCTGGGTGGCGCAGTTGGTTAAGTGTCCGACTCGTGATTTCAGTTCAGGTCATGATCTCATGGGTCGTGCTCCATGAGATCTCATGGAGATTGAGCCCTGCAATGGGCTCTGCACTCAGCATGGGGTCTGCTTGAGATTTTCTCCCTCTGCCCCTCTCCCCACTCGTGTTCTCTCTCTCTCTCTAAAGTAAGCTTTAAAAAAAAAAACAACAGTTTTAATATGGATAAATTAGAAAAACATGTAAGTATCCAGCAAGTATTTATTGAGGGCTGACAGTGTGCCAGGCACTTGTTTGTTAGTGAACAAAACAGACCAAGATCTCTGCCCTTCTAATTTCTTTTTTTAAGATTTTATTTATTTGACAGAGACACAGCGAGAGAGGGAACCACAAGCAGGGGGAGTGGGAGAGGGAGAAGCAGGGAGCCCGATGTGGGGCTTGATCCCAGGACCCTGGGACCATGACCTGAGCTGAAGGCAGATGCTTAACGACTGAGCCACCCAGGCACCCTGATCTCTGCCCTTCTGGAGTGCCATTGTCATGGGTATAGAGACAGTCTACCGTATCTGTCCTTCAAAACATTTTTCTGTGCACATTGTACCCACATACCATGGATATTTAAAAATCCAACCACAATGAGATACTTTTTCACATCCACTAAGATAACTAAAATAAAAAAGACAGACAGTAACAAGTTTAGTAAGGATCTGGAGAAATTAGAACCTTCACACATTGCTGGTGGGAATGTAAAACAGTGCAGCCATTTTGGAGCATAGTCTGCCAGTTCCTCAGAGTGTTAAACATAGTGTTATATGACACAGTGAGTCCACTTTTAGCTATGTACTCAAGATAAATGGAAACATATGTTTGTATAAAAACATTTACACAAATGTTCATAGCAGCAATATTCCTAATAGGCCAGAAATAGAACAGCCCAAATGTCCATCAGTTGATGAATAGATACACTAAATTGTGGATATCTATACAATGGAATATAATTCAGCAGTAAAAGGAATGAGGGATGATACACGGCTCAACATACTAAGTGAAAGAAGCCAGTCACAAAAGACCACATATTATATGATCCCATTTATATAAAATGTCCAGAATAGGCAAATCCATAGACAGAAAGCAGATGAGGGGATATCAGAAATGGGAGTGAAGGAGATTAGGGAGTGACTGATAATGGGCATGGGGTTTCTTTTTGGATGATGACAATGTTCTAAAATTAGGTAGTGATGATGGTTGTACAACTCTGTGAACGTACTAAAAACCAGATTTTTTTTTTTGGTAACAAAATCGTATACTTTGTAAGTGTGAATTTTATGGTAATGTGAATTATATCACAGTAAAACTTTAAAAATCTAGATGGGATCATACTGTTCATAATGTTTTGTAACTTGCTTTTTTTACCTCATAATATTTTTTCCATGTCCTTAACTAATTTTTAGGTGATACTGTAGTAAGTATTTAAGAGCTCAAACTATGAATCAGATAGACCTGGGTTTGATTCCTACTTAATAACTTTATGAAACTGATCAAGATTCGTGGTTTTTCTTTTTTTTTTTTTTTTTAAGATTTTATTTATTTATTTGAGAGAGAGAGAATGAGAGAGAACACATGAGAGGGGGGAGGGTCAGAGGGAGAAGCAGACTCCCTGCCGAGCAGGGAGCCCGATGTGGGACTCGATCCAGGGACTCCAGGATCATGACCTGAGCTGAAGGCAGTTGCTTAACCAACTGAGCCACCCAGGCGCCCCAAGATTCGTGGTTTTTCTAAGCTTCTCTTTCATCTTGTATATGATGGACTTTTTAAAGTACCCACCTCCATAGGATTCTTGTGAGGATTTGCTAAGGTAGTTTAAGTGAAGCACTAAACTCAGAGCCTGGAATTTGGGATGTGCTCTGTAAATGTTTGTCATTATTACTACTCTTCTCAGATTTCAGTTTTAGTTACTGTATCCATTGTATATGTTTTCCATGTTTGAATCAATCCTTTATTACTAGTTATTTAGGTTATTTCTGATTTTTCAGTATTATAAACAACAGTGTGGTTAATAAATTTTTTTAATGCTAAAAATTGTGTATCACCTCCCTAAAATTTGAGAATCCTCTAGTATAATAGCAGTACTATGGGCTTTGGAGTCAGAAAGACTGGGATTTGAATCCTAGTTCTGCTGGATGACTTCCAGTAACTTGTGATTTTTGAATCTCATTTTCTTTATCCATACTATAGGAATTAATCAAATCTACCTTTGAGGGTTATGATAATTAGATGTAATAAAAATAAATACCTGGCATGTGGTAGGTTTATAACATATGGTGGCTATTATGTTAGGCTCTACATGAAGAATTTGTTTTTTTCCTTTTCTGTATAACAAATGAGTAGAATATACGTCATCATTTTATCATTTTCCTTTAAGTTGAGTGAGCCTGACACTTAAAATTGAGCTCTTTAGCTTTTTGGTATGCCCCCCCCAACTTTAATGTTTGCCATAAAAATTTCTAGAGAGCTAGTGAGCCTTCTGCATTTTAAGAAATAATACCTATCATCACATGTTCTAAACCTGTCTTTGAGGCTTTGCAGCCATATTCTGCAAAAATTCCCATAGCATGGGAGGAATATTTTTTGGAGCCCATTTGAGTTTCTTCTCAGTTTGGATAGATAGAAGCTACTTGTTTAGTGAGAAACTAATACAAAATAATGGGGTCCCATTTTGTTCTGGATCCTGCATTTGGAGCATGAAAAGTGAAGCACTGACATTGTCAGCAGAGGGAAGCAAGGGTGTGTGCTTTTTGGCAGGGTGTTAGTACCCTCAGGGATGCATGCATGGTCAGCTGCGGATTGACTGTGACTATCTCTGCTGGGTTTCTACTGCATGTTCTCCTTAGACCTTCACTTTGCTAGCATGTGTGTAGAGCACCTCTCTCCTGGTGAGACATTCTTTGGTTATGTTCCAGTGCAGAAGTTCTGTAACCTGGTTACCTGGACTCCATCATGGAGATTATGCATGATCCTGCAGTCACCCACACTGTGACCAAATTCGCTGTTAGAGAGTGATCTTATTGCCCCTTCTGAGGGCACCTAACTGATCAACTACCTATTTTAATCTACTTAGAAAGTAGAGAGAACCCAAACAGCAGTTTTTGCTGCTAGCTTCCTAAATTTTGTTATTGGCCATGACTGCTCACAACTCTCTTTGGCTTTCAGTGACATTTTTCAAGGAGATGGGCATCCTTCTCTAGTATATTCTTCTAACAATAAGAGGTGAGGTTTGTTTTTTCATAGTGGTTTTGTAACTGCTGCCCTATGGGTAAGTGAGAATGAGTTGTTTCTCACTTGTGTATGACATCCTTGGAGAATCCGGTGCTATCTGTATTTTTCTTTCCCTATATAATACCCCAAATGGGTAGTTAGACTAAATTGAACCTTGCAGTCTCAGTCAGCCTCTGTGCAAAAGAGGAAAAAGAATAATCGTAACTCCTGAGCTATAAAGTCCCCAGTGCCCTATCCCTGAGCTTCAGCCCAGCGCTGCTCTCTCGCTCCTGCCTTTGCTCTCTCTCCGGTAAAATCACCGTGAGCCAGGTGTCCTTCTGGCATGGCAGGCTGGTGCTGCTCTAGTCTTTGGCTTTTCGGCAGCGTTGCATGTGAGGGCTCTCTGGTGACTGGCCGTACTTAGTGTAGGTCACATCCATACACGTCTGCCTTCCTAGTCTTCCTGGATTCTGGGGATAAAGTAATGAATAAGCCAAAGTCCCTGCTGTTTTAGGAGCCTAGTCTAACCATTTTGGTAGAGGGATGGACAGATTTCTGGAAGCTGAATCACGAAATCAAAGAGTGTGAATATTTTAAGCTCTTGTATTGTCTTTCACATATATTGTATCAATACACCAGTTAGTGTATGGAAGTTGTAAGTCTCATTGATGTTGTTGAACATCATTTAAAAAAAAAATATTTGGTTTCTCAATGAATAAAAGTCTTTTCTAGTTTTAACTTGTGTGTTTTATAAAGAAATACCATTATGATTATTGGGTTTTGTTTTAAGCTAGTTAAATCCTTTTTTTTTTTTTTTAAAGATTATTTATTTGAGAGAGAGAGAAAGCAGAGTGAGAGCACGATTGGCGGGTGGTGAGCAGAGGGAAAGGGAGAAGCAGACTCCCCATAGGGAGCCTGATGCAGGGCTCTATCCCAGGACTCTGGGATCATGACCTGAGCCAAAGGCAGATACTCAACTGAGCCACCCAGGTGCCCCCTTTTTTTCCTTTTTTTTTTTTTTAAGTTGGCTAAATCTTATAGGATATCCAAACATATAGCAAGTTTATGTTAACAGCTTTCTGATCTATAGATGAGGGTTTTCTTCCATTCAAGTGCTTGATTTTTTTTCCCCCTAGAATCTATCAAATGGATAGAAACAAAATAGATCCCCAGTATTCTCAAGGGACAAATCTTGAGACCTTAAATCCTCACATTCATCCAAGAGCATAAAATTTTATTCAGAATGTATAACTTCATAAATTAAATGATCTCTTCCAGGCAGTCTATATAGTATCACTATTGGGAGCAATGGTTCTGCCATTAGATTGAAGCTTGAATCCCAACACTCTGTTTACCATCTGTCTGATCTTTTACAAGTTACTTAATCTTTCTGATGCTCAATTTGCTCTTTTCTAAAGAGAATGAAAATAGAGGTACCTATCCTGTAGGATTGTTGAGAGCATCAAATAAAGTATTATATTTTGAACATGCATTAAATAAAGTATTATATTTTGAACATTTAACATAGTGCTTAGTTTGTAACAAGTCTCAGGACATAGTAGCTTCTATTATTATTACTATCACTTCTCTGAAATATAGAACTAAAGTCATTTATAAAATTATAATAAATCCTACTACTAAAAAAAAGCATAATACTACATTTACGTTATATCAGATATATAGAAACATTTACCATGAATTTAAAATAAAGTTTTTATCACCTAACAAAGGGCACTGTGTATTGCAGGATGACTAGAAAGAGACAAAGCAGTGGCTGGGTCGCCAGCTGGGCTCACTCACCACATAGGCAAATTGCTCCCTTACCTCAGGATTGCAAATGCTAATCAGACTTGTGCCTTGGTAAAGTGACAAATTACTACATGTCTCATAGTTTAAACTGCAACTCTTACATTTCAAAATGCTAAGGTTCTGTTATATTAGCTATAATTAAATACCAGCCTACCTTCCTGCAGGCCTCTTCATTTTTACCTTCAATAGTAAATCCTCATCTTAGTGACAGCTTATTCTCTTCAGCCTGCCCTAAGGGCAGTAATGCCTTTAAATGTTTTAGGAAATTCAGGAGCTATCGTAGAATCTTGTAGACTGGATATTAGCTCCTCAGTACAGAAACCATCATGCTCTACCCAAGCTGGGCTTTAACCAGCTTAGAAGTTGATAGGTTGTTTGCTTTTTTTCTTTCTTATCCACTGGTCCATTCGCAGACTCTTTTTAGCCATGTCCTGTTTGAAGTGGTGGACCATTTCTCTTTTCTATTCCTTTCAAGTCTTCTTTATATTTCTCCTGCATTTTAGTAGGGTGATATATTTGTACATATTGCATCTGGGTGTACATCGAGATAAGGAAACAGTAGAGATACTTTTTAGTAAAAGCCCATATCTATATGTTAAAATTATCTGTGACTGTGTTGACTGGATGCCTTGGCCTCTGAAATCTGAACTGATAGGTGTTTCTTCCTTGTGTTGGTTCCAGGGGAAATCAGCCTTGTGGTCCCACCTGTTACATTATCAGGAAAACCGGCAAAGAAAACTCACATCAGGAAGCCTCAGTACCTCAGGTAAGATGGTTTCTACACCACTGGGGAGAACCCCCTCCACCCACTTTCCCATCCCCCATTGGAGTGATCAACTGCAGTAGATTATTCTAGGTCATTAGAACCTTTGCTGTATAATGTTTCCTTTTTTAAATATTAAGCTACTCGGCTCTCTGAACCACAGAGTGTGCCAAAGCCATGGGATTTGCTTTCGTTATGTATTTCTATACCCCCCCCCTTTAAAAGTAAATTCTGTGCCCGACCTGGGGCTTGAACTCATGACCCCCAAGATTGAGAGTTGCATGCTCTGTTGGCTGAGCCAGTTAGGTGTCCCTGTTTCTGTACCTTTTGATCAGTGAGATAGAAGATTTATATCAGCAAGAGGACAGTCTTAGAATCAATTTAGGTTTTTAATGGATTTGTGTGGTACTGGTGTCCTGTGTTTGGAGCAGGTTGTCTTTAGAGTTTTTTGTTTTATACCTCAGAGATGGGCATTGAGATCATCTATCAGTTAAGAGAGCCTGTGTCCTACCTTGGAACTCCTCAGAGTCAAGACCTGATGTGAATGATCTCTTAACACTTCTTTTACTTTTTTTTTTTTAAAGATTTTATTTATTTGACAGAAAGAGAGAGAGCACGGACAAGTAGGGAGAGCGGCAGGCAGAGGGAGAGGCAGGCTCACCGCTGAGCAGATAGCCTAGTGTGGAGCTCGATCCCAGGACCCTGGGATCATGACCTGAGCTGAAGGCAGGCACTTAACCGACTGAGCCACCCAGCCGCCCTTTCTTTTCCATTTTTTATTTTCCTGAAAGATTTTATTTATTTATTTGACAGAGACACAGTGAGAGAGGGAACACAAGCAGGGGGAGTGGGAGAGGGAGAAGCAGGCTTCCCGCTGAGCAGGGAGCCCGATGCGGGGCTCGATCCCAGGACCCGGGGATCATGACCTGAGCCGAAGGCAGACGCTTAATGACTGAGCCACCCGAGCATCCCCTTTTCCATTTCTAATTTAATAAAAGTATCGGAGTTGGGGGGCTCCTGGGTGGCTCAGTCGTTAAGCGACTGTCTTCGGCTCAGGTCGTGATCCCAGGGTCCTGGGATCGAGCCCCACATCAGGCTCCCTGCTCGGCGGGAAGCCTGCTTCTCCCTCTCCCACTCCCCCTGCTTGTGTTCCCTCTCTCGCTGTGTCTCTCTCTGTCAAAAAAAAAAAAAAAAATCTAAAAAAAAAAATATCAGAGATGATCTAGTCCAGCCCTTTATTTTACAAGAGGAGGAAACTGGGATCCAGAGAGGAATTGAATTTATTCAAGATCACATACTGCGTTCATGGAAGAGGCCAGATTGGGAGCCAGGCCTCTTGTCCCCTGGTCTGGTGTTCCTCCTGCAGTGCCCCTTCCAGGACAGCCCCCCTCCTTCCTGTACTTCTTGGCATGCTCACATGCGCGCTTTCTGTCTCTCTCTCAAACAAATAAATCTTCTAAAAAAAGCCAAATATAATAATAATAATGAAAAATTTTGGAATTTTGTGAGAATTACCAAAATGTGACACAAAGACATGAAGTGAGCAAATGCTGTTAGAAAAATGATGCCAGTAGACCTGCTTGACACAGAGTTGCCATAGACCTTCAGTTTGTAAAAAAAAAAAAAAAAAAACCAGTATCTGTGAAGCACAATAAAGTGAAAGTGCAACAAAATGCGGTATGCATGTGTTGTATCTAGGGATCCTAAGCATTCTGGGACATGTTCTTTACACATTCCCTTGGCTCTTTTGTAGCCCAGTTTGAGGCAAGAACAGGACCTGAGTAGTAGCTCCAAATGGAAATACTGCTTCTGTGGATGCATGATGACAACATGCTAGATCAGGAGCCAGAAATTTGTTTTTCCTCCAGTCCTGACTTTGCCACTTGGTAACTAGGGCAAAGCATTTACCTACTCTGACTTTCAGTTTCCTTCTCTGTGATACCTTCCTTGGCTATCTAGTTGTTAGAGGATTAAATGAGATAATATGTATAAGAGTATAGCATCTGATACCTACTAAGTAGTTAATAAATATTCATGAAACACTGTTACCAAAATAACCAACTATTTCCTGTACAAAGAGTCAGGATCGCTGTTTGGATAGTCAGATCTCTCTTGGGACATGACCAGCTTTTTTGTTCTAGGAATACTTCTTGATTCAGAACGGAGGAAGTCTGATGCCAGCTCGGTCATGTCTCCCCTGAGAATCTCCCTCATTCAGGATATGAGGTCAGTCTGGGTTCATATATACTAAGCTACTAAAAGCCTGTTTTCAGTTGCTCCTTAGGTGTCTGCTTTAAATAGCAGGGTCTCAGTGACGTAGGCTTCTACAGCATCTCCATTAACCAGGAAGACCTCGTCATTGGTCTTGTGCTTCATGATGCAGTTGTAGAGCTGTATGAGCAGTTGAGTTTCCTGACATTTTTGGAGAATTATACCGGAGTATCACAGGCTCCAGGGTTTGCCTGGTTTTTTTGAGAGCTGTATTGTCACTGCCCCCACCCCCTGCCCCCTGCAAATTGTGGTGAGCCTTTCTGCAAAGCCACACGGAAGCCTAGGATTTAGAGAACAAGAGAGGTGGATTGTCACCAGGATGGGATAGGATTGTCTCACCAGGCCTGCTTGGCTTTACAGGGGGAGGTATTGGTAGTGAGTTCCGCTTCTACCCCACTCCCCACCTCCTTTTTCCCATTCTCCCTTCAGGCACATCCAGAACATTGGGGAAATCAAGACTGATGTGGGGAAGGCCAGAGCATGGGTGCGACTATCCATGGAAAAAAAGTTACTTTCCAGACACCTGAAGCAGCTTCTCTCAGATCATGAGCTCACCAAGTAAGGCCATTCCACCTGGAGTAGAACCAGGCTCCCAGGAATGGTGGGGAGGGTTTGGAAACCCCTGTGTGAGGAGGGAGAATATTCACTATTTCATTTCTGCTGTGTTCAGCTAAACTCAAATTGCATATGAAGATTTTGTAGCATTTCCTCTTCTCCCTCTTTAACTATAGAAGAAAAATTCTGCTATGTTTGTTCTTCCTACCTTCTCCATTTGCATGTCCCCAAATAGCTTTCTTAAAGAGGTAGTGAGAAGGATGGGGTCCTTATTGGGTACCTCAGAGTTTTTAGGGCTCCCCTCTCCTTACTGCACTCAGGAGACTTGTATACCTCTTAGGCACAGGGCATTTTCTTGGTCTCTTTCCTGTCCTGGGGAAGAAAGGACTAGGGAGTGAAAAGGAAACTTCTAAGATATCCCCTTATCTCTTTTGTTCTCTTATGAGGCCAGGGCCAGCCCAAACCAAAACAACAATCTTTCCTCTTCCTCTCTGGACCCTTCCTGAGTTTCCCTAGAGCTTAAAAAGGCTTTCCAATGGCTCTCATGGGCCCCCTCCCTCCACACTTTCCACCTAGAAAGAGGAAGAGGAGAGATTCCATGGTTCTCACATTCCCAGGGGCCATTAAACCTACAGTTCCCTTCTCTGGATTTAATATTCTTTGTATTCTTTTTGTACCCTAGCTACCAGAGGAGGAGTGGGAAGGAGGACTGTCCCCCTTCTCTGCCTCTCGGGCCACCACCTCTCCACTTTTCCTATGTTTGGCTCTTTCTTCACTGGCAAGCCTCTTGGACATTTTTGTTTAGCATTTCCTTAGGCATCTTTTCATGGTGTCCTTTATTATCTGACTTCCCCAAGGATGATAAAGCAGAGGACTGGTTCTTGGGGAAATTTTGTGTAGCCAGTTGATTAAACCTGCAATATCTGTTTTTATTCAAAGTGAAAATATAATGATTTAGATTGTTTACTGTGCATGTAAAACATAGCAAGAACTAGGTTTAAAACCTTGATAAGTTAGGTCATTTTGAGAGGTTGTGAAACAGCAATTTTTAAAGCACTTAAATTTGATTTGAGACAAAAGGGCTTAGGGATAAAATTTGGAGACGGGGAGAACAACTAAAAGAGAACAAGTGAACGTGTAAGCCTTTGGAAGGGAAGTGTATGCACACCAGATTCTAGGGCACAGTTGTGTGTGGTTAAAAAAAAAAAATTGCCATTGTAGCAGGATAGGCAGGAGTGTTTCCTGCTGGCCAGTGTGGGTGTCACCAGCAGGAGGATAGGGAGGCATCTGAAAGATGGTCGAGCACAAGCACTTTGTGAAGTCCAGAACAGTGGCTAGGTCTAGGGTGTGTATGAGCCTAAAGGCCCAGGCCACAGCAAACAGGGCACAGACCTTGGTCAGGAGGCTAATTTTGGTTTCTTTAAACTGTAGCCCCGTTTAAAGGAGATAAGCTCAGAATTTACTCAGTACTAGAAACTTTCCACCTTATAGTCTGGCCCCAGTGCTACTCCAGTGAGTGGAAAATGGGTTTTGCTGCCACAGATTGCATTTTGGATGGGGTATAAGGGAGAAAAAAGGGGCCCTTCGTCAAAATCTGTTTATTCCTTCATTCTGCTCTCTCTTATCTTTCTCTTCAGTTTGCTTAAAGCTCCAGCCACATCATACTTCTCACCCTTCTCAGTATGTCTTTAGTCCTTTCAGGGCCTAGTCAGAAGTTTTTTCACTAGAGTTTGTCTAGACATCTCAGAGACTGGGTTCATTCTTCCCCTGGGCACCCATAGCATTTGTCACAGTATTTATTCAAACCTGCCTCACCACTGATGGGCTGTATTATTATTATCTAGTTGCTTGCTGCTTATTATAATTTGCTTTCACTGAGGGCATGAATGAGCATGTTGCCTAGCACCTAGTAGATACTCAGTTGGGCACATAAAATGTGTGCATAGCTGCACAGACAGGAGGAGGTGGACAGCCTTGGAGAGTACATCTCGGTAGAATGTTCCTGAGTCTCTGGGACTTCCAGGTAGCCTCCAAAACTGTTTGCAGCTTGGAGAAGGGGGTTAGGTTGAGGCAGGTTAAGGGGGCTGTAGAGTCTAGGGGAAAAGTTAGCTCCTATATACTGAGCTCACACTGTTTTCCCTTGACTTCCCTGCAGTGACTATTACTGTGCAGTAGCCCCTCTACCTCGAAACTCACTTTGCATGGCTGCCGTGGCCTTATTCGATCCTGATCTTTCTTCCCCCTTACCCTTTCCAGTCCTCGGTTCTCTGCATGCACACATGTTCTTTTCACGCTTCTCTCTCACTTGGGGATCTCACCCATTGTCATGACTTCTGTTACCCATCGTGTGACTTGTGCATCTGAAGCTGTAGCTTTGACTTTCTCCTGAGCTCCAGTCCAGCATTTATTTCCATTCAGGTATCTTACCTTTCGTTCAGACAGAACAAAAGCGCAAGCTTCACAGAATTCTTCACCGTAACTACCTTTCTCTCCAATGTTTTGTTAATGTTGCCACTCTTCTCCCTGAACACCCCTTTCCTCCCTACCTAGTTTGAAATTTGGGGTCCAGTTTGACTCCTTGCTTTGCTTTACCTTCCACATGCACGTTTCAGGTCCTTTGCCTTTGCCTCCACCTGTCTTCTTATCTAGTGCCACTGCCTTAGTTTCAATCTTTCACTCCTCAGATGCACTATATTTAAATTTTCTGAAACCACTATGGCTTTCCCTTTACTTCTAGGGTAAATTACAGAAACCCATTACTTGTAGGGTAAGTTGCAAACTCTTTAGGCTGATTATTTAGGGCCTTCCTTCATTTGACTGTAGCCCAGCCTTTCAACCTCATTGCTAACTGGTCATCTCCCTCAGCATTCAACTCCAGCCAAACTGGTTTCCATACCCTTGTCCTCTTTCTTCTGCAAGATCTGTCTAAATTCGTGCTGTTCTTTAGGCCTCTCCTCATCTAGGATCATTGAGGCTTATGGCTCTTTAAATTCCCACAGAGAGCCTTTCATTTGCAACTCATTATGGGCAGTCTTATACCATGGCCTTAACTTGATTTATTCACCCGGACTGTATTTGAGGATAGGTGTTCCCTCTCTAGCACCTGCACATCGTAGGCCCTGGATGGTGAATTAATCTCTTGGGTGTACCTTATAGGTAAAACTTCAGAGATTTACTGAATCCATCTTAGTGATTGCAATCTTGGCAACCAGGACAGTTACCTTCTTTTTTCTCTGTGCTGAAGGCCTGTGCACTTGGCTCTTCATGCCCCCTCTATTTGGGGAAGGTGTCATTGCCTTTGGAGAGGGTCTACAGTGTCAGGCAAAGGAGCTGGCCTTTGATGAGTAAGTGGGGGTGGGGATGGGGACGGGAGAAAGTTTGAAAAGAGAGGAAGGACATGATGTACGTAGCTCTTCCTTGTCTGTGACCTGGATCGTTCCCTTTATTGCCTCAAGCTGTCCTGGGCTTACATTCACATTCAGAGCGGTGTTTTGACTCATGGGTCTTAGGTCTGCTGAGGGTCTGAGGCTGTCCCTGGTAATGATTGGGGTTCACAGACCTCCTGCCGTTGCTATTCCCACACCGCACACTGGGGTGATGCCCCAGCTAGAAGCCTGAGGAGAACCGTGCCATCCCTGAGGGGTGACACTTCCAGCCCCCAGTTTAGGAAAGGGGATCCCGTGACTTCTGACACTGCATTGTAGTAACATCAATGCCTGGACACAGGTGGAGTTTGGCTTTGTTGTTTCTGCTGTAGTTTCAGCCACTTTCCCTCTAGCCCTCATTTAGATGGAGTAGCTGGCTTTGTTCCTTTTTTAGGTGACTCTAAACTTGAAGCTTGACGTCTTATTCTTCCCTTAGCTGTCTCCTTCCAGAACCGAGTAATTCTAGCCTCTTTCCCCTCCTTTCGGCCGGGGGACTGATGTATTGCCTCCTCTCCGACAGAAAGTTGTACAAGCGCTATGCCTTCCTGCGCTGTGACGACGAGAAGGAGCAGTTCCTCTATCACCTCCTCTCTTTCAATGCCGTCGATTACTTTTGCTTCACCAATGTCTTCACAACTATCCGTGAGTAGCCCTGTGCTCCCCACTAGCCTTCTCAGTGCCAGTCTTCATGAGCCTGCCTAAGGCTAGCTCACTGTCCCTTTTTTTAAAGAAAGAAGATTGTCACTTGTACTTTCTATTTGCCTTTTGCTTCTGTAGGAGAGATGTACATTTGCCCTCTGTGGAGGTTGTTTTTTCTCTGAAGCTTCTTACTCTTGTTCTGAACGGGGGAGCTCAGTCTTTTTGGCCATCATGTTGTCACTGTTGTCCTAGGCACCGCCCTGGGGGCCTAAGGCGATGAAGGTGGAGTGGAGGTGGGTGGCATGGTGAAGTTCACTGCCCTCTTTGCACACCTGTAAAGAAATTTCCCTTTTGTTTTGGGCTCAGAGAGTGATTCGGCATCCTAGAAGGTTTCAAACCAGCGCACAGGGAAAAAAGACTCTTCCTGAAGTAACAGAACTCCGGGTTGTGGTGGGAGATTTGGGTCCAGCTCTGCTCTGCCCTAACTCATTAGGTTTCTGGGAGCAGAGTTGACTGCTGCTGTGGGCCTGTCTCCCTATTTGCAGCATGAGGAAGGAGGGTTCAGTATGGTCTAAGGAAGGCTTTTGGAGCCTCATCTTTCTTTGGTACCAGGATGCTCTTTTCCTTAGGGGTTAGTCTCTGAATTTGCCCCATGCTTAGCTGTTTGACGGGTGACTCAGCAGCCTCAGCAGCATGGACTCTTGCTTCTATATGACACCCATCCTCCCTCTCTGGGATGAGTGTTGTAGGCTGCAGGAAGAGCAGTACTGGACTGGAACTTAGGAGACTCGGGGGAAACTATTTCCCTTTCAGTGCCTCAGAAAAGGCATTATAGGACTTCTCTGGAGATTGTTATTAGAGTTCACAAGATGATAGATTAAAAAGTGCTCTGAAAAGCAATTCAGTACAACATGGAGTTGGTGATATTATTTAAGGAACAGATTCACTTAGCCTCTGAGCCTGCATATGGGCTTGGATCTTTGATGGTTGGGTGGTAACCCTGAGAGGAGAGAGACTGAGGGTAGGATTGGCTAATATTCTAAGCCAGCCAGAGACTAGGTCCTGGGACCTGCTGCTCCTGGCTCTGTTGGGGCTGGTACAGCAGGGGCTGCAAGCATGCCAGCATACCTGGGCAGGCAGGTCAGGGCCCTTTCAGGTATGGGAGGGATTCCTTATCCCCCTCAATGCCTTTGTGGCTTCCCCCAAACAGTGATCCCATACCATATCCTGATTGTACCGAGCAAGAAGCTGGGAGGCTCCATGTTCACCGCCAACCCATGGATCTGCATTTCGGGAGAACTGGGTGAGACACAGATCCTGCAGATTCCCAGGAATGTGTTAGAGATGACCTTTGAGGTATGTGTTATCCAGGTATCACAACCCCAGGCTCTTTCGGGATCTGAGTTTGCAACGGCTGCTTGTGGGAGCTTTCTGCAGGGTTTTATGGTGGTCTTGCTCTTATAGTATTAATGTATTAGCACACTTGACCTGTCCTGAGATGATCAGAGGCCAGAGCCAAGGGTTGACCCAAGAATGGGGGAGCCTGCCCTGTCTAAGCGGTCTCTGACTCGAAGGCACTTACCCATCTGGACTTGCATAACTCCCTGTCCATGGCATGTTGAGAAATCCCCAAGAGTTCTTTCAGTTGCTGAGCCCGAGTGTTCACAGAGACCTCTGAATCTCAGACTGCTGTCCCACTTCGAGACCCTTCTGCTTGTAGGCCCTGTTCTTCCTTCAGATAGTAGCATCTTCTTTCTCAATCATTTCCCATCATGAGAGTGCTGTATCACCAGCCTTGGTGGTAGGTAGAGCCATGAGCTCTTCCCTATGGATGCTAAGGGGCCAGGTTGCAGGCAGCCAGTCAGATCTGTGCCTCTGAGTAGTGCCTCTCTGTTCTCTAATTTTCTTGACCTACCCGCCTTCTTTATTTGACTGTTCTTTTACAGTGCCAGAACTTGGGAAAGCTCACTACGGTACAGATAGGCCATGATAACTCTGGGCTGTATGCCAAATGGCTGGTGGAGTATGTGATGGTCAGGAATGAGATCACAGGACATACCTACAAGTAAGTGTTCCCTCAGCTATGCCCTAAGATAATGGGGCAAGGTATACCAGGGTTTGGGTTTGATGCCTGGGTATGTGGAGTTCTCAAGGAGACCTTTTCGGTCGTGGTAGACTATTTGGCTCTGCCTCATGCACCTGAAAAGAAATAGAAGGAGGGTTTTCCAAGCTAAGACGTATGATGTTGCTGTGCACAGGTTCCAGGCCACCCATCATTCAGGTGGCTTCCCCGATGATGCACAGTGGGATGGATGAGCAGGGCCTTGAGGAATCCCCAGCCTGGTTTCAGAGCCTGTCTCCAGGGATTGGCTTTTTGATGGCTTTTGCTGAGCAGCAAGGGGAAGGACATTGGAGGGGCTGGCAGCTCTGACAAGCCATTGCTTGACCTTTAGGTTCCCATGTGGTCGGTGGTTGGGGAAGGGCATAGATGACGGGAGCCTGGAGCGGGTGCTGGTTGGGGAGTTGCTCACGTCCCAGCCTGAGGTGGATGAGAGGCCGTGCCGGACCCCGCCCCTGCAGCAGTCCCCCAGCGTCATCCGGAGGCTCGTTACCATCTCACCCAACAACAAGCCCAGTAAGTGGGAGGAGGGGCTGGGCCCTCATGCCACCTAGGTGGGGAATGTGGGCAGATGTCTGGGAACCCTGATGTGGGAGTCCAGACCCCAGCCTGTGCAGCTGCCTCAGGAACCACTTCTGCTAAGAAAGCAGCCTCAGGCATTTGTCACCCTCCTCTCATGAATGTGTGTGTGGTGTATCGGGTGGGGTGGGGTGGGGTGGGTGTCACACTCCTTAGACCCCTCGAAGGAGAGGGGAGGGCTCATGTAGCTTGGACTATGTCCTCTGTACTATTTATATATGATTCTAGAGAGGAGAGGGGTCTGCCTCCTGGCCTTCTACTTCCTTTTTCCTGGGCCTCACAGCCAAGTCTTGGCCCTCTTTTGGTTGCCAGAAGTTCCAGGGTAAAATGGAAAATAAACTTTACCAGACTCTCTTAGAGATGGAACTCTGAGGTATTAGCTTTTGCTTTTCCTCCAAGATTTTAGCAAGGGCTACCTCGACAAAGTTGGATGGGCAAGAGCCACTCTTCCTAGGGTCCAGGCTATCCTGCCTCTCCCATGAGCCCTTCCTGTGTCCTCAGTTTTGTGGTCAGTCAGCTAAGCATTGTTAGCTTCTGAGATTGGTTAGGGTTGTCTGCTTGATTTTTATCAGAGCTGAACACCGGGCAGATCCAGGAGTCCATTGGGGAGGCAGTCAATGGCATCGTGAAGCACTTCCATAAGCCCGAGAAAGAGGTGAGCCTTCCTGCCCTCCAACCCAGTGCTTTATATCGAGTAAGAGAGAATAATCTTTTTCTAGGCCCATGTAGTGTGGACAACCCAGAGTCTAGAGTGTGTGCTTCAGTTTGACATTGAGCAGATTCTTTCCTCAGGGGCTTCTGCCTTGGGTTACCCTGTTTTCCTTACACACTAATGACCCAGCACAGTCCCAGGGCCTCTAATGAACAGTGTATATTCCTGTCCTCTTCTGGATTTGCCTGGGTCTCCCTGAGCAATGGTCACTCTGGCTTTGTCCCTTTTGGGGGGATCCAGATCCATCCTCTCTTGTGCAGCTGTGCCCTGGGAGCTGCTCTGTGCCACTCACGTGCCAGGTGCTGGGGAGATAGACAAGGTCCCAGCCAGGCTCTTGCTGCGTGCTGGGGAGATAGACAAGGTCCCAGCCAGGCTCTTGCTGCCCCCCAGCTGTGGACTGTGGGTTTGGGGAAGCAGTGGCGGGAAGGCAGCTTGGCTGAGGCCAGCCTGGCGTTCTCTTATTTCTTTACATAGCGAGGCAGTCTGACGCTGTTGCTCTGTGGAGAATGTGGCCTTGTCTCGGCCCTGGAACAGGCTTTCCAGCATGGATTTAAATCCCCCCGGCTCTTCAAAAATGTCTTCATTTGGGATTTCCTGGGTGAGTTGAGCCAGGGTGTGAGGGTGGGAAAAGCATGCAGGGACATGGGGACTCATCAGCACAATGTGGGTGCTGACCACTGGGGTCTGAGGTCCAGAAGCCAAACCAGCTGACTCTCAAATTAGATCTGTTTTTATTTGCTCTGGCTTTTCTTGACGGCTTAGAAACAAGTCCTCACGCTTTTTCCTTGTAGATCCAAAAGGCCAGTTGATAGTATTTGGAGTCCAAGCCCTGTGATATACCCACTTGGAGAATTTTCGTTGAAGAACCTTTTACCTCAAGAGTGTTTTTCTTTCTTCTTTTTTAATCTTCAGACTAGGGAAAGGACCATCTTTATATCAAGGACCACATACAGAAATTTAAAACATAAGAATAGGGACCTTATATTTTGAAATGTGACCAGTGATGTCAGAACATTCCTGTTACATTAAGTTACCTGCATCAACATGGAGAGACCCAAGGCTAGTGGCCTGCAGGATAGTTAGGGATAGGTTGGTTTTGAGAGCCTTTGTCATTGGCAAGCTTTTCTACTCTTCACAGAAAAAGCACAAACCTATTATGAGACTTTGGAGCAGAATGAACTTGTCCCTGAGGAAAACTGGCATACAAGGGCCCGGAACTTCTGCCGATTTGTCACTGCAATCAATAATACTCCCCGGAACATAGGCAAGGACGGCAAGTTTCAGATGCTGGTGTGCTTGGGAGCCAGGTACTGCAGCCTCATGGCCCGGAGTGCACAGCACCCAGCCTTGGAGGTGGTGCTGGGGCCTAGCATGGGGCAGGGGGTGGGAGTGGCTAATGACCAGATGCCCCTGGGCAGGTGAGGCCTTGGAGGCCCTTAATTTCCATGTACAAAGCATATGTGTGGGGATATGGAGGGGTGGGGATGAGAGTGTGTGGGGGCCCATTTTGATGGGAAGGAATAAAACCATTCCACTGGTAAAATTTGAAGCAGAGTCTATCAAGTCATTCCTTCAACAACCATTTGAATGCGCCAGGCGTTATGGAATGCAGGGGGAATGAGCTGAATAAAACATGGTCCCTACCATTTAAAAGTTTACGTGTCCTGGTTAAATACAGTATAAAGCAGGGGCGCCTGGGTGGCTCAGTTGTTAAGCGTCTGCCTTCAGCTCAGGTCATGATCCCTGGGTCCTGGGATCGAGCCCCACATCAGGCTCCCTGCTCCGCGGGAAGCCTGCTTCTCCCTCTCCCGCTCCCCCTGCTTGTGTTCCCTCTCTCGCTGTGTCTCTCTCTGTCAAATAAATAAATAAAATCTTAAAAAATAAATACATACATACATACATACATACATACAGTATAAAGCAGAAGGTTGTGAGAGTCCCAAAAGGAAGCATGCATTCATAAATTATGCTGAAACTGTAGAGGAGAAAGATCAGAGAAGGGAGGAGGTGGTATTTGAGGTGAGCCTTAATGGAAGGGTAGAAGTGGGGAGGGAGTTTGAAGCAGACAGAACTAGCAGAGAAGTCCCAAAGGAAGCAAAGGATGTGGGGTTAGGAAATAACAGAAGGAAGGGCAGTTGTAGGAAACAGTTGAAAGGAGGATAGGGGCCTCAGGGAGCTGGGGCAGAGAATCCTTCCATATTAGGACAGAGTTGTTTAATCAGGGGACTGAAATGATATGAATTTGATACCATGGATGATATACATCAGAGTGGGCAAGATTGTTAGGGGCTGTCCCGTGGGTCAGGTAAGAGTGTGAAGGCCAAATAAACTTAAAGCAGTAGTTCATTTGGGCCAAGGAAGGGAGGAAGTTGGCAGAGTAGTTAGAAACAGACTCTGGAACCAGATTGACTAGGTTCATATTCTCAGATCAGCCATTTACTAGCCATCTGAACTTGGACAAGCTACTTAATCTCTGCTCTGGGACAGACTGGCTGTTGAGATGGAAGAGGTGGTGCTGACTGGACCTGGTGTCTGCTTGGTGGTGGGCTTGTCTAGGGAGGCAGGAGGAGGCAGGGGAGGAGGTGTGGACCTGGTGGCAGGTAACTGGGTCACTTTGGGTCAGGTTGGGTTGGTGTCCCTGGGGCTGAGTAGTCCCTAGTAGGAGCCGTTTAAAGCCATGTAAGATGTCTTTGCCAAGCACTATGATGGGAGGGAGAGGGGGCTGGGGGAAGCTGTCCACTTCTCCAGCCTCAGAGTTCAAGAAGTGATGGAGCAAGTTCCCCCCTTGACCTTGTACTAACTGTCTCCCTTCCCCTTCCCTTCCGATCCATCCGGACTGACCCTTCCCTGCCAGAGATCACCTCCTACACCACTGGATTGCCCTGCTGGCTGACTGCCCCATCACCGCACACATGTATGAGGATGTGGCGCTGATCAAAGACCACACACTTGTCAATTCCTTGATCCGCGTGCTGCAGACATTGCAGGAGTTCAACATCACGCTGGAGACATCCCTTGTCAAGGGCATCGACATCTGACCTCCCAGCACCAGCTAACAGCAGGACCGAGAGAGACTCACCCTGCAGCTCTGACCCTTCTTCCCAAGGGATTTAAGCAAGTTGTGCAGGAGACAGAGAGATGTACACTCACTGTAAAAAGAAAAGTAGAGGATTTTTGGAATAAATAATCTATTTTAGAGTTTATTTGCTGATTTGCTTTTTACACACTTTCATGTGAAAGAGTGCTAGGGAGAGGGAGACGAGGTTGGTGCCGCTTATTTTGAAGCTGGCGCCCTCCCTCGCCACGGCCGCGTGCTGGGAGCCTGCGGCCTCCCCGGACTGAGCCTGCGGCGCGCAGGGGCAGGCAGTTCTGCTGCCTCACCCCGCCTGGGCATGAGGCCATCCCACGTTGTTTTTAAACTAATGTTTTCTATATTAACATTGTTCTGGATATTTGGCTTTCATGGGCCACACACAGGTGTGCTGAGCAGGAAGCCCCAAGCTCCAATCAAAGGGATTTTTAGTAGTGCCTCTGTAAGCACCGATGAGTCAGTCCCACATCTTTTCTTTTTCTGTCAGTATTATTTGGAACGGAGACATGCCAGGATGCACCATCGTGCAGAAGATCACGTTTCCTCTTGGCACACAGCTGCACAGAAGTAAACATAAGCATGTTTTAACAGATTTTCTTTTTTTTTCCTCTTATTTATTTAACCCTCCATTGTGTGTTTTAAATCTTTTTCTTTTCTTTTTTCTTTTTTTTTAAGGAAGGAAGAAACTTGTCACAGTCTAACTGGCTATGTTATTATTGTTAAATTTATGTTGTTTTGCAACCTAGAAACCAGCTACAGTATGGCCCACTTAATAAAACACCTGAAACAAAACTGCATGGATCCCTGACTTTTATGGGGGTTTGTGAGCAGTGGGTGGCAGGGGTGCTGTTTGGTCCATGTGAGTGTGAGAAGCTGTAACATTGCCTTGGCTCCTTCCTCAACTGCCCAGGGTGCCGCCCCCAGGGCCTGGCGTCTCCTGGGTCCTTCCTGCTGCAGCACCAGGAGCTTTCATAGTTCATAACTCAAATGGCGCTTTGAGAAGGATGCACATAAGTGTTATTTTCCCACTCCACAGAAGAGGAGGCTGAGGCACAGAGGGGAAGGGACCTGGCCAAGGTTGCAAAGGTTGTCAGTTGACTGAGACAAGATGGGGTATTTCTTGAAGGGTAAGGAAGCCCAGGTGTGGGAACATAGGGTACATGAGATGCTATCTTCCTTCAGGATAAAAAAAACTTTTTGAGAGAAGCATTTGTTTTTCCCAAGATGGTATATAGTAGAGCTTTATGAGGGTCTGGGAACCAGCTTGCTTCAGTTTTATTCTTCAACCAAGCTACTTTTGCAGGAAGTTCCAGAAGTGTGGCTTGGTCAGATAGAGGACCTCAAACCAATTAATGTTCTCTTTTATGCTTCCCTGATTTTGCCTGTATGTTCTCCCTGCCTGGATGGAATGCCTCCCCTGGTGCCTACTTCCTGTTCATTGTTCAAGGTCACTTTAGGAGTCACCCACTATGAAGCCTTCCCTAATCCTCCGTGGGCACATTTAATCATTCTGTCACTGTGCTCCTGTAGTTGCTTAGATGCTGGTACCTCCTCTCTGGGTTGTTGCTGCTTTCATGTTGGGCCCACTCCCTAGGCTCTGAGCCCCTGGAGGGTCCGCAGAGGGTCTCTCACTCATCTCCATCCCTGGTGACTGGCTGGCGGTGAGTGCCCAGGTAAGGCTTTTTGAAGAGGCGAAAGGAGTGGGAGGCTTTGAGGACAGCTGCAGTGCCATATCCCGCCAGCAGGGAGCGTGAGTGGGCCACAGGAGTCTGCAGGTTTTTGGAAGCTGGGGAGGTAGGTGGTGAGGGGGAAGGGAGATTCCTGGCTGGGCAAGAAGGGCAGCATAGAACTCGCTGCATGTATGTCTGTTGTGGGCCTAGGCCAGAGATGACCTTAAGCCAGGTCCTTTACACACACACTTCTCCCTTTTCCTCATACCCCTGCAAGGCAAATGTAGATTATCACTGGTTTATAGGTGAGGAAATTGAATGACAGAGAAGTTTAGTCACTTGCCCAAGGCCACACATCCGATAAGTAGTTTGCATGGAGAACTGTCTCACTCCAAGCTTGTGGCTTTTCCACCGACAACTACTACTTTGCTTGATTCAGGTCTCTGCTCAGATATCCTCAGAGACCCACCCTGACCACTCTAAAATACTAACAAGTCCCATCAGTCACTTTTATCTCCTTATTCTACTTTATTTTCCTTCCTAACACCTGCAACCGTTGTACTAATTATTCGCTAATTCTAAATCTTGGATTTATGAGGGAAGGACGCAATCCATTCACAAAGTAGCAACTGGCTACTTCCCCAGTAACTATCTGTGGAATAAATGAATTCATTGGCAGTGGTTAAGATGGCAGACTATGGGCCCAAAAGTCCTTCAGTTAAATCCTTGCACTGCTAATGTGACCCAGAGCAAGCTCCTTAATTCCTGAACCTCCATTTACTCACCATCTTAAGATGGGAATGCTAGTAGTACCTGCATCAAAGGGTGGTTGTGACTGCTACCTAACTACACATAACGTCTGCAACAGGGTCAGGTGTGCAGTAAGTGCTAGACGAATCTTGGTTGTTGTTACTGCCCTGTTGTATCAAGCCCTGGCTCCTGACTGAGACCCAGACCCCTGGTCCTCAAGGAACTCAGAGGCAAGTGCTGCTGTGGGGGAGTATGACACCAGGGAAGGTAGTGACCATAACGAGCTGTGCTTAGGGCGGTAGGGGATTGTCAGAGGGAGTGGGTGTTGCAGGTAGCGAGAACAGCGTGAGCAAAGGCGTGCAGATGTGAAGGAGCCAGCCAGATTGTGACGCTCGGGGAAGTCTAGTGCCAGAGTCACGTCTGAGACGGGGAGGGGAGCAGATTTGTGGGCTCCTTGGCATGAACTTTGCCGGTGCTCGGTAGATGTGGACTGAAGGAAAGACCACATGCTGCCGGGCACCACGTCACCAGAGCCGTGTCACCTGGGTGTGGCATTCTTAGTGCACGCTTCCACCTGTGAAGACGAGTCCTGCTGCTTTGGGCCCTCCTGGGATGTGAGCCATGGAAACCTGTGGTCAGAGCACAACTGCCGGGCTGAGGCATGGCAACGGTGTGTCTCGAGTGCAGTGTGTGGCCTGAAAATCGCAGACTACACACAACCGACTCACCCCATGGCGGGGCCTTAAGTCTCAGGGAATAAGGGGAGGAGTCTCTTTTAGGTAACCTAGCACTGCTTCTCCTTTATCTTCTTCCAGCTTTTAGTGCTGCTTACTGGAGCCAGTGCTCATGGCAGTTAGAGTTAAATGACCCTTTCTGTATGTGGTCTTGTACCTACACAACTTGTACAACTGACCAGTCGGTCATGGCTCTGTGTGGTGGGTGTTATGTGCTTAGTTATGTGCTTTAGTGGAGGGTGCTGGCAGCCTCAGTCAGCTGAAAGAGTGCAGGAGCAACACCCTTTCCAGGAGACGTTGCTGAGAAGGTGAGCGTCAGTCATGTTTTAGAAATCGAGGCTCTCTTGGGACCATCTATCTCTCTGCTCCTTCTCACAGCTGATTCTGCTGTGAATGCCTCACTTTCTACTGTGTTTTGTTTTATAATCTGCAAATCCTTTTTGGAAGGATGTGTGATTTAGGAGAACAGGCGTGTTTAGTAGCTCAGTATTTCAAGGACGCTTGAGTCAACTGCCTCTCCAGCAGCCCTGGGTAGATCAAGTGCATTCAGTTCAAGTGCTGCTTGCTTTGGCTTTTGCACCTGCTCTAATTCAGGGCTTCTCAGACTCTGAGATTTCAGGGACTGATAAATAAACAAGCATGCAACTGAACTCAGTGAATTATTACAGAGTGAGCAGCCGCCTCCTTCCTTCCAACTTTGTGACCTTCATATTAACCACTTCCTTGAGTTTCTTTATTGTTTTATCACCAAAGTGTACATCCCTACACACTATAGAAATCAAATTGGTTTCCTTTTTAACTTGATACATCTATTAAGTCTTTTTTCATCTAAAGGGCTCCCTCTACTCCTTTCTTTTCCTTACAGTTTGTCTCTTGAAGAACCTGGGCTGTATCATCTGTAGTTTCCCACAGCCTGGGTTTTGCTAATTTCATGCTGGTGGTGCAGTTCAGTGTGCTCCTTTATCCTTTGCATTCCCTGTAAATCAGCAACTGTATTCCCTGTAAAACAGCAAAAAATCCAGGGACCTGATTTGCCTCCAGATTGATCCCTTTGAGGAGACTCTAGGTTGTGGTGTACTCATTTATCAGGAGGCACATCATGTCTGGTGTTCACTTTTTTTGGTGTTAGCAGCTATCATCCTGTAAGTAGTTCACGGGGGCGGGGGGGGGTGGGTTGCAACATGGGGATATTCTAATCTATCATTTTGTTTCATTTATTAGGTGGAATAATTTTATAAGGAGATGCTGCCCTTCGTGTATTTGATTTCTCAGTAGAGTTTATAGGAAAGGCAGGGTAAGTGCTTAATTCTTTACTTTTGTTAACTTTTAAGATAATGTACTGACTAGTTCCCGGTTATCCTCAGAAGGTGGCTATCTTTTAAAGACATTGTGATGAACTCATGGACTTAACGTGTATTTGATGAGTTTCATTCCATTGCAGTTATTATGTTTATTGTCCCATCTTGGCAGTTGGAAGCCTCTTCAAATTGCTTTCCGAGTTGTTTAACATGAACTTGGTAGTTGCTTTGTGGAATTTCACGATGTCCCAGGCTCATCTTTTACATTTTCTGTCTCAGGCTTGGAATCAACTATTTGTTTAAGAATCCCTGGGTCCTGCATATGTTTTACCCATTCCCGCCTCCTCCTGTTGTTCAGGCTCAACTATCTCTGCCAAGAGTGACTCTTGTCTGCTGGTCCTCAGACATAAGAAGTCCAGAATACGGGTGGTAGGTGCTGCTTGTGGTTCAGTGCACTAGGACCTACAGAATGTAGCCCTGGGAACTAGCACTTAGAGTTGCAGCTTTGCAAGGCACAGTGTCCCTCAGTGGGTGCTTGGAAGTAATGATAAGTATGGCCACTCCTCCTTCTGCCTCTTGGTTCCTAGACCCATGTGTTCTTCCTTAGGGACGTAGCCCCACATAAAAGTCTCTGATGTAATGCAAATCCTAGATCCTGAAGGATGGCACCCAGCTCTTACAGATTCCTGCCTCAGACTATTGAAGCCACTGGTTCAGTTGTGCCGTCAGTGGGCCATTCCAGTGCTCTTTGAGGTTGGTAGCTTCTGGACGGTGTAGCGCATATATGACCAGTATAAATATAGATGACTTAGTGTTATGGACTCACTCCCTAACCTCACTGTGAAGTGGGTGTGCTGGTCGGATGCTATGCTGGATGGAATTCCATAGCGGAGGATTAGGTACTCTCTGAACGTCTGGATATTGGTGCTGGCTGAGGTTCTGTGGGAAGAAAAAGCAAACCTATTCCCAGAATAGATCTCTATCCCTGTGAGGATGAACTCCTGGTCCAGCCAGGATGGAAGGGGCCTGATGGAGTTGATTTGCCACCAAGTGGCTGGTTGGGCTCCTCAAGGAACAGTGCTGTATCTGGGCTGAGCATTGGTCTCTTGCTGGCAGATTGGACATTCTGAGGCAGCAGTGGCTAGATGGGTTTTGGTATGTGGGGGTCTGTGCTGTTGGGCCTATGTTTAGCCTCCATCTCTACCACTGTGACCAACTCCATTCATATGCCTATTGTGCGAGTGACAAAATGGCTGAGTCATTTAATCGACTTAGTTTTCTTTTTTTTTTTTAAAGATTTTATTTATTTATTTGACAGAGAGAGACACAGCGAGAGAGGGAACACAAGCAGGGGGAGCGGGAGAGGGAGAAGCAGGCTTCCCGCTGAGCAAGGAGCCTGATGTGGGGCTCGATCCCAGCACCCTGGAATCATGACCTGAGCCCAAGGCAGACACTTAACGACTGAGCCACCCAGGCGCCCCTCTTATATTTTATTTTATTTTTTTTTTTTAAAGATTTTATTTATTTATTTGACAGAGAGAGACACAGCGAGAGAGGGAACACAAGCAGGGGGAGCAGGAGAGGGAGAAGCAGGCCTCCCGCTGAGCAGGGAGCCCGATGCGGGGCTCGATCCCAGGACCCTGGGATCACAACCTGAGTTGAAGGCAAACGCTTAACGACTGAGTCACCCAGGCGCCCCTTAATCGACTTAGTTTTCAATTCCTCTCCGTGGGGGATGCTCTCTGGTGTGTACTAATGTGTGATACAAAAATCTTCATATTTTGTGCCTACTCCCAAAAGTCCAGCCACATGCCTATACCCCAGACCTTGTCTCCAATCTTCCAGACCTTTTTCTTCCAGTCCCCTGACTAGCCAGCTGGACCACTGGCCACTGCTCAGGAATGTAGTGTCCTGTACATAGCTCTCCTTCCATAACCATTTGCAGCTCTGCTCATCGGAGGGAAGATTTCCCTTTGCTTCCCACTGTCTTTCAAGGCAGTCCCTGAATGTGACTGTCCTGCAGCCGCTGTCCATTTCTGTCTTCCACCCACATACCAGGCTGACCCATCAACAAACCAAGCTTGGTCACCGTTTCCATTTCACAGTGAACTACCGATGCCTGCACCTGACTTTATGGTTCAGCAGAATGCAGTTCATAATGGGAAGGTCTTGATGTATTGTCCCTTAGTGCTCATGCTCAAGCAATTTCATCTAAACCAGGGCCCAGTCATGTGCCAGGAGCTGTTTCTCAAGAGGTATATAAATCTCTGTTGCACATGGCATGGTTTTGCTCCAGAATCCCAGGGGCCTGCTTTGTGATCCTTTTTAATGATTGGAGCTGGATGAGGTACATGGAAGCTCATTAATTTTTCCTTTTTTTTAAAGATTTTATTTATTTATTTATTTGTCAGAGAGAGAGAGACAGCAGAAGCAGGGGGAGTGGCAGGCAGAGAGAGAAGCAGGCTCCTTGCTGAGCAGGGAGCTGGATGTGGGACTCAATTGCAGGGATCATGACCTGAGCCGAAGGCAGA